>NC_133652.1:218990042-219590042 GCF_009905375.1 Apium graveolens
AATCCTTCAACAACACCTGTTACTGATGCTGTTCAAACTCCAGAGTTATCAACAACACCTTCTCTGCATCATGATGCTAATGATCAGACTTTAGGCGAGCATCAGGATTTGGCTGTTGATCAGAACTTAGAACCAGATCAATAATTAGAGGATGCTGAAATCTCCATTGCTACTCACATTGTTGTCTTATCAGAAGATACTGATTCTTTAAGTTCTGATACTGCAAATGCTGGAGATACTGGTGATGCTGCTCCAACTGCAGATGCTGATGCAGCAGGTCCTTCAGGACATACTCCTCAACAGACTATTCTAAAGTCTGAACTGGTTAAGAAGTTTGTTACCGGAGAAGCACCAGTACCTTGGAGTGAAACTCCTGCAGGACAGGAGTGGACTAAGGAATGGAACTCAGTTTCATGTGTTCCAACTGAAAAGCATCTTGCTGAGCACTTGACTAAAGCTGATGAAATGTTAAATTCTGATGATTTCAAAACCTAGCTTAGAGTCACTGCATTGAGTACTAAACATCTACAAGGTCTTCACTCAACTACTCATGCAGAGCTACACATGATTCAGGAAGAATTTATCAAACAGGAACAAGTTTGGAAAATTGATAAGAAAAAGTTCTTCCAACCTACCTTTGACAGGATTGCTTATATTGAGAAGACTGAAGATCATCAACAAGTTCAGATTGATGATATTCTGAAAAATCAAGCTTCTCAGCAATCACAACTGACTGAAATCCAATCCTCAGTGGAATTGCTTATCTCTCTTCTACTACCTGCTGATTCCAAAAAGGGGGAGAAAGTAATTAAGTCCAAATGCAAGACTGACAAGACACTGACAGGGAAGGATGATGAAGAAGATGATCAAGGAAACCCTGGAATGGGTAGAGGTCATAGTCAAGGTAGAAGATTCACATCAAGAAAAGCTGAAATCACAAGTCACAGGACAAGTTCTGATACTGGGAAAAGAATAAGTTCTGCTGCTGGTAAAAGGATAAGTTCTGATGAACTTTTAGATCTTGATGAGGAAATGTCAAGACAGTTATTTCTTCAGGAAAATCCAGGAATGGACTTGGAAAGTTTAATGGAAGAAGAAGCCAGACTTAAATCAGAGAAAGTCACATCTAAATCTGAAGCTTCTGGTAAAAAGCCACTTCCAAAACTCAAAGGCATTGTGATCAAAGAAAGGACATATATTGAAGCAACATTTGCTAGATCACAACCGCAGATAGATCCAAGATCCAAGGGTAAAGAAAAGGTTGGTGAACCTATCAAGGTTTATGTGCCTCCAGAAGATGAAGAAATTACTGATGAAAAGGATAATCTTGCTCTAACTTCAAGAAAAATTCTTAAAACAACCTCTGACATGGCTCAAGTTATTCAGAGTCAAGAAATTGTAAGTTCTGATATTCAGAAGAAGCAAGTAACCTCTGACATAGCTCAAGTTAACTTGATATCAGAATATAGACCAAAGACACTCCTACCAGGATTCACTAAAGCAAAACAGACTCAACCTTTGAAGACTACTGCAAGTGGTTTTGAAGCTAGAGTAGTTACTGGAAAGGAAGCAAGAGATAAAACTGGATTGGGAAGTGCTGATGAAAGAAGAATACATAACACTACCAATGATCCAACTTCCTTGAGTGAACCAGGTATTGGAGCAACTCCTGAGAGATTGAATCAACTGGAATCTGTACAGATGGTTTATCATACCTACTTGAAAGAATACATCTTGTTGTATTTCATGACAGATGGTAGGGTTTATCATATAAGACAAAATGCCATTCTATTGAAGTATTTTGAAGAATTGGAGCATGTACTATTCTTACTTTAAGTGGATGACAGAATAACAGGAACTGCTGCAAACTATTTGAAAGAACAGATTCAGAGACAAAAAAGGCTTTATTCTGTTAAGTCTGACAGCACATACGTTCCAAAGTACAGAGATCACAATGGTGATATAGTTGAAATGAAGCCCAACACTGCTAAGATTATAACTACCTTTCTGGGGTACAGGGCTGTTGAATTCAATCTTGAGTCTGATAAAGCTTATTTGATCAGACTGGATCAGGATATAAGAAAAGCAAAGATCAATGATCTCAGAGCTGCAATCTTTCAAATTGGTGAAGATACTGCAGAGCTTAAAGATGCCAAAAGGAGAATGATTGATGAACTCAGATATGCTGAGAAATGTTTGTTGAAGAACTATCTCAGAACAACTCCTGACATCAGAGAGATCAGATGATGAAGCCAAGTTGAAGATCTACAACTACTAATATTCTGATATTTGTACAGACTGAAGTTGTTATCAGAAGTTGAATATTGGTAAAGCTTTAAGGACTGTAAGTTGTAGTTATCTAGTCTAATTCTCATGCATTTGTACTTAATGTTTTTGACATCATCAAATATCTGTTAAACTTGTATATTATGCTAATTTACAAGTTGGGGAGATTGTTAGATATATTTGATAATGTCATGGCTAATATAATTTATGTTTAGATTTCAGATCTTACTTAACAGGACAAATCAGTACTTAACCATTGATCAGTACTTATACTGGAAGTCAGGACTTAAGGATATCAGTACTTATATTATCAGGAGATAATCATGAGAAGTTAGCTATCAGAACTTAAGTGCTGAAGGATGATCAGATAAGGACAGTAGCTGATTAAAGGAAAGAAGATCAAGATAAACATAAGAAGAGATATGCATGAAGAAGGAGTTCCGTGAAGAATGGAATACTTGGAAGAAAAGATATCTGATTGATATATTTTAGGAAGCAGAATTATATTCCATATCAATTAGCGATTATCTTGTAACTGTGTAGTATATAAACATAGACATAGGGTTTACACTATAAGTGTTATCATATTCGAGAAGATTATTCATTGTAACCCTAGTAGCTCTCGTGATATTTGTTCATCACTGAGAGGTAACAGTTCCATACTGTAACAGAGTTTATTGTTTCAATAAAGTTTGTTTTCTGTTACTTAAGATATTAAAGTTCGATTTGATTGTATTATACACTGTATTCACCCCCTCTACAGTGTGTGTGACCTAACAAACCCCATCAATTAGAGAATATCTTAGGGCTCGCACATACAACTTTCTTGTCCACAGGATCGCTAGGAAGCCACCCGGTTTGCAGATGAGCCTTAATATGATCTATCCATGATGTCCCAGCCCTATAGGGGCAACAAGCTTAACATCAATGCTTCTTGTTTTTAAAATACGAAAGTACACACTTTTTAGGACGAAAACACGCGCTAATATTCACGCAAGTATACGCGATCGCAAGTAATATATAATTAATTCTAGTTCATTCCCACAGAGACTGGTTTAGATTAATTTTATCAATGTACTTATGCAACAATGTTATGGTTATTATTCAATGCTAAGACGATCAATAAATTGAGGTTGTTTGTAACTACAATTAACTAAGAGATTATACTAAAGAATATTAACTAAGGGATTAAATGAGTTGATCACTATATGACACAAACATGAGATTCCAACTTCATTACTACTTCATTCAATAGTCTTTTTGTTCTTAACCTTAGCATGCAATGGTGATGAAACTAATTATATAACACGAAACTAGTAAATGCCAACTTTCGTTGCACGAATACCCTACTACCAGACATCCACAAAAGAGATAGAAGCTGAATAGACATCAATTATATTGAGACCCTATATGTCTATAGAATTTGACAACATAACGGTTTAATGCCCAAGATATCTATCATGATTACATAGGGCAAGTAAGATGGATAAATTACCTACAAATCATGCATAACAATTACATGAACCTATGCTAGCATGGCAAGTTCTAAACCCCTAGATTTATTTTCGCTTCATTAGAGATTAACATGCTATCTTATAAGTTCGTGACGCTCATAAGACGAATAAGCACAACCAATACTAGGCTATCATGCAATCAACACACACTAAGGTATCAAAACAAATTAGCTAAAGAAATCCATAAGTAAATCCGTTAGAACCCCACGATAACGATTATCCCATATCGGACTCATCATCAACGTGGGTTCCGATGAAAGCATGATATAATAAACGTAGTCTTTATATTGAATAATAAAACCAAGTACGAAACAAGAGTATAGGTTCACGAGCAAGAAAACTAGCATCCAAAGTTACTACGTAAAATAAAGAATCACAAGAATAAACTAGATATTCTTCACCTTGGTTGAATTGTGCTCTACGGTCTTCTTACGCCTTCTCCTTAAGCTCTGGTACGTCTCCTTATGAAAAAATGATCATAAGTTATGTATATATAGCAGCCCATGCAGATTAGAAGTCTTTCAGATCAAAATCAGAGTAGAAACAGGATTCCTGGAATTCGACCCGGCGCGACCGCGCGCTTCACCAACGCGGGCGCGCTGCACTTTTGCAATCCTGGCGCGGCCGCGCTGACTCTCTGGAGAAATTCCTGCATTCTTCTTTTCTTGTTGGTTTGAGTTGGTCTTTACACGAGCAAACTTATTGACACCATCAGAACACCATGTTAGCATCAAAACAATACCAATTCACCTGGATCTTTTATTTATGCCCGAAATACAAAAACACTACAAAAACGCATCAAATACACAAATAACTCGAGTACAAAATATCGAATCAAGCCTTTATAGAGCATAATAAGTGGACATAAATGCCACTTAACACACCCCCAAACTTGAACTGATGCTTGTCCTCAAGCATAAACAGACTCAAAGAACAAGAATTAAAAATGCATGAATGCAAACTATATGAATGCAACGATCCCCATAGAATAACTAAACCAATCAACAAACAGCATCTCAACAAATGCAGTTATTCGAATGAAGATCAATTAAATCCCACAAATCAATTCTCAAGCCAGAAACGTGCATGTGTGCAACTGCTTACAGATATACTATCGCAACTAGATCAATAATCACGACTCAATACTCATCAAGGAAATCACAAGGTTATAAATAGAATAAAAAGCTAAACTCAAAATAATTTATAACACTTCAATTCCTATATTTGGAGTTTTTATATGGATTCATGCTTTTATTCATAACACATAAACAACCCCAATATGCTTATTTGATCGTGCAATGAGTAAGGTCCACAAAAGACTTATACAATAATACCCATGTAGCGAGCGTTAGGTTAGTGGATCCCAGACTATGAAAGCCTTAGGTCACTAGACACAAAGTCCCCTAAGAACTTAATAACTCGAGTACTAAAGAGCCCACTCGTGATCAATTACGCATAAACACATAATTTTCTCTTTTTTTCCTTCTCTTTTTTCTCTCTTTTTCTAAACGAGTGCGTTTCTCTCCATCTCGTTCAACCCTACACTACTCAGATAAATATGAGCCAGTTACTAGCCATTTGACACCTTGCCACAACAACTAGCAATGAAATCCAATATTTTTCTCCCATTTTTAAATATCCATGTTATTTTATCATTAAGAGAATATCCTAAATTCTAAATATAAACATGTGATTAACCTCGACAAATAATTAAACCATGACCAAGATCTAGCACTCAAGAAACCTATAAGACTTAGTGAAATATATTTGTCTCTAGCATGCAAATCAGTTCGATAAGACTTAACATCACTAAACACGACATCACTACACTAGCATCCATATCACAAATCAATCGGAAAAATCATCTAAGGGATCATGTTATAATGCAAATGCATGAAACTATATGCAACAAACTATATATAGAAAAAAAAACAAAACTACAAAAATAAAATAATAAAATAAACTACTACATGGAAAATATGCAACTATATGAACTAAACTAACATGAATATGCAAACTATATGCGACTCACACATAACATATAATCCTTAACTACTACCCCCAAATTTAAAATATTCACTATCCTCAGTGAAGGTAATAGCAAGGAATCAGGCATACCTAATCATAATCTAGGTCATCACCCTCAACGGGTGGTGTGTCAAGAATGTCTGGAGGCGGGTACATAGCATCCTCACCAAATACTGGACACTGGATGTCAACTCTTGTGGCTCTGAATGCAGTCCCCAATGCCTGGGTGAGATCCTGTGCAAAGCGACTATGAATGTCATGCATCGCATCCATCATCCTCATCAAGTGCCTATACTGCGCTGAACTCATACCAGCACTGCCCTGTGCTTCCTGCTGCTGCTGCTGCTGCTACAAACCTGAAGGACCGACCTCCTCACCTAACTGAGCTCTCCAAGTTGCCCTACGGGCCTGCGAAGAACCACCAACATACGTCTGATCAGCTGATCGGTCACCCGGCAGATGGTTATAAGAATAACCAAGCCTCTTAAGATCGGGCTTCCCACCATACCACTCATGCATACTCAGCAGCGTCAAATATCAATCGGGGCACTCGGGAGCTGCAGTTGCTCATGCGTAGGCCAACGAACTCCAACCGCCATGCACAACTTTGTCACAACGGATGCATAGGGTATCGAACCCGTAGTACTCCCTCACAAAAACCTGATAATACCCGGATGAATAACCATCCCAAGGTACATGTAGTCTCGCTGAGGAATCCCCCACAATAGATGTGCACACTCTACAGTAACATCATGCACATGAGAAGATGGCATGATGTTGGCACAAATAAAGGAATTCCATGCACGTGCACACCTGTTCATGCACGAGGCAGGGAAAGTGGCATACTCGTTCGTGCCCTTCTTGAACTTCCAGTGAGTCTCTGGCACACACAGGGTAGCAACGATCAAATCTAAGTCAAAATCATCCCCCGTCTTCTCATTCCAGTTCTCTTCCTCTACCCTCCACTCAGGCTGCTCAATCACTCTCTGAATCGCCTCAGCACTATAGTCCACAGTCAACCCCCTCACCACAGTAAAACCGTTCTTCTCCGCCTTAGCATTCGCGTAAAACTCATGAACCACACTCATAGGCACCGCAGCTGGAGCCTCACAAAAAGCAATCCACCCCATCTCCACAATCATCTCCAGCAACTTACCATCCTTTCCGGATGGTAGAAAACCTCGCTCCTTCGCTATAGGTTTTGAAAGCAGCCTCGCATACTCCGCCTCAGCCTTAGGAGTTGAAAACCTAGGCCTCACACCACCCGCACTCGAAGAATCGGTGGTGTTACTGCTAACTTGGATTCGTTGTCTTTTGGGTGCCACTGAGATTGAATACACTTGAGAGAAAAGATAAGTGTTTGAGAGAGATTTGTGTTTGAGAATTTGAGGATTGATGGAGAAGTTGTGTATAAGTGTGTGTGTATATATAGGATATTGTGAGAGAATTATTATGAAAAAAAAGTGGAAATTGATTATGGGAATAATGGGTTTGATCTGGAGAGGGTAAAACCTGAATTTGATAAAAAAAATTAAATTACATTCAAAAATCTAAATCAAATATATTCAGTTTTAATAGATTATTAAAATTTCAAACTAAATACACCTGAATTTTCAAAATTCAAAAAATACTTTTATCGGAACACGTTCTTTGGTTTTCGAGTCTTATTATAGTGCATGAAAACACGTGATACAAAAAATATATGAATAATATAATGGTGAATATGATTTCCTTCGGTTATACGAAATGACACTAAATCGCAGAAAATAATTATATTTATTATTAAATAAATAATTTTTTATGTAAAATACATACATCCATATGTAAACTTTATGAAATTTATAATTTTTTATAAAATTATATGTAAATATATATATATTTAATATGTATTTCATAACTGTTTACATAAATATATAACTACTTTACATATAAATTATTATTTAATTAAATTAATATTTTTATTTAGTTTCAATACGAAACGAAAAGTACACGACATGTTCTGAATAACATACATACATTTTTGCGATTTGTATGTTACTGCATGATGATTCCATTTTATTTTTAAAAAAATAGTCAATAACACAATGACAATATAGCAATTTTGATACTTTAACATTTCTCTATTTGATTGTGCATGAATTTTTCAAACACTCGTTTTGTCCAAAAATCTCGTCATACAAATATTGCTTCATTCATCGATTTTCAAAATTTTCCCATAAAATCTTACTGTTTCTTTTTAATTTTATTCATTACATCTTATAATCCCCTAACCAAATAAATACATAATATTTTTTCTAATGATAAGAAATTCTATTTGATAAATAATATACATTATAAATAATATATTTAAAAATATAATAGTGTAATAATTTAAAAATAAAATAGAATGTTGTATGATTATGTATAATTGAATATGATAAATGAATATCATGTGAATTCCAGAATTTTTTATTTATCAAAATTATTTATTTATCGATAAAAATCTAATTTTTTTCATTATGTCCGGATTAGAAAAAAATAATAAATTTATTTGATGAATTGTATGGTTAGAGAAACTTTACTGTAATTAACTAGGTAAAGTTAGGATCCTTAGATTTGACTTTTTTTAACTCTTGTGTACTTAACATATATAAAATAAATTATATATATACTTTTATTTATGATTATATAAATATTACATTCTAAAAGTATATAATTATACTCCAAATTTTATATTAATATATAATATATTTTAAAGTATTAATAATTATAATATTATTATTATTGGATATTTACGTTATTATAATAATTTTCTTTTCAGGATAATTTCCTTAAATATTATTTAGTAATTTGTTGTATAAACTTGTCTTCAATTATAACTAAAAAACCAATTTCATTATGATAACATATTACTTCTCTCGTTTTTCTTTATAATTTATTATATTTTCAAACGTTAGGTTGTATCTATGCGTGATAAATCGATGGAGAATCGATCTTGGTGGATACAACATATTTGGTTTAAAACATGTGTTTTAATTTTCGTACTCCGAATTATTTCAGGGGATGATGTTGTAATCACAAGTCTATTTTTCCGTTCATGTTTTTTATTCAAATTGGCAATTTCTATTTTCCCCTCGTGTTTTATGCTTCAAATTGGTTGAATTTTTCGGGGTTCAAGATTTTTCATTTTGTTGAGTTATAATTAATTTGTTTCATTTTATTTCAACCCTTGCGGGCTTCTCATTTTATTTTGTTATTTATTTATTGTGTACTTTGTGGTTATATAAAACTCTATTCTATAATAATTGAAAACACATTTCATTATTAAAAAAATTAATTTTCTTTTTTTTTCTTTGTACTTTATCATAAACAATTCTTTATTTTGTAAAAAATGTACATTTTTTGGAGGGTACACATTTTATGTATTATATTGTTTTACTCTTCACCAATCAAAATTAGGACATGACTAATATTTTGAATTTAGTCTCTCAGTAATTTTGAGATTTGAGTGACGACCTCTTCATTTAAAACTAGTAATAAACAAAGTTATAAGAACATCTCTAATCATGATAGTTACAATGATTGTCTAAATAATATGAAATAGTAGTTGGCTATAATATAGAGAATGAAAATGTATTTTTATCTCCAATGGTGTTATCTATAGTTGTTGGCTATATATTAAAAATTATATTTTATGCCTATTAACAGAAGGAAAATTGTGAGGTGGTAATGCAAGAAAGCTAAAATATCGATGAGATGAATCATTGTAGAGAATTATAGTGGTTAAACAAATAAATATAGTCAGTCAAGCTAAATTATGTAAAAAAAAATAAACTAGCTAAGGGCATTTGATTGGAGATGATCATTACATATATTGATTAGCTATATATATTGCCATGTATAATTTTCCTAAGGAGTTTGAGTGCATTGTAGATGATCTAAAATTACAAATTACAGACACAAAAACGGAGAAAATTCAATGAAAAACATGACAACTTTTTATGAGCCTGCCAATATATTTTAAAAATCAAAATTTTACGAATGTGTCTTTGTTTAGTTATCTTGGAAAGAGGGAAAATAAATTTTATAATCACTCAACTATTTGTTCATTTAGAAACCTACCACTCAACAATTTTTTTTTAGTCACTAACGTCAGTTTTGTGTTGGATTTTACCAATTTCTTTAATTTTGATATCTTGTCATTAGTATTCATGAATCTCTTCAAACCAATAGTTTCTATCATTTCCAGTTTTATACCCAAGAATTAGTGTTTTCACATTCAATCGACTCTCAAACTCACGATCTACACATCTTTGCGAATAAAAATATCAAACTCTTGCCAATTTAAAATTTGAATTTTACATTCGAATCTGATTGAAACTAAATTTCATGTTGAGAGGTAGAAGATGAGAGATGGTGAGTTTTTTTAGAAGGAAATAAATAAGGCATTTGGTAACCTGAACTTGCGATTTAGACTCTAAAATCATATAAAATGAAGCTTTAATTTAGTGTGAACATGAAGGATAAGAGAGAAAGATAGGGAGAGAGGGGGGAGATTATCAATATAACGACAATCTCGATGACATCATCAAGAAAGATATTACTGGAAAGCTTGATATTCTACGTCTTTTTGCAATCACGTTCCAGCTCCTTCAATGCCTTGATGATCAGCGTCGCCGCAGAAGAAACGAAACATACTTTGGCATGACAGTTTTGCACAGTCAGCTTCACGGTGGCACATAAGCCCTTCCATCCCTCAACAATCATTTTGGAAATGTCTTCTCCGATTTTCTTGGGAGAGAGATCATATTATTTATCTACCAAGGACAAGTCATTCATCAGCTTTTAAAACCTGTCATAGATTTCAGTCAAGGACTCATCAGATTTTGAATCAAAATGTTCATACTCCTGAGTAAGTACTATTCTTCTGTTCTTCTTAATAGAAGTATTTCCTTGACATTTAACTTCCAAAGTATCCCAGATTTCTTTGGAAGTTTTACATTCAATAACTCTGTTAGACATAACACTGTCAAGACTGCTGTGAAGAATATGTCTCGATTTTGCATCTTTCATAATGGATTAAAGATCTTCAGGAGTATAGTCCTTTTTATCCTTATCAACCATCTTTTCTTCTTCGCCAGCAATAACAACAGCTACCTTCATTGGCCTATGTGGACCATCATAAATCCTGCTCAGATATTCAGGATATGTTGCTTCCATACACATGGCCATCTTCACCTTCCATATTGGATATTCATGAATCTTCAGTATGAGAACCTTGATAGCCTCATATATGCTTTATGATTGATGAGTTGATTGGATGGTGGAGGAGGTGGGGGATTCTATTGAGGTTCTTTATCTGCCATTGAAAATTGATTTTAGATCTTAAATTGTTTGTATATCAACAACAAACTCTGATACCAATTATTAGGTCCTTAATGCAATTGTATAGGGGGTGAATACAGTTTATGCAGATAAATTGAATTAAGCAGTAAACATGATAAACAGTTTTCTATTTATTGATAAAAACTGATTATAAAATAATCTCTAAAATGATGAACAAATATCCGTGAGAGCTGCTAGGTTACACAAAAGATATATCAATTCGCGACACATAAAGTGTTAACCTAATCTGTGCTTATATACTGCACATCGACATAATCAAATAAGGAACCATATTCTATTACAATAAGGAATCATAAAGCATATCCTTAATTTGATTGCTACTAGAAGTAAAGTCCTTCACCGACTTGAATTCTGCAAACCCTTTCCATCTTTGATATCTCCTGATCTCTAGCTGTAGTGACTAGATATTGATGTCATTTACTGATCAGCAAATGCTGATGACGTCACCTTCTGCTAAACTCTGATATCAAATGCTGATAATAAACTTTAATAGTTTATAAGCTGATATCATCAATTTCTTCTAACATAATAATTATCTTTTCGTTATTTAGGAAAAATATGTTGATAAATTGAGAGTAATATATTTTTTTGGTTAATTTGGGTTTTAAAATATTATGTATTTACTATATGATATATATACATATAACTAATTTTTTTAAAAAAAAATAATTTATGCATCCGATTTTTAATCCGGGTACTCATTCAGAGTGCTCCCCAAGTAATCCGACTACTCATGACTTGGTAGCCTTGCCGAATCAACCCGAATTCCGATTTTTTAGAACAATGTGTATAAGTAACATAGAATATATATTCTGACTAATGAATCATTATATATAATCTTGTATCATATTCAAACAAATAATTGTTAGGATAGTATTTATAATTAATTTATAGTCTTGTATTTTTATATTTATTTAGCCGATATAATGTCCATATGTCTTGTATTGGTGATTTTAATATAAAGAGCACTTAACAAAAATATCGTAACAATATTGAACAAACACGTACAATAGATGTTTTCTTCTGCATAATTGTATACATGATCATTAGATATGAATAATCATATCTTATATGTAATAAACATCATCTCAATATCAAGTAAACTCGTATTATAAAATTTATTATATATTCATATAAAATGTATACATGATCATATTAATTATGTATAATAAGAATTACTTTAAAAATATTAAATCATTATAAAATACTACATGTTATGTGTTATTTCATTTATCATTTCTATAAAATAATTATTTTTTTATGTTAAATATTGAATAGTATTATAATTTCCATGGTAACTTAAACTTTTTAGAAATATATAGGCAACTAAATCAACATATATAAAAAGAAAAAGATAATTAAAAAAAATTATTTTATAACTCTTATTTAACAAATACATATTAATAATATAATTATAAGACAAGAAAGACATGTTGGCATTGTGGTGTTGAACTTTATAAGGTAGTGGCTAGACTTTGGTCTGATTCCCAATATAAATATTTTTTAAATATAGTAAATATAGGGGAAAATCTGTAATTTCACAAGAATAAAATGTCTCATGAATTGTATGTACATGTTATCCTATTATATAGATAACTAGCATAATAACCGTGCGAGACACAAGTAATTTTCTTGAGTTTTTATGCATCATGCAATTATAATGGTCTCAGTTGTTTTCTTATTTTTTAATGTAGTATAATATCTAATGTATATCAAATACAAGTAGATTGTTTATCAACGTGTATTATTTCCATACAAGACATTACCAAATTACACAACCTTTCTAATATAGCTCATTAAGCAAAATATAGATATATTCTTGTTTGAATTGTATAATTTGTATTTAATGAATGAATATAAACAAGGTAGTGAGTGTACGTTTAAAACGAAATGATTAAATTTAATATGTAGAATGTCGTTAGTATGTTTACAAAAAAAAGAAGCTAAAAATTAACATATATGTTGAATACATAATTGACCAAAAATTTTGAATTTTATTTAAATAAACTGTACTGGTCTATATTATTATTGAGTTCATTACTAACTTACAATTAACTTACTCAATTTAAAATGATAAAAAATGCATAACTGAAGTCTGAATAACTTGTAGTCATAATATATAATAATGTAAAATTTACACTATTGTTAATATAAAAGTTGATTTTAATGAAAAATGTTAGTGTTTGAAATTCAATGTATGTATGTATGGAAAAATATTAGTTTTTTATTTACACTACTGTTAACAAAGTAAGATTAAGTTATGTGTGTGTGTCAGCATGTAAATTATCGTATGTTATATTTCTTAGTAAATTACGATAATTTCAGTTATTTATATGCTAAATATCTGATTTATGTACATGTATAATCATTATTAACATCTAGTAAGGTAAATGATTACTTAAATAATATGCATTATAATTATTCAAAAATTAAAATTATGTAATAAATAAATTGCAATAGTTTATATATGGTATTCCCATTATCACTAACAAATAACAAATAATCCATATCTATGTTTTACGCAACCAATATCAATCATGGTTGTAATATAAAAATAAATTATATATTGTAAAGACTTATTTTTGATATTTATGATTTTTTTCAAGAATTCGAAGGAAAGATTGTAGTTATATCATTATTTAAACCGTTTTAAGTTTTTTCATTATGGCTATAATATTTCTTCATATAATAAATGATAACATTGTATACTATTCTCCTAAAATTAAATATTTTTCAATTCGATGAAGTTTTTTAAATATAAGTTGAACTGGTTAATTCTTTTAAATTACTGAATAATATATATATTTTCTTTAAGTAGTATAAAATGCATTGAATCAAATGATACAATATAGTATAAATATAACTTTTATTTGAATAATTCAAATATTCAGTAATTCAAAAATATTTGTACAATATTATCTTGATAAATGAATATTGCTTATCTAAAAGAATTCTTTTTAAAAAACTAGTTTTTTAAACTGAAAAATAAAAAATAAATCGATTTAATATAGCATCATAGTTTTAACAAATCTCGTGAGATGTCATATCAAATTTTGAATATTTTTAAAATTGGGACAAGTCCCAAATATAATAATGCGCTACTAGTGAAGTTAGTAATTTTAATACAAATAATCAATTGACTTGATCTTATAAAGACCTCAAACACATTAATTTATATTAACATAATATATTAAAAAAATTCATATTATTGGTAAGATATTCTCGTCGAGTTTGTAAATTAAATTTACTAAACGTAGAATGTGACAATGTTTTTCGGCCGGTTCATGTAGTCAAATTTCGAGTATTTTTTGAACAATTAGCCAAGTTCTGATTTCAAATTCGAAATAAAATAAAATGCATTGATTCATTATATATATTTTTTAATCGTAGGAAACCCGCAGCCACTACCCTTCGGGTGCGCAGTGGGTAAGCCTCACGGGCTTACGCAATAGCCTGCAAACCATGTGAACCAAAGTGAACCACATTTAAGCGACGTGCTCTGGCTCAGGAGGCATAATCATAAATTCTCCTCCCGTGGGATTGGAACTCGTGACCAAGAGGATAGTTATCCTCTCTTTAACCAACTGAGCCAACCCTTGCGGGCTGATTCATTATATTTGAACTTATCTAAATATGTAATACAAATATAGATTATTTATATATAAGCGATTCTATTTTCAATAGTTTCTTTAAAAATTATATATGTACATTTTAATTACTTTTTATAATAAAAAATGTTAAAAATATATGAGATATATTTTCAAACTAAAAAATGATTAATAAATAAGATAATATTTCATTTATGTATTATGCCTAACTTTATATCTGGATTTCAATTCTTTAAAATTAACTGTACAAATATTCAAGTAACTATCTTTTTTTTGCGGAATTCAAGTAACTATCATTAAAGTTAAATAAAATATTTATTTAGCACACTTACATATTATGTGTATGATAGAAAGCACATGTGACAATATGGTGTAGTGGTATGAAGTTGTATAGGTGAATGAAATATCTCGAGTTCGACTCCCAAAAATTACATCTTTTATATAAATATTAAAAACATGGGTAGTTTATTCTTTTCAATGAGACTTTTTAATCTCAGAAATATTATCATTGTGTTTGTTGTGAATATGTTGTGAACTTGATGATTTCATTAACAAAACACTTTAGTAGATTTTACTTTGTGAAAAATGTAGCACTCGACGGATAAGGAATATAGTCCCGACGGATGACTCAATATAGTCTCGACGGATGATGATTTATTATCCATCGAGTGAGTAGCTTGTGTAATAATGAGTCTATAGCACATTTCTGCATACACCTTGTTTAGATTCTGTAATAACACTCAAGTTATGTTGACTTTAATTAGATATGCAGAATAAGTTGACTAATTGTACATAGATGATGTCTTGTAATTCTGCATAAATAAAATGAAGTCAAGTGCCAGATAGCTACCCGACGGATAAACAACAATGCCACTCGACGGATGATCAACAAGGCAACCCGACGGATGATCATGTACCCGACAGATAATCAATTCAAGCATTCGTTGATAGTGACAACGCAGTCACATGCGTCGAGTGTATGCAAAATGAATGTGGAAGCCTATTCAACTGAGTTTTAGAGAATAAAGAAGCATTGCCGTTTCCATGCTATTATGAAGATATTCAAAGATGTTGGAATAGAGTAATGAAGCAGCATAGTATTAGACATGATAGGTTTTGTTTTATTATCTTATCTTATTACTTTGTAATCTTGGTGATATATAAACCAAGAAGTAGCAAATAGAACAACAACCAACAACAAGAACAAGACTAAGAACATTATCTCAGAGAAACAATTGTAAGCTGCATCCTTAGCATTTCTCTGTAAACTTAGTTGTTCATATTTATAAGCAGCTGTGAGCTAATCTTGCTACACAGAGTTCTCTTGATATAATATATATCTCTGGTGGATACATTCAAATCCACCAGAAAGTTTTTAAAGACTTGTGGTTTTAATTACTTGTGTTTTGATTTTTGAAAAAGGTTCAAGAATTCCATTCAACCCCCCTTCTGTAATTCTTGTTGCATTGTTAGGGACTAAAAATTGGTATCAGAGCAAGCTCTTGAAGAACAAAGAGTTTAAAGATCATAACAAACAACAAGATGAACAAGAAGGATGTAGGAGTCAAGATTCCTTTTCTGGACAAAGACAGTTACCATCACTGGAAGGTAAAGATGCATCTTCATTTACTTTCTTAAAATGAGGCATATGTAGATTGCATAGAGAGAGGCCCTCATGTTCCAATAAGAGCTGCAACTGGAAATGAGCCATCAGTTCCCAAGCCAAGGCATGAATGGTCAGATCTTGATATTGAACAAGTCAGGAAGGATAAGAAGGCCATGAATATTTTGTTCAATGGAGTTGATGGTGACATGTTTGACAACATCATCAATTGTAAAACTGCCAAGGAAGTTTAGGATACAATACAGATTATCTGTGATGGCACTGAACAAGACAGGGAAAATAAGATGCAGTTGCTAATTCAGCAATATGAGCACTTTCATAGTGAAGATACTGAGTCTCTCATTGACATTTTTAGTAGATTTCAAAAACTACTAAATGCTCTGAAGTTGCATGGAAGGGTCTATCAGACAAAAGACTCCAATCTTAAGTTCCTTAGATCTCTTCCAAAGGAATGGAAACCTATGACAGTCTCATTGAGAAACTCTCAAGATTACAAGGAATTTACTTTGGAGAGACTGTATGGCATCCTGAAAACTTATGAGCTTGAAATAGAGCAAGATGAGAGGATGGAGAGAGGAAAGAAGAAAGGAGGATCCATTGCACTAGTTGCTGAGTTAGAGAAAGAGAAGGAGATGAAGATGGAAGCTGTTGAATCAACTTCAAAGGTCTGTGAAAACAAGGGCAAGGGGCTGGTAGCAGAAAATGAAGATTCTTTGAGCCAAGATGATATGGACGATATTGATGAACATCTTTCATTTCTTTCAAGAAGATTTACCAAGCTCAAGTTCAAGAAGATTTTTGGAGCAGCTAAGCCAAATAGAAACATGGTGGATAAATCAAAATTCAAATGTTTCAAATGTGGCTTAGAAGGGCACTTTTTCAGTGAGTGTAGAAAGTCAGATTCCAGCAAAAAGAAGTTTGAGCCTGTGGAGTATAAACAGAAATACTTTGAGTTGCTCAAACAAAAAGAAAGGGCTTTCATTACACAAGAAAATGACTGGGCAGCAGATGGTCTGGATGAGGATGAGGATGTCAGCTATGTTAATCTAGCCCTAATGGCCAAGTCTGATGAAACAGAGACAAGTTCTTCAAGTAATCAGGTAATCACCACTAACCTTGCACATTTATCTAAAGCTGAGTGTAATGATGCAATAAATGACATGTCTATAGAATTATATCATTTGCGTGTTACACTTAAGTCTCTTACTAAGGAAAATGCTAAAATCAAATAAAATAATTTGTTTTTAAGTGAGAGGAATACTGTGCTAGAGTCTCAGTTCATTGAATTTGAAAAATTGAGAATTGAGTGTAAAATTGCTAAGGATGAATTAACTGAGTCCTTGAAGAAAGAAGAGATCTTGAAGAAGCAGCTTGAATGAGAACAGGAGGTGATTAAGGCATGGAAAATATCTAGAGATGTTCATGCTCAAATCACCAAGTTCAAGGTATTAAGTCCTTTTGTGATGCAGCCTGGAAGAAGAATAAGGAGAAGCTGGAATCCAATTTGGTTGAAGGATTGCTAACATATGTAAACTCGACGGATGATGAGGGTCATCCGTCGGATAACAAAAAGGGTTATCCGTCGAGTGATATAAATCCTCATCCGTCGACTGTGAGCAAACTTGTGAGTAAAGCCAAACTTACCAAGTTAAATGAGAAATATGGATCAGTTTCCAAGAATTTTATTCCAGGAGAATCCAGTCAAGTGAAGAAGGAGAAAAAGGCTAATGTTGGTCATATGACTGTCAAGCAATTGAGTGACAGACTGGAAAAGATTGAGGTTAAAATAGAGGCTAAGAAGAAAAATAATAGAAATGGTAAAGTAGGAATTAACAAGCATAACAACTACACACATGATAAATATGCTCCTAGAAAAATCTGTGTCAAGTGTGGTAGTGTAAACCATTTGTCTGTTAATTGCAAAACTGCCAAGCCTACTTCCATACATGTGCCACCTCATTTTCCCAACATAAATGCCATGCCTTCTATGCCTATGAATACTATGCCTACATAAAATATGAATGCACGGTTTGCTAATATGCCATTTGCACCTAATCCTTATTATGCTGCATTTAGTATGCCACAAATGTCATTTAGCATGCCTTACTAGAATAACATGTTTACTAGTAGCATGCCATTTCTTGTGAATCAAAATATGCATGATAATTCTGCTGTAATGAATGGTTTCAAAGGTCCAACTCAAATAACTAAGGATGAATCTGATATCCCCAAGTCAAATGAGATCAAACCTAAGAAACAGAAAAAGAAAGCTAACAAGGCAGGACCCAAGGAAACTTGGGTGCCAAAATCAACTTGATTTGATTTTGATGTGTGTAGGGAAACAGAAAGAATCTATGGTACTTGGATGGTGGTTGTTCAAGACACATGACTGGTGATTCTACCCTGCTCACAGAGTTCAAGGAGAGAGCTGGCCCAAGTATTACTTTTGGAGATAAGAGCAAGGGTTATACTGTGGGATATGGTTTGATTTCAAAGACAATGTCATCATTGAGGAGGTTGCCTTAGTGGATGGTCTCAAGCACAATTTGTTGAGTATCAGCCAGCTTTGTGATTAGGGTAATTCAGTAACCTTCAATTCTGAAGCCTGTGTTGTGACAAACAAGAGAAGCAACAAAGTGGTTCTCACTGGTGTGAGAAAAGGGAATGTGTACTTAGCTGACTTCAACTCATCAAATATAGAATCTGTTACTTGTCTTCTCAGTAAAGCAAGTCAAGATGAAAGTTGGCTATGACACAAGAAGCTATCCCATCTAAACTTCAAGACCGTGAATGAACTTGTAAAGAAAGAACTGGTTAGAGGTATTCCTCAAGTGGAGTTTTCTAAGGATGGACTGTGTGATGCTTGCCAAAAGGGAAAGCAAATTAAAGCATCATTCAGAAAAAAGCTTGATTCAACAATTGAAGAACCTTTACAACTACTACACATGGATTTGTTTGGACCAGTCAATGTGTTGTCTATCTCAAGGAAAAGATTTTGCCTAGTAATTGTAGATGATTTCTCAAAGTTCTCTTGGACATATTTCCTTAAGTCTAAAGATGATGCTAGTGAAATCATCATCAATCACATAAGGCAAGTCAATAATCATCCTGATTTCAAAGTTAGAAGAAACAGGAGTGACAATGGAATTGAGTTCAAGAATTCTGTCATGAGTGAAGAAAATGGGATTTTGCATGAGTTTTCAGCAGCAAGAACTCCACAACAAAATGGAGTAGTAGAAAGGAAGAACAGATCACTTATTGAAGCTGCAAAGACAATGCTTGAAGAGTCTAAGTTACCAACATATTTCTGGGCTGAAGTTGTAAATACTGTATGCTACACTCAGAATATTTCTCTGGTTAATCAAGCAAAATACATGACTCCCTATCAATTGTTCAAGAACAAGAAACCAACTCTAAATTTTCTTCATGTCTTTGGCTGTAAATGTTATATCTTGAGAAATTAAACTGATCATAATGTGAAGTTTGATGCTAAAGCAAATGAAGGAATTTTTGTTGGATATGCTGTTGGTAAAGCATATAGAGTCTACAATTTAAGAACCAACATTGTTGTGGAATCATTACATGTTGTGTTTGATGATAAAAAGATTGAAGGACTGCAAGATGGAGATTACCATGAGAGCCTCAAATTTGACAATGTGGAAATGGTTAGTGATGACAGTGATGATGAAAGTGATCAAGAAACAGTATCAAAGGATAATGCAGGAAAATCCACTACCAATGAAGCACAAAATTCAACATCTGTCGAGTTGAATAATGCTTCATCCGTCGGGAGACAATCTGCTTTATCCGTTGGGAGACAACCAGCTTCATCCGTCGGTACTCAAAATTCACCATCTGTCAGGTTATCAAAAGAAGCCGGAGGTCAGGATAGATCACTTACAGAAAGTTCCCCTTTCTCAAATCAAAGATCCATTAACTCAGGGGGAGTTTCTAATAATCTAAACTCAATCACACATCAAGACAACAATGAGGCCTCTTCATCTAGAGCTAATCTACCTCAATAAAGGAAATGGACAAATGATCATCCCTTTGAGCTCATCATTGATGATGTATCTTCTAGAGTTCAAACAAGGAGAGCAACTCAAGAAGAATGTCTATACAACAGTTTTATTTCTAAGGAAGAACCAAAGAAGGTAGAAGAAGTTTTGTTGGATCCTGATTGGATTTTAGCTATGCAGGAGGAGCTAAACCAATTTGAGAGGAATAAGGTATGTGTAACACCCCCAGATCCGGGGTCGGGGATCCGGGTCGTCACGGTCTTTCTTTCCACAATATCACTTCACTTAATTAATAATAATAACCTTATGCTGTGACCCCACACTAACACACACCACAACCCGTTATAGTCTCAGAGATGAAATTTAAATAAGTACAAGTCTTTGAATCCACAATTTAAAAGTTATTACAACCCAAAATGATTACTTGATAAATTTACAGTTTAATTGCCATTATCTGCCACAAGTTATAATTATACATAATTGATTCTCAAAAGTAGATGGTCTGATCTACAATAGATCTACCTCTGCAGCTATAGCAGCTATAACATCAACAGGAAGACGCGGGACGCTTCCCACGCGCTTGCGCTGGGTCTGCTGGAGTCTGGCCATCTTTCCTAACTGTTGTTGTGTGATGAAGAAATAAAGCAAGGGTGAGCAGCAAGCCCACCAAAATAATATGTATAATGATTTACAATATATGAGCCTACTCATAATACTCATGAAAGTCTTGGTCAAAAGAAATGAACCAAGTTTGATATCTTAATGCGATGAAGTCGCAAAATATTCAGTATATATACATATATACTTTTCAAAATATTGGAAGTCCTCTTCCATGCGTAATATACACAAAGTCCCAGTGTATAACTGTATAAAAAATATCGTTGCAAGGTGATCTCATATATCTAACCTTGTTTCAACATTTTTCTGAAAATCTTTGTCATTCCTAAGACAATTATTAATTAGATATAAGTTTAAAAGATGAGGTTACCAAATACCCCAATATACTTATATCTTTCCCAATACTACTTGAACTACCACCGTTCAAGTTATAATCAGTTTCAAAAGTTCATCACATAGATGAGACTACAAGACAAGATTTGAATAGATTCAATCTTTGAAATATTATTGAATGAAATAAAGTTACGAGATACTTTATTTAGTCCCGATATATATATCCACATATATATATCTCTTAAACATTTCCTGGAACCTCTGTTATGTAAAGTATGAACAGAGTTTGAAACATCCAATGAATTTTGGAAAGGAAAAGAATTTTGGCGTAAACCCGATATCTCGCTGATCAGGCAAAGATACCAATAAGTAACCTTTTCTACTGTAGATGGATGAATTCCTCACCGGTCATCACCCTGGCCGCATTAGGACCTCGCGCTAGACCGTACCCCGGCCCCTCACGCGTTGATGGACTGCCACCCAGCCACTTACACAATAATAGACCGTACCCCGGCCTGTCGCTTATGCCGACTCAATGAGATGGGCTTACTTCCCGAACGTTGGGCAAGTAATCAATTCATTTACCAAATCTGCAACCTCGTTGCGAATATAAAATACACCACAGAGCCGGATTCCCCAGGTTTTGAGCGAGTATTTAAATCCCCTTAAAAGGAAGATCTTAAATATAAAAAAAAGAGTTTTGGGATCCACTCTGACTTTTAAAAATCATTTTGAAGACTCGAAAACACTTTAAAGAGTGTTTGGAGTAAAGCTGATTTAATGAAGTAAATCAGTCCCCAGAATATTTAGAAAATGACCGAATATTATTATTTAAATAATATTCCCATAAAGAATAGTCTTTATAAAAATAATTGAAGTAGAAGTATTAAAATTTATACTTGAAACGAGTATTAAATAACCAAAGCTATACTTATATGAAAGTATTATCTTTATTTGAATAATCGAAAATAAGTTTGATTATTGACATCTTATTCTTTAATAAAATAAAGAATATATCTCAGCACATAATCGGAGTCATAGATCCTCAAATGAATATCCAAATAATATTAAATAAATAATATAAACTGAGTCATAAGTCCTCGAATGAATATTCAAATAATATTCAATAAATAATATAAAAGGAGTCATAAGTCCTCGAATGAATATTCAAATAATATTCAATAAATAATATAAAAGGAGTCATAAGTCCTCGAATGAATATTCAAATAATATTCAATAAATAATATAAAAGGAGTCATAAGTCCTCGAATAATATTCGAAATAATATTCAATAATAAAATAAAGTTAAAGTTATCGAATAAACCTTATTCGATTAATAGTTTGGAAAACTATAACCATATATATATATAAATATATATATATATATATATATATATATATCCATATCCATATATATATGAAATCTACTCGGGATCCTCGACTCCCGGTTTTAGAAAATATTTTCACCTTTTGGGTCCCTATACTAAGGGTATATGCAAGTTACCGCTATCCTCTAGCATAGGTATTATCAACTGAACCAACAGATATATATTTCAAGAATATGAAACAGGCATGCATATATACCATATCACATGCTACAATATATCGCAAGAATTTGCTAAATAACCAACATGCATCTATCGCAAGATAATGCATATACAAGTGTATACATCACAACAACAGTATAACGGATAGAATACTTGCCTGAGCGACTGGGGGTTACGAATGGCTCGGGACGAGTCTGGTAACCTATAAGCAACAAGTAAGTTGGAATTAAACCAAAGTCACTTGTAAATCTATACTTTAACTAACTTAGACTCTAATGCTCGTTTTGCGCTCACTGATTTGCTTAAGTCACTCGGGTACCCTCGGCTCCACCATTTTTAATAATTTAACCTTTACGAGTTTTAAGGCGATTCCTTCGCGAGTGTCTTACCAACTGCCTAACACACTTACCATAAATGTTTCATACTTCAATTAGTCCTTTTTGGTCTTTAACCTATGTTTCAAAGTAAGGCGAGGGGAAATGTTTCGTTCGCGAAACGCCGTTACTTGAAACGGTCGTTTCTCCTAAACCGTGCATCGGAATCGAACGAACTACATATCAAAACGAAGCTCGTAACATGAGCTACCTAAACATGGCAGTGGTCACAATCTAGCAGGGGGTCCTCGGGTCCTAATGTTATGCACAAAACAGTCTAAAGAAAATCGGACGTTACGACGGCTATGTTTACGCGATTACCAATATTTATACCACTCCAATTCTTTACCAATTCACTACAAACCACCCAACCATCATCAATACCTCAAACACAACTTATATCAAGGCAAAGTCAGTCCATAATCTCAAGGTTTTCCAACTTATTCAACCACAAACATGATCTACTAACCATAACTTAAGATTCATTAACCATTAACCAAGATTCATATCCAAAATCACCACAAATCCAACCAAACCATCTATCATACATGGATCTTGCTATACATACATGGATATTTCTATATATACATTAATCCATCCATAAACTCATCAAAACTCAAAGTTCAAACTATAAGTTAAAGGTGAAAGTTGTTTATACCTCCTTGAAGCTTCCTAACACAACCCAAGAGCTTTGAATGCCTAAAAGAACCTTGATCCTTGCTTGTATAACCTTAATCTTTCATAAAAATTCAAGAAAACTAAAGTTATTTCTTGAAGGTTACTATTCACCATCTTCTTCCTTGATTTATAGAAAAAGATTGGCTTGGAATTAGAAGCTTAAACTTATAGGAAGTATGTAACTATCCATGGGGAAGCTTAGATAATTACCTTGCTAAATAGTAAGTGGTGGAGCTTGGATCTTCAAATTTTAAGAAATGGGCCGAGAGCTAGCTTGGGAAGAAAGATATTTTTGTGTTTTGTTTGATGAAAATGAAATGATTTGCTTGGTTGGTTGATTTTTGTGTTGTTTTTGGTTAATGACTTAATTAACCTTGATTTTGTGTGGTTATAATTCAACCACACTTCCTTCCCTTCTATGTCATGCTTGTGTCACCTTGCACATGTCATTATGCTCCCACTTGTCCACACCTTGTGGTTTGATGATGTCACAATCCCTGGCTTCTTGTACAAGCTTGTCTCTTGGTCACTTATTTGTTTTACGGTTCGCTTATCTTTCGTTCTCGTTTATCGTTTGAGGGATCATACCCGGGATCTTATTACTTAGGTTCCCTTAACCTTTCTCAATATATTATATTCCTTTTATGATCCTCTCCTATAATCCTTTAATTTCAATCCTTTTTATCCTGTTACCTTATACTCAATTCTCTCCGTATCTTGTGGATTTCCGGGAAAAATCAAAGTGTTCGGAATTGGATTCTGACGATCTTTACATACACTTATATACCACATAGAGTACTAATAATATCCCATAAGATCAATAACAGAACCCCTACATAGCGTGGCATGAAAAGTTTTCTCGTTCAGCAAAAACACTATTCATAAGGGTTTCAAAATTTCTCAAAAATTGGGGTTATTACAGTCTCCCCTCCTTAAAAGGATTCCGTCCCGGAATCAGATAGAAAACAAATGGGGATACTTTCTTAGCATTACACTTTCTAACTCTCGAGTCAATTTTCCACATTGTGGTTCTACCACCAAACTCTGCCTAGTTTGATAATCCTTCTCCTAAGCACTTGTTCCTTTTCACTCTATAACCCTTCCTGGTTGCTCCATATAGGTTACGTCGGGTTGCATATCTATGCGCTCATATGCCCCTATTTGACTGGCATCCGAATTACACTTCCTTAACATTGATACGTGGAACACGTTATGAACTTGCTACATATTCGGGGTTAGGGCTAGCTTATATGCTAACTTCCCAAACGTCTTAATATATCCAAGGGTCCAACAAATTGTAGACTTAGCTTTCCTTTCTTTCCGAACCTCATCAATCCTTTCCAAGGGATACCTATAACATTACTAGGTCCCCTATTTCGTACTCTTTATCCTTTCGTGTCAAATCAACATACTTCTTATGTCCATCTTGGGCTACTACCAGCCGTCCTCTGATTAGATCTATTATATCCGTGGTCCTTTGGACTACTGCGGTTCCGAGCATCTTACGCTCTACAACTTCATCCTAACATAAGGGAGATCGACATTGTCTTCCCTCAAGGATCTCATAAGGCGATATCTCAATACTGACATATGATCTATTATCGTAAGAAAACTCAATCCGTGTTAAGTGATCATTCCAAATTCTTTCAAGTCTATTGCACAGACTCTCATTATTGCTTTTAGCATTAGAGCTTCTGCTTCTCAATACCCATTCTTTTCCAGTTCATAATCGCTACTACCTTCCGTTCCTAATATTATACTGGTTATACTTTTGCTCGTTAGCGTTCTATAACCTTTTAATAACCACGTCAACCTTAGTATCACGAATGTGTTCCCATTCCGCATACTACCACCACTTTATTACTCCTTTTTCAGTTGTTTCTATTTTCCAAAATTTGATCAATCAAATAGAAGTAAAGGAATTTGTTGAGAGATCACTATGATCATGAACACTTGTTATATTGCATAGTTAGTACAGAAGGTGGCCAGCCTTTAGTACTTGACAAGCAATTAAACAATAGCTGGTATCCTACTCGGCTTCTATCACACAGATAGATAGTCATTCGGCAATACCTCCCCTTTTGGAAGGGTTGTTCTTCTCAGCTTACATGAAATGAAAAGAAGAGAAAAGAACGAACTGAAGAGAATTGTATATATGAAAAAAATATACTGCCACAAAATATCTGGCTTGGAACCTACCTCTGAACTATAGAGGTTTGTCATAGGAGAACAAAACATATACGTATTTATATCAGCATCAAGCATTATAGCCTCGTATTTCCCATGCCTAAATATTTTCGCTATCCCATCCATCATTCTATGGACCCATGCCCTTCCTCGAGCTTATACACAATTACCTTTGAAACTCCCTCGATATCGAAAATCGAACCTGGGATCTCATTCTAGACATCATCGTTACTAGAATTCTATGCTTGCACCGCAACCTTCCTCGTATAATAATACGACTCTCTATTGATAAGAAAGAATAATTATTCACTAGGTAGATACTCTACTTAATTAGTCTATCAATGATAACTTATACACTACCACGACCTGATTAGTGGTACTCAATCTCAACACCCATTCCAATACAACTCTCATGGTTGTAATCAGCTCACTACTCGCAGAATCATTGCTGCCTTACTATGGTCCACCACTGACCCACTGTAGTCATTCATTTTTCCATAAAATCTTAATATCTAACCATACGGAGTCTATACATGTTGTATCAAATTCTCCTAAGGAGTTAACATAACCACCAATCACAATTCATGAAGAACACTCCAAACTCTGACGTACTTTCATGACATGAAGCAGATAAAATTGCAGAAGAGTTTCAATCAAAGCAACGATAGCAGGTTAATACCATTTTTAATCATATGCCTTAAATAGAAGACTTAACTCAAAGGTTCGTCTAGTCCTTTTGGAAACATGGTCCTGGCTTATCCCAAGATAGGACCTCCTAAGATAGATAGCCCGTTCATGGCGATTACACGACTTAAACCTTTACCAACTACTATTACGGTTGGGTATTGCACAGTCATCAGAAGGAATGTCAATCTTCCAAACCATAATTCAACCTTCACATTTTAAACCATCATCACTGTATTCTTTTGGCACACGCGCCTATAATTATCCTCTTACCTTTAAAGTGTCGGCCACCTCTTTGGCCTTTCCTGATATTAAAATTTCCTTATAGTCAATGTCATTTTAACCACCTCCAAATAAATTTTCTACCTTATTTCAATCACTGCTTTTATGAAGATGTATTCCTTAAAATCTGATGAGTAAAAAAAAATATCACCATTTTTCCATAAGTTATTGCTTCAGTCTTTAGAGGTTAATCACTGTCACGACTGACTCTCAATCATACTTAGAACATCTTTTATCTTAAGTCCTAATTGCCCTGAATAATTTCGACCTTTACTGGTTCGATCCATACTTTCTCGTGGTTTAACACGTGCCTCACTTGGCAACATTATAATTATGTCATATTTCCTTTATCAACATTTTTATTCTTGAGAATTTCGAATATTTCCTTTCTCCTTGTAAAACCTCTAAGGTTATCCTTCAATCGTTCCTCCTGTATTCCCTAGATACAGGGCATATCAAAATACCATTCACT
This sequence comes from Apium graveolens, assembly GCF_009905375.1. Lineage (NCBI taxonomy): Eukaryota > Viridiplantae > Streptophyta > Magnoliopsida > Apiales > Apiaceae > Apium > Apium graveolens. The sequence continues at coordinate 219,017,682 of NC_133652.1, forward strand.
ATTACTAGAACCATTGTCTATATACTTCTGAAAAATTTCTCCACTGATCCTTAAAGGTTATTATTACCTTAATGCTTTCCAATTCATACTGTCAAAACTCATACTATCCCTATCAAGGGTGAAATGCCAACCTTTATGCATTCCCCTAGGATTCGTTTTAAGTTACCGATGTTCTATCCTTAATTCCACCTTTAAAAAGGTACAAGCATCCTTCCATGGATAAATAAAGTCATATATCCCTGATATGGGTATCTTATTCAATCATTCCCACCTCGATAGTAAATTCCTAATTTCACAATAACATCTGTATACAAAATGAGGTTAATCAAAATGGCCTCCAAAAGATAACAACGGTTATCCGCTTTTCTTGCCTAATCTGGTAACGATAACATGGATGTTCTGGAAGATATTGGTCGTGTTCAACGTGAACTTCTTCTTAATAATTCCTTATTTACTTTTGTTGTTTATCTCAACAGTCACCTCAATATTGGGATATCTTTCATATCTGGCGTCTCCCTTTCTGGGTATCATGCCACCGGTCTTACACTTCACCTTCTTGAAGGTCACTTCCTTCATCCAATTTTCTTAATTTCTTACTTTCTTGTCCCCTTAGTCTATCCGCGTCTCATTATTTATCCTTCGAATTATCTCAAGGTTTCCTCGAATCTTCCCAACTTACAGGGGAAAAAATATATGTATCTCTTATACCTTCAACCATCAATTTAACTCATGGTATATCACCCTCATCCTGACGATTACATACTTTTCTATGTCTATTGTTATGAGTCTTTAGGGTTTCCTCATACCCAACTCCCTTATCATTCCTCAAACTCTATTGCCTTTATATTCCTTTCCACTTCAGTTTCTTTTTATTTTCCTTTCTCTTATCATTATTTCATGGACCAACATAACATAAACATTGATTTCATACATCCCGTCATTCTGGATTCGTGTCCTCAGAACGAATCTTGATAACTTTTACAACTTAGATTCATAATTCATCATACTCGTCTGCCTTTGTTCCGTCTCTAAAGCTTTTACACTATCTCCATAACCTTGGGAAGTACTTTCCTAAAACAATTGACTGAACTTAAATCAGTTTATTATAACCTCTGGCTCCGTGCCTTTCTTGGTCTTTCACCAGCAGGTGGTCTCTCTTTTAGGAGGGTGAGTGATAAAAACAGTCTTTTGTGATTCGTCAATCATTTAGAATCTCAAATGATTCCTATATTTCCTTTAGCCAGGCTCTTGCCTCGACTAGGTCAACCTGTTCCTTGGAACTCTGAGAGCTTAACGATTTAAAGGTCATGAAAGAATTTCCTGCCGCATTGTCCCCTCAGGGTGGTGGTTGGGGATAATAGTCTAAGTTCTGTCTAGACAGGTCCATAAATTGCCATATAGGAGTACCGTCTCGGGTCTCCTTTCCTTACTCGACTTTCTGTTTCCTTAGTATGAAATGTTTCCACCTTCTCCCATAATCGGGGTTATCTTATACATTAAAAACCTTGTTTTCCACTCTATTATGTTATGGGTTCTTTCTTTCTTGATGGCAACCTCCCTGACTATCACACTCTGGGTTTGCCCTAAATCCTATTCCTCAAACTATGGCTCTCATCTAAGTTCTCATCCTTAAGCTCTTGAACTTTCGGAACCCAACTTCTATAGGAATACCTCATTATTCCCTTATCATCTCTCTCGGTATTAATCTCATATCTATTTGTTGGCTCTCTGCCTTCATTCATCACTTTTACTGGCACAATATGTTCTTTTCCAATAATTCGGTCTCTATTACAATCTCAAACAGCTTTTCGGTACCGGCTCCGGTTACCTTCACTACTATTTCCAAAACCTCTTATAAACTCTCCCAAAGACATTATCATCTTGAGTCTCTCCTTTTTACTAAGGGCATCAGCCACCATATTGGCTTTCCCCGAATGATAAAGAATCTCCCAATCATAATTCTTGATTAGCTCTAACCGCCTCCTCTGGCGTATGTTGAGCTCTTTCTACGTAAGAATGTACTAGAGCACTTATGGCTTAGGTAATTCTCGCACTTCTCTCCATACAAGTAGTGCCTCCAATCTTTAGGGTAAAACTATTGCCACGAGCCTAAGCTCATGGGCGGGGATATCGAATTTCATATTACCTTAATTGTCTTGACGCAGACGCGATTATCTTGCTGTGCTAAGAAGCACCCTAATTCCTTATGCGAAGCGTCACTACACTTCACAAAATCTCCTTTTCCATCCGGCAACGCCTGCATAGGGGCCATCACCAACCTCTGCTTCAGTTCTTGAAAGCTGTTTTCACATTTCTCTGTCCATTCGAACTTCTCAGTCTTACGAGTAAGCCGCGTTAAAGGGGCTACTATCTTTACAAACTTGAACGAACCTCCGGTAGTCGACCTAACCATGGTCATCAATTCATCAGTGGTCCTTTATCCAATCTTGTCAGGATCCTCCACGAGATCCTCCTCAGCAACAATCCCATCTAGGACAACATCCTCAACCGCTACATCCTCAATATCAACATCATCCGGTCCTGCATTAGGACACTCTATCGGATCCACAATCCGATCTCCAATTAGTAATAAAACATCATCGCGCTGTTGCTCCTCAACCTCAGGGTTCGGAGTCCCGCTACTCTATACGATAACGAACTACGCTTCTATCGCTACATTTATAAGGGTTCCCATAAGGGTTTTAACTGTCAGTACTACGTTAGGTAGCCCGACTATGAACTTGGCAAGAGTTCTTATTATCTTAGTTAACTTATTATCTTAACGTCCCATCATCTCTGAGGTTTATAATGCTTAGCTCTGATACCATTTCTGTAACACCCCCAGATCCGGGGTCGGGGATCCGGGTCGTCACGGTGTTTCTTTCCACAATATCACTTCACTTAATTAATAATAATAACCTTATGCTGTGACCCCACACTAACACACACCACAACCCGTTATAGTCTCAGAGATGAAATTTAAATAAGTACAAGTCTTTGAATCCACAATTTAAAAGTTATTACAACCCAAAATGATTACTTGATAAATTTACAGTTTAATTGCCATTATCTGCCACAAGTTATAATTATACATAATTGATTCTCAAAAGTAGATGGTCTGATCTACAATAGATCTACCTCTGCAGCTATAGCAGCTACAACATCAACAGGAAGACGCGGGACGCTTCCCACGCGCTTGCGCTGGGTCTGCTGGAGTCTGGCCATCTTTCCTAACTGTTATTGTGTGATGAAGAAATAAAGCAAGGGTGAGCAGCAAGCCCACCAAAATAATATGTATAATGATTTACAATATATGAGCCTACTCATAATACTCATGAAAGTCTTGGTCAAAAGAAATGAACCAAGTTTGATATCTTAATGCGATGAAGTCGCAAAATATTCAGTATATATACATATATACTTTTCAAAATATTGGAAGTCCTCTTCCATGCGTAATATACACAAAGTCCCAGTGTATAACTGTATAAAAAATATCGTTGCAAGGTGATCTCATATATCTAACCTTGTTTCAACATTTTTCTGAAAATCTTTGTCATTCCTAAGACAATTATTAATTAGATATAAGTTTAAAAGATGAGGTTACCAAATACCCCAATATACTTATATCTTTCCCAATACTACTTGAACTACCACCGTTCAAGTTATAATCAGTTTCAAAAGTTCATCACATAGATGAGACTACAAGACAAGATTTGAATAGATTCAATCTTTGAAATATTATTGAATGAAATAAAGTTACGAGATACTTTATTTAGTCCCGATATATATATCCACATATATATATCTCTTAAACATTTCCTGGAACCTCTGTTATGTAAAGTATGAACAGAGTTTGAAACATCCAATGAATTTTGGAAAGGAAAAGAATTTTGGCATAAACCCGATATCTCGCTGATCAGGCAAAGATACCAATAAGTAACCTTTTCTACTGTAGATGGATGAATTCCTCACCGGTCATCACCCTGGCCGCATTAGGACCTCGCGCTAGACCGTACCCCGGCCCCTCACGCGTTGATGGACTGCCACCCAGCCACTTACACAATAATAGACCGTACCCCGGCCTGTCGCTTATGCCGACTCAATGAGATAGGCTTACTTCCCGAACGTTGGGCAAGTAATCAATTCATTTACCAAATTTGCAACCTCGTTGCGAATATAAAATACACCACAGAGCCGGATTCCCCAGGTTTTGAGCGAGTATTTAAATCCCCTTAAAAGGAAGATCTTAAATATAAAAAAAAAAGAGTTTTGGGATCCACTCTGACTTTTAAAAATCATTTTGAAGACTCGAAAACACTTTAAAGAGTGTTTGGAGTAAAGCTGATTTAATGAAGTAAATCAGTCCCCAGAATATTTAGAAAATGACCGAATATTATTATTTAAATAATATTCCCATAAAGAATAGTCTTTATAAAAATAATTGAAGTAGAAGTATTAAAATTTATACTTGAAACGAGTATTAAATAACCAAAGCTATACTTATATGAAAGTATTATCTTTATTTGAATAATCGAAAATAAGTTTGATTATTGACATCTTATTCTTTAATAAAATAAAGAATATATCTCAGCACATAATCGGAGTCATAGATCCTCAAATGAATATCCAAATAATATTAAATAAATAATATAAACTGAGTCATAAGTCCTCGAATGAATATTCAAATAATATTCAATAAATAATATAAAAGGAGTCATAAGTCCTCGAATGAATATTCAAATAATATTCAATAAATAATATAAAAGGAGTCATAAGTCCTCGAATGAATATTCAAATAATATTCAATAAATAATATAAAAGGAGTCATAAGTCCTCGAATAATATTCGAAATAATATTCAATAATAAAATAAAGTTAAAGTTATCGAATAAACCTTATTCGATTAATAGTTTGGAAAACTATAACCATATATATATATAAATATATATATATATATATATATATATATATATATATCCATATCCATATATATATGAAATCTACTCGGGATCCTCGACTCCCGGTTTTAGAAAATATTTTCACCTTTTGGGTCCCTATACTAAGGGTATATGCAAGTTACCGCTATCCTCTAGCATAGGTATTATCAACTGAACCAACAGATATATATTTCAAGAATATGAAACAGGCATGCATATATACCATATCACATGCTACAATATATCGCAAGAATTTGCTAAATAACCAACATGCATCTATCGCAAGATAATGCATATACAAGTGTATACATCACAACAACAGTATAACGGATAGAATACTTGCCTGAGCGACTGGGGGTTACGAATGGCTCGGGACGAGTCTGGTAACCTATAAGCAACAAGTAAGTTGGAATTAAACCAAAGTCACTTGTAAATCTATACTTTAACTAACTTAGACTCTAATGCTCGTTTTGCGCTCACTGATTTGCTTAAGTCACTCGGGTACCCTCGGCTCCACCATTTTTAATAATTTAACCTTTACGAGTTTTAAGGCGATTCCTTCGCGAGTGTCTTACCAACTGCCTAACACACTTACCATAAATGTTTCATACTTCAATTAGTCCTTTTTGGTCTTTAACCTATGTTTCAAAGTAAGGCGAGGGGAAATGTTTCGTTCGCGAAACGCCGTTACTTGAAACGGTCGTTTCTCCTAAACCGTGCATCGGAATCGAACGAACTACATATCAAAACGAAGCTCGTAACATGAGCTACCTAAACATGGCAGTGGTCACAATCTAGCAGGGGGTCCTCGGGTCCTAATGTTATGCACAAAACAGTCTAAAGAAAATCGGACGTTACGACGGCTATGTTTACGCGATTACCAATATTTATACCACTCCAATTCTTTACCAATTCACTACAAACCACCCAACCATCATCAATACCTCAAACACAACTTATATCAAGGCAAAGTCAGTCCATAATCTCAAGGTTTTCCAACTTATTCAACCACAAACATGATCTACTAACCATAACTTAAGATTCATTAACCATTAACCAAGATTCATATCCAAAATCACCACAAATCCAACCAAACCATCTATCATACATGGATCTTGCTATACATACATGGATATTTCTATATATACATTAATCCATCCATAAACTCATCAAAACTCAAAGTTCAAACTATAAGTTAAAGGTGAAAGTTGTTTATACCTCCTTGAAGCTTCCTAACACAACCCAAGAGCTTTGAATGCCTAAAAGAACCTTGATCCTTGCTTGTATAACCTTAATCTTTCATAAAAATTCAAGAAAACTAAAGTTATTTCTTGAAGGTTACTATTCACCATCTTCTTCCTTGATTTATAGAAAAAGATTGGCTTGGAATTAGAAGCTTAAACTTATAGGAAGTATGTAACTATCCATGGGGAAGCTTAGATAATTACCTTGCTAAATAGTAAGTGGTGGAGCTTGGATCTTCAAATTTTAAGAAATGGGCCGAGAGCTAGCTTGGGAAGAAAGATATTTTTGTGTTTTGTTTGATGAAAATGAAATGATTTGCTTGGTTGGTTGATTTTTGTGTTGTTTTTGGTTAATGACTTAATTAACCTTGATTTTGTGTGGTTATAATTCAACCACACTTCCTTCCCTTCTATGTCATGCTTGTGTCACCTTGCACATGTCATTATGCTCCCACTTGTCCACACCTTGTGGTTTGATGATGTCACAATCCCTGGCTTCTTGTACAAGCTTGTCTCTTGGTCACTTATTTGTTTTACGGTTCGCTTATCTTTCGTTCTCGTTTATCGTTTGAGGGATCATACCCGGGATCTTATTACTTAGGTTCCCTTAACCTTTCTCAATATATTATATTCCTTTTATGATCCTCTCCTATAATCCTTTAATTTCAATCCTTTTTATCCTGTTACCTTATACTCAATTCTCTCCGTATCTTGTGGATTTCCGGGAAAAATCAAAGTGTTCGGAATTGGATTCTGACGATCTTTACATACACTTATATACCACATAGAGTACTAATAATATCCCATAAGATCAATAACAGAACCCCTACATAGCGTGGCATGAAAAGTTTTCTCGTTCAGCAAAAACACTATTCATAAGGGTTTCAAAATTTCTCAAAAATTGGGGTTATTACAGTATGGAAGCCGGTGCCCAAGCCTAAAGGAAAGACTCCAATAGATACCAAATGGGTATTCAGAAATAAGAAGGATGAAAACAACATAGTAGTCAGGATCAAAGGTAGACTGGTTGCTAAGGGCTATTGTCAACAAGAAGGAATAGATTTTGATGAAACATTTGCTCCTGTTACAAGACTTGAAGCCATCAGAATCTTCTTAGCCTATGTAGCCCATGCCAATTTCAAAGTCTATCAAATGGATGTCAAAAGTGCCTTTCTGAATGGAGATTTGGAGGAGGAAGTCTATGTCAGTCAGCCTCCTGGTTTTGAAGATCCAAATTTTCCAGAATATGTTTACTATCTTTTGAAAGCACTTTATGGACTGAAGCACCTAGAGCCTGGTATGACACTTTGTCAAAGTTTCTTTTAGAGAATCACTTCACTAGATATACTGTAGACAAAACTCTTTTCTTTAGAAATGTTAATGGCTCTAGTATACTTGTTCAAATTTATGTAGATGACATTATTTTTGGCTCTACAGATGAAAAACTTTGCAAAAAGTTTGCCAAATTGATGCAAAGTAAGTATGAAATGAGTATGATGGGAGAACTAACTTACTTTCTTGGTTTGGAAGTTAAGCAAGTTAGTGATGGAATATTCATTAGTCAAACTAAATACATTTATGATCTTTTAAAAAAATTTGATCTAATGGATTGCACATCTGCAAAAACTCCCATGGCCACTGCAACTAAGCTTGAATTGAACACTACTGAAAAGTCTGTGAATATTTCAAGTTATAGGGGCATGGTTGGCTCACTTCTGTACTTAACAGCCAGTAGGCCAGATATAATGTTTGCTACATGTTTGTGTGCTAGATTTCAGGCTGATCCTAGAGAATCTCACTTAGTAGCTATTAAAAGGATTTTCAGATATCTCAAGGGAACACCAAAACTTGGCATTTGGTACCCTAGAGATTCTGGTTTTGATCTAACTGGTTGTTCAGATGCAGATTATGCAGGTTGTAGAATTGATAGAAAAAGTACAACATGAACCTGTCAATTTCTAGGAAACAAGCTTGTGTCCTGGTTCTATAAAAAGCAAAATTCAGTTTCTACTTCTACAGCTAAAGCTGAATATATTGTTGCTGGCAGCTGCTGTGCACAAATTTTGTGGATGAAAAACCAATTGCTAGACTATGGTTTGCAAGTTGAAAGGATTCTCATTTTCTGTGATAAACCAAGTGCAATTGCCATCACTGAAAATCCAGTACAACATTCAAGGACAAAGCACATAGACATCAAGTATCACTTCATAAGGGAACATGTAATGAATGGTACTGTGGAACTACATTTTGTTCCAAGTGAAAAGCAGTTTGCAGATATATTTACCAAGCCACTGGATGAATCCACCTTTTCAAGGTTGGAAAGTGAGTTAGGTATGCTAAATTACTCTTGAATCTTTATAGATTGTTTGCAAGTTGTAATGCAGCCAGAAATTTAATTGATTTTTCTGTCATGGATGAAATTTTGGCTAAGTCAAAATATACATCTCGACGGATGATCACTATCCATCGAGTTTGATCATCTGTCGGTATACTATTTGTTAATAAAATCAATTACTTTTCTGCAACATTTTATGACTCAACGGATAACTGATTTATCCTCATCCGTCGATTTTTCTTATTCTTAGCCGTTGATTCTCTGAACATTATCTATCGAGTATACTTATAGTTTGTAAGCATAACACGACGGATAATTGATGGAATTTTTATAGTTTATTTTTTTAACGGCTATTTTGGGAAATTCTTATTGGTTACTTTATTTTACTTTATTATTTTTGACAGTTATTTTTGAGATAGTATAAAAGCTTAATTCATTTTCATTACTTCTCTTTTATCATTCTCAAATCATCTGCTCTAATTTCTTTCTTTCTCAAAAGCACTTACTCTCTCTCTCTGCAAGCTTTTACTCTCTAACAATGGCACCTATCGTCAAGATAATGTCTCAGACTGGGTTTATTTATGTGAAGAACAACTTCACTACTCTTGTGAACAAGGGGATTCAACAGTCTGATGACTACCACAAGATGATGGATTTTGTGAAGAACTACAAACTCAATTATGCCATGCTGGAATCACCCACCATATACTGTGAAGTTGTTGAAGAGATATGGACGACTGCAACATACAACTTAACTGATAAGACTATCACATTCACTATTAAAGGTAAGGAATTCTGTGTTAATAGTGATATTGTTAAAGCATGTTTCAAAATTCCGGATAGTACTGTAACTTCACCACACACAGACACTGACATTGTTAATATGCTTAACTCCATGAACTATGCACTCTCTACTTCTAAATTAAGTGAAATTTGGAGGTTGGATCTTAGAAAGGAATGTAGTTATCTGTGTGATGTAGTTACCAAGGTCTTTTCTGGTAAAATCAGTAATTTTGATTCTGTTAATATCTCTATGCTTTACATGCTTGTTACTGATAAATTTTTCAACTTTAGTGATCTTATCATAATTGAGTTGGGGTTTAAATTAGGGGAGTTAAATAAGAGGGGTAAAAATGTTTACTATGCTAGATTTTTCATGATGCTTGCTAACCACCTCTCTGAGGAAATTGTACTTGAGAACCCAACCAACAAACTAGATTGTTGGGTTCAAGAGAGAATGATTATTGCAGATTTGAATAGGTCAAACCATCACAAGGAGGTGCCACTCTTCTATTTCCCTGTAATGGAAGCACATCAGGTAAGTGAGGTAATTTCATTTGTCTCTACTCTTCCAACCTCACAAATTTCTTTGCATTCTAGTGTAGCTATGGCAACTGTGTCAATGACCCAACAGTTGCCTGCCCAAGCTACCAACTCCAAAATTTCGAAATCAAAGACAAAGAAAGCCCCCTCTGGTGTCTCTCAATAGATGCCAGTTACAAAACCCACCAAATCTAAAGAGGGGAGTGTGAAGGTGGGTAAGGTAGGTGAGGGACAGGGTGAAAATAAAAGAAACCCTAAGGATAAGGTTGGAGAGGTGAGTGTTTCCCAGCCTAGCCACACTGCAGTTTCCCAACAAACTGCAGTGCTTAATAAGGACATAAGCTCATTGCTAGTTGCATCCTCCCAAAAGGATGTGACTATTGAACAAAGCTCTCAGCCAAGAGCACAGGCCAAAAGGTTAAGGGACACAGGCTCACCCCAAACCTATATTAGAAAGAAGAAACCAAAAACCCTTGGGGATGCACATGGTTCACACACTGTGCAAACTGGTGCTAAAGACACAGTCACTGCACCTTTTCAAAGTCAGTTTGATGTGGCTCCGATAATTGTGGAGTCACAGCCAAAATCTTTAGTTATAGAAGCACCTCAAACACCAAATTCTCCCACAAACTCTCTGGATGTGGATATGGTCAACACATCAATTCCTGATTCCCCTTCTTTAACTTTTTTGGGGAAGCCAAAATCTAGTGCAAGTGAGCATCATCTTTTGGATGATTTGTTGGCTCACTTGCCAATTCTTTCAGGAACTGTTGCGACATCTGTGCCAAAATTCTCATCAATCTGCACAGAGTCCACAATAGTCTCCACTCCAAACTCATTTATTCCTACTCTCTCGATGGATATTGTTCATCCGTCGAGTAGTGATTGTATCCCAACGGATAAGCCTAACAGCAGTTATCCGTCAGATAGTCAAGCTACTAAGTCGACGGATATTCCTCATCCGTCGAGTGTCTCTGCACATCTTTAAATTTCATCAATTATCTCAAGTGTAGAAGACTTAGTGGTAGTACAATCACTCCTAGGATTGAGGGAAGGGAGTGAACTGAGTGAGAGTCTGGGTTGCTCCCAGGAAAAAGGAGAGGAAAAAAGTGAAAATATGCAATCCAGTTCTTCAGGATTGGCAAAAGAGAGTGTGAGGAGTCCCACCTTAGATGGTGAAGGTGAGGGTATGAGGGTGGGGAGCCAAGGTGAGACCTTGATGCAACAAAAGAGAGATAATGAGAGAAATGCAGGTACAGGACATATAAGGGTGGATGTCATTGCAAGTGATTTAATGAATGTCCAGGATGTAGACAGGGAGGGACTATCTCAGCAACCTCAAGCTATTATAGATTCTACCTCCCTTGATGCTGAGACATTTACTCACCCTGTTCCAGCATATCAACTTCTAGCTGAACAGGGCAATGATAATGCAGAAAGGATGCTCAACTTGGTGCACACCACACAGTCAATGCTAAGAGCTAAGGATGCCATCACAGCTTTGCCTTCTACAGCTGGTGATGTTGATTATGAGACTTGTGGTTCAAAAGAATTCTTTGGAGGTGCAGGTGGAGATAGTGAAGAAGAGCCATTGGACATAGGGGAGAAGTAGGCTCTAGTTCAAGATCAGGCATGCCATTATGGGCCTTCTCCAAGAAATGTGATGAACATCACTTCAAATCTACTCTCATCCAGCTAATCAGTCAAACACAGTCTACACTTCAATCGTCCACAAATGCTAGCACAAGAAGCTTCTGTAAGAACATCTTGCTTCTCTCCAAACACATCAAATTCAAGGCTATCAACAAACTCTCAATGTTTCCACTCTCAAACAGGAAATATGTGAACTCAAGAAAGAATTTTCTGAGAGATTGGAAGCTAGACTTCCAGGGACAACAATTACAGACATCAAGAGACAGCTCAAGAAAAACTCAGATCTTGCCACCAAAGTTGATGCCCTGGATAAAAGAATGTTTGCTATGGAAGCATCTCTTTCAGCAATTCATCTACACCAAGCTCAACAAACAGACTTGCTTCAGAAACTGGTGGCTGCACAAACCTCCTCCTCTACTCAGCTTGATGATAACAAAAAGGGGGAGAAAGAGAGTTCTAGGAGTGAGGGGGAGCAAACAGTGCTCAACATTCAAGTTTGCAAAGTAATTGTGCCTACAATTACTATCTCAAAGCCACCAGCTAAGGATAATATTGATCTGATAAATGAAGCAACAACCAATATAAGAGCAGCTGAGAAGAAGCAGTTGAGTCCAATCAACTGGGAGAAAATTGATGAGGATATAGAAAAGAAATTTGGGTTATTAAGGAGTCAGAAAAGTTAGCCATTCATCACTCTCAAGTCAGGCAAATCTCTGTGAATGAAATGAGCATGAACTATCTGGAAAGAGGACAACCATCCTGCATCAAATCTCCAAAGGCTGAAGTACTTTTGAAGCCAAGGGTGAACTATCCAAAATCATCACTAAAGAACCCTTTGGATACAGTGTATGAGACACCAAAGCCTGATGAGAAGAAACTGTTGTCAAGATCCATTGCCTTCTACAAGGATCCAGCTGTTTCAGCTTTGAAAAGGCGAATTGTTAAAGTTTTCAGGAATGGTAAAGAAATTTGTGTGGTGGCTGGACATCCTTAATTTGCAGAAGCAAAGAGAGAAGAAAAAGCAAGATTAAAGCAAGAAAAGAAGCAAGCTGCTCTAGATGCTAAAAAGGTTAAACAAAAGAAAGAGCAAGCTGCTATCTTGGCCAAGCTACAAGCTGTGAAACCAACACAACAAATTCCTGCTCAGCCATCTGAAATCACTTAATCTCAAGATCCAAAGAAGCAAGTTGAACCACAACAGAAGAAATCTCACAGATACAAGGAATTGGCCAAAAGAACCAAAAGGAAATTGAACTTTGTTGGTAAGGAATTGGAGGTTCAGTTTCCCAAGGAATCCATTCCAACTACAACTCAAGCATCAAAACCCTCAGTGGTATTTGAAGACATTAAGATGGTGGATCCTTACAGGAACATTCATGGTGAACCCATTATGCCCAAGGATGAACCAGTAGACTGGGAAAGTCTACCAATTCCTGACTTCAATTTGCCAATCCTTAACAAGTCAAAGAAAACAAAGTCAAGAGAAGTCAAGAAAGTGAAGCTATCACCTCTCAAATCCAAATCTCTAACCAAAGCTCAATCCAAAGTCAACAAGGGAGATTACATGTACTTATGTGACATCAAGGAATTCTCTGATCTAAACCTCTATCTAGATGATCTGGAAGAAGTTAGAGGGATTGATCCCTACAGGAATCTACCTGAAAGGTTAGTTTTCAAGTACGAGGGAGGAAAGGAGACTCAATGACCACTTCACATGATCCTTCAAGAAAGTCAATCTGTGCTGATAAAGGTTTATTCATCATTCAAGAAGAACTTTGGATTCAATGTAACTGCAAGAAGACTTGTTCTAAAGAAGATTGAAGAACTGAAGAGTATTAGAGCTAAAGATGCACTCCTAAAAACTCTAACTATTCCTTACACAGGGAGTAGAGTGCATCTAAGGCCCTACTGCTGATGAAGTTCATGGATGACAAAAGAGTTTGAAGATTTTTTAGATTAGAAGACCAATTGAGCATCTCTAGCAATGAGACTCTTTTGGAAATGCAAGAAAAGCTAAATCTCTCAGAATTTGATGAACTGGAATTCCACAGACAGCTCCAAAATTAGATAGAAGAAAACAAAAGAAAGCTTAGAAAGAGATCCAGATCTTCAAAGAATTAGATTAATCTGCTCAGGCTAGAGGAGCACCTTGAAAATGACTGTGAGCTAATCTTTGTGCATTTTGTTATTTGAAGCACTTTACAGTTTTATCTACTTACTTTTAAAGTTGTATTTTTAGGGTGTTTTGTTATCATCAAGTTTCTCTTAATTTATGGCTACAATTCCAGTAGACATAAATTAGGGGAGATTGTTGTGGATATGTTGTGAACTTGATGATTTCATTAACAAAACACCTTAGTATATTTTATTTTGTGAAAAATGTAGCACTCGACGGATAAGGAATATAGTCTCGACGGATGTCTCAATATAGTCCCGACGGATGATGATTTATCATCCATCGAGTGAGTAGCTTGTGTAATAATGAGTCTGTAGCACAATTTTGCATACACCATGTTTAGATTCTGTAGTAGCACTCAAGTCATGTTGACTTTAATTAGATATACAGAATAGGTTGACTAATTGTACATATATGATGTCTTGTAATTCTGCATAAATGAAATGAAGTCAAGTGCTAGATAGCTACCCGACGGATAAACAACAATGCCACTCGACGGATGATCAACAAGGCAACCCGACGGATGATCATGTACCCGACGGATAATCAATTCAAACATCCGTTGACAGTGACAACACAGTCACATGTGTCGAGTGTATGCAAAAGGAATGTGGAAGCCTATTCAACTGGGTTTTAGAGAACAAAGAAGCATTGCCATTTCCATGCTATTATGAAGATATTCAAAGATGCTGAAATAGATTAATGAAGCAGCATAGTATTAGACTTGATAGGTTTTGTTTTATTATCTTGTCTAATTACTTTGTAATCTTGGTGATATATAAACCAAGAAATAGTAAATAGAACAACAACAAGAACAAGACTAAGAACATTATCTCAGAGAAACAATTGTAAGTTGCATCCTTAGCATTATTTATGTAAACTTAGTTGTTCATATTTGTAAGCAGCTGTGAGCTAATCTTGCTACACAGAGTTCTCTTGATATAATATATATCTCTGATGGATACATTCAAATCCACCAGAAAGTTTTTAAAGACTTGTGTTTTGATTTTACTAACTTCTTATTCCGCACTTTGCAAATCAAACACTTATATATTATTAAGATGGAACATTTCATAATTTGTTTTTGAAAAAGGTTCAAGAATTCCATTCAACCCCCCTTCTGTAATTCTTGTTGCATTGTTAGGGACTAACAGTGTTCTTCTATTATATATAGAAGAGAAGGATATCTGACCCCACATTTTTTATATAAATATTAAAAACATGGGTAGTTTAATGTTTTCAATGATACTTTTTAATCTCAGAAATATTATCACCATATTTTTCTGTTATATATAGAAGAGAAAGATATCTGACCCCTGTTAATTTTAACCAACAAGACCTTTTTATGCTATTATATTTATCAATCCGGCCGTTTTTTCGATCGATAAAATCAATGAAAGAATTATACAATTTTTGTTACATTATATTATACATTAACAAATTAAAATTTCTAATTATGTATTATTAAACTAATGTCGAACGTGTATATTTGATAGGGAGAAAAATAAGCCCTGGTTGCGCAATAATATCGCATTAATTATGCCCGAATTGGGTTGACAGTAAGGACCATTTTAAAGGGCCCAAAACCCTGAATATTAATTAATTTCGTAATTAATTAATATGGGTAAAATCAGGTGACAAGTGGAATCCAAGTAGGGGCATAATTTCTTGGAGATTGGCCTCCAAGAAACGTCGTGTGATAAGGAATCGATTTCCTGCATTATAGGACTATGAAGTCCACCCTAAATCTTAGACTTATCCACCAAGTCTCCTAACCTAAGGCATCCCATGCATATATAAGCGGTATCACCTCTAGAAATCAGAAATATGTTTTTTTGACTTGATCCTTGGCATACAGCAAGGTACGCAGGCATCTTGTTAAGGCAGATTGAGTCACGAAACACAAGAGCAGTTAAATCGAGCCTTGAAGCTCACGAACCCTAGCAATTAATATGACCTTGTTTTTAATCCATAACATTTGATGCCGTCTGTGGGAAAGCATAACAACCATGGTGAACACCCGGCACGGAAATAATGCCCATGAAGGAACACCGGCTGGGACAACTCAACTAATCTCGTCAGTGGTAGAGATACCCCCGCATTCAACTTACGCCTCCACCTAAGTAGGGACTCTGGTAGGAGCAACCGAGGCACAGCCTCAAGGGACGAATACCCCGACTCTTCAAGGGACGAATCCCCAATTTCAGCAGTTACAAGAACCTTTGAATTCTCAACCCGTTGGGTATGAATATTCAACAATTGTGACCACTAACCCCCTTTACAGGATGCCCCTATATCCTGAGGTTGGAGGGTGTGGGCACTCCAACCAGATTGAAGCACAAGGGCAGACGCTCCATTATATACGCGGTTTGGCTCCCATTCCAGAAGATCAAGAATTCTCTGGACCTTATACTGAAAGAGACTCCGAATCTTCGGATGATGATGTGGCTCCAAGAAGGAGGCGTGTTGGTAAAGAAATGATGCATGATGCTAATCAGCGTCCCAGGAGCACCCGAGGGATGAATCCCAAAGAAGTACAGAAGAGGATCATGGCTCATGAAGCTGAGATCCAAAGGCTAAAACGCGACCTGGAGTCGCACCTGACCCCAAGACCCCCAATTCTTCCGAGGCGGAGAGATCCTCTTCCAATTATAGACCTGGACGATCCAATACCAAGAAGGACTGTTGCCCCAAGGGCCGATCCAAGTGATCTAATGCCTCTGGGAGATCCCGACAATCCAACTCTACCATTCACTAAACATATAATGAATGCCCACATCTCAAGGAAGTTTAAGATGCCCACCATCAAGTCCTATGATGGAACCGGTGACCCGATAAATCATGTCAGAACATTCTCTAATGCACTATTGTTGCATCTCGTGAACGATGCTATTAAGTGTCGGGCCTTTCCCCAAACCCTGTCGGGAATGGCTCAAAGTTAGTACAGTCATTTGCCACCGAATTCTATTGGGTCCTTCAGAGATCTAAGTCAAGCTTTCATCAAGCAATTCATCGGGGGAAGAGTGCATGAGAAAAGTTCAGCATCTCTCATGAGCATTGTGCAAGAAGCAATGGAGTCCTTGAGGGACTATCTGAACCGTTTCACAAAGGAGGCTTTGAAGGTCCCATACCTTGACGATAAGGTAGCTATGATAGCACTGCAGCAGGGAACTAGGGATGAGTTTTTCAAGATGTCTTTAGCCAAGCGCCCTCTGAAAGTATGTTACAACTCCAAGATGGCCGAAAAGTATATTAAGGTGAAAGAAAGTATGAGGAAGACGGTGGTGAACAACGAGCCCATTTGTGGCAGGAAACGAAAAACTGATCTGGAATATAATGCTAAGGACAAGTATCCTAGAACCGAGAAAGACGTTTATTCAACCCCAAAGAAGGGAGGACCTGGACAAAAGTTCATCGGATATGCTAAGCTAAACGCTCCTAGAAGTCAGATCCTGATGGAAATCGAGAAAGATAGAGATGTTCGTTGGCCCAAGCCCTTGAAGGCTGATCCTGTTAAGCTAGATAGGAGAAAATATTTTAGATTTCACAAGGATGCTGGTCATGACATCGATGAGTGTAGACAACTGAAGGATGAAATTGAATTCCTTATTCGAAAAGAAAGGCTTAGCAAGTATACTAGAGATGGAGGAGATAAGAATAATAGTGGAAGAAGGAATTTTGATGATCATAGGAAGGATCAGGATGATCAGAGGCGAAACCCCCAACCCCGAGGGCCGGTGATAAACACCATCTTTGGGGGACCTCAGTCTCGAGGGACAATAGTAAACACAATATTTAGAGGACCAACTGCAGCTGGATTGTCTAAGAACTCAAGAAAAGCTTATACCATAGAAGTCATGCACATAGTGGGGGGAGGGGGCTCCGAAAAGAGCCAAGACCGGATTAGCAATGGTATTTGATGATTTCGATTTGGAAGGGGTCAAGTTTCCTCATGATAAAACCCTAGTCATAACACCCATAATAAGGAACAGTCCGATGAAAAGAGTCCTTGTAGACAATGGAGTGTCGGTAGACATCTTACTCTACGATACCTTCATAAGAAAGGGTTACAAGGATACTCAAATAACCTCAACTGATATGCCGATATATGGTTTCGCTGGAGTTGAGTGCCCCGTATAAGAGATAATTAAGCTGCCTTTGACTATGGGTTAAGAACCAAGGCATGCAACACAGATGTTGAACTTTGTGGTAGTAAAGGCAGGATCAACTTATAATGCAATCATGGGAAGAATGAGATTACATGCTTTCAAGGAAGTCCCCTCTTTTTACCATTCAATGATGAAGCTTCCCACCCGAAACGGGATTAGAGAAGAGAGATGAGATCAAAAGATGACAAGGAGTTGTTATGTAGCCTCTCTTAGGGCTGATGGAGTTGGGGGGAAGGTTTTGCCTATTAAAGACCTAGATATTCGCGAGAATGATGAGCAAAGAGGAAAGCAAGGTGAAGACTTGATCCCGATCCCTTTGGCTCCCGAGGATCCTGAGAAAGTGACTTTCATTGAAGCATCACTGGAGGAGCCCTTTAGAGGGAAGTTGGTGAGGTTTTTACAAGAAAATGGTGATGTATTTGCATGGTCAGCAGCTGATATGCCTGGCATAGACCCGAAACTGATCACTTACAAATTGAACGTAGACCCAAATCGAAAGACCGTGAAGTAAAAGAAAAGGAGTTTTACCCCTGAGAGGCAGAAGGCGATCAAGCAGGAAGTAGAGAAGCTCTTAGAGGATGGTTTCATTGAAGAGATATAATTCCCAGAATGGTTAGTAAATCCTATAATGGTAAAGAAAGCTAATACAAAATGGAGAATATGCATGGATTTCACTGATCTGAATGATGCATGCCCAAAGGATTGTTTTCCGCTGCCAATGATAGATACACTGATCGATGTGATCGCTAATCATGAGATGATGAGCTTTATGGATGGATTCAGTGGATACAATCAGATCAAAATGCATAAGGATGACATCCCAAAGGTATCATTTATCATTGGCTTTGGTGTTTTTATTATTTGGTTATGGCGTTTGGACTCAAGAATGCAGGAGCTACCTATCAAAGATTGGCGAATAAAATTTTTAAAGATCTTATTGGGAAAACAATGAAAGTATATGTAGATGACATGCTAGTCAAGAGTCTTGTGAAGACTAACCATATAACCTATTTAAGAGAAGCCTTTGAGGTCCTGAGATACCACAAAATGATGTTAAATCCTGCAAAGTGTGCTTTCGGAGTGGAATCTGGAAAGTTCTTGGGATTGATGGTCTCCAAGAGGGGAATCGAGGCAAATCCTGATAAGATAAAGGCCATTCCGGACATGGAATCTCCAAAGACAATCAAAGATGTTCAAAAACTTACTGGTAGGGTTGCTGCTTTAGGGAGATTTATCTCCAAATTTTGAGATAAGTGCCTACTATTCTTCAAATCCCTGAAGAAAATTAAAAATTTCATATGGACCGAGGAAAGTCAAGAAGCGTTTGAAGGGTTGAATAAATACATGGTCCAAGCCCTATTGTTGGCTAAACCAGACCTGTACGAGACTTTGTACTTATATTTGGCCGTTTCAGAAAATGCATTAAGCGCTGTATTGGTTAAGGAGGAACTTAGAGTCCAGAAACCCATATACTATGTTAGTAAGATTTTGCATGGAGCTGAGTTGAATTATTTGATTATAAAAAAGTTCGCTTTAGCCCTTGTGATGGCCTCAAGGAAATTGCGTCCTTATTTCCAAGCTTATAAAATTGAAGTGTAAACAAATCAACCTTTGAGAAATGTCATCCACAGTCCTAAAGCCAGTGAAAGGCTGATAAATGGGCTATTGAGTTGGGAGAATTCGACATAAAATATAAGCCACAAACGGAGATAAAAGCCCAGGCCTTGGCTGATTTCGTGGTTAAATGTACCATCCCCAACCAAGAAGTTGGGGGGTAGAAAGATACCGAACCTCAGGGTATAGAGGGAAAAGAGGATAAGGAAGGAGGACAAAACAGGGACAAGGAACTCTGGGTTCTCTATTTTGATGGAGCATCAAAAACAAATTCGAGTGGAGCAGGGCTAGTTTTACAAAGCCCCGATGGATTCTTGATTGAATATGCTATAAAGTTAGATTTTCCAACCACCAATAATGAGGCCGAGTATGAGCTTTGATAGCTGGTCTTGGCCTAGCAGGGACGTTGAGAGTCGAAAACTTGAAAGTTTGTGGTGATTCTAAGCTTGTCATATCCCATGTCAAGGGGGAGTTTTAAGCAAGGGATGAAACCATTGCAAAATATGTGTGCCTAGTGAGGGTCGTGATGACTCGGTTCGATGAATGCCATGTCGAGCACATTCCAAGAGAGGAAAATGCTAAGGAAGATGCATTGTCCAAGTTCGCCTCGTCAGAGATAGAGAAAAGTTCAGGGAGTGTTGTTAAGTGGCATTTATGTCCACTTATTATGCTCTATAAATGCTTGATTCGATGTTTTGTACTCGAGTTATTTGTGTATTTGATGCATTTTTGTAGTGTTTTTGTATTTCAGGCATAAATAAAAGATCCAGGTGAATTGGCATTATTTTGATGCTAATATGGTGTTAGGATGGTGTCAAGAAGTTTCCTCGTGTAAAGACCAACAAGAAAAGAAGAATGCGGGATTTTCTCCAGAGAGTCAGCGCGCCCGCGCTGTAGTAGTGCGCGGCCGCGCCAGGATTGTAGAAGTGCAGTGCGCCCACGCTGGTGAAGCGCGCGACCGCACCGGGTCGAATTACAGGAATCCTGTTTCTACTCTGATTTTGATCTGAAAGACTTCTAATCTGCATAGGCTGCTATATATACATAGCTTATGATCGTTTTACATAAGGAGACGTACCAGAGCTTAAGGAGAAGGCGTAAGAAGACCGTAGAGCATAATTCAGCCAAGGCGAAAAGGATCTAATTTATTCTTGTGATTCTTTGTTTTACGTTGTAACTTTGGATGCTAGTTTTCTTGCTCGTGAACCTATACTCTTGTTTCGTACTTGGTTTTATTATTCAGTATAAAGACTACGTTTAGTATATCATGCTTTCATCGGAACCCACGTTGATGATGATTCCGATTATGGGCTAATCGTTATCGTGGGGTTCTAGCGGATTTACTTATGGATTTATTTAGCTAATTTGTTTCGATACCTTAGTGTGTGGTGATTGTATTATAACCTAGTATTGGTTATGCTTATTCTTCTTATGAGCATTGTGAACTTATAAGATAGCGTGTTAATCTCTAATGAAGCGAAAGTGAATCTAGGGGTTTAGAACTTGTCATGCTAGCATAGGTTCATGTAATTGTTATGCATGATTTGTTGGTAATTTTAACCATCTTACTTGCCCTATGTAATCATGATAGATAACTTGCGCATTAAACCGTTATGTTGTCAAATTCTATAGACATATAGGGTCTCAATATAATTGGTGTCTATTCAGCTTCTATCTCTTTTGTGGATGTCTGGTAGTAGGGTATTCGTGCAACAAAAGTTAGCGTTTACTAGTTTCGTGTTATCTGATTAGTGTCATCACCATTGCATGCTAAGGTTAAGAACAAAAAAACTATTGAATTAAGTAGTAATGAAGTTAGGATCTCATGTTTGTGTCATATAGTGATCAACTCCTTTAATATCTTAGTTGATATTCTTTAGTATAATGTCTTAGTTAATTATAATTACAAACAACCTCAATTTATTGATCGTCTTAGCATTGAATAATAACCATAACATTGTTGCATAAGTACATTGATTAAAATTAACCTAAACCAGTCTCTGTGGAAGGAACTAGAATTAATTCTATATTACTTGCGATCGCGTATATTTGCGTGAATATTAGCGCGTGTTTTCGTCTTAACAAGTTTTTGGCGTCGCTGCCGGGGACTCGGTGTTAATTTTCAGTTTATGTGTTTGTCATCAGTGTTCGTTAAAGTTCAGTGACTCGGATATTGTTATTTACTTATTTCCTTGTCCAATTTCAGGTACTCTAGCGAGCGTGTATGCATACGCGTTCTCGAGTCCGATTTTAGGTACTCTAGCGAGGGTGTATGCATACGCGTTCTCGGTCTCGTAAGAGAACACTGGATATAGCTGAGGAAGAAGTAGTAGTAGCTAAGGAAGTTTTCAAAGTAGTTCTTGTAGAGGAGAATGTTGAAAAAGAAATCTTAGTTGAGAA
Source organism: Apium graveolens (assembly GCF_009905375.1). NCBI lineage: Eukaryota > Viridiplantae > Streptophyta > Magnoliopsida > Apiales > Apiaceae > Apium > Apium graveolens. The sequence continues at coordinate 219,039,532 of NC_133652.1, forward strand.
AGAAGAAAAAGCTCTTGTTGCAATGGGTGAACTAGAAGCGAATCCAAAGGCTCTGATGGACTATTCTCAACCAAAGATCAATGATATTCAGTCTAACATTGTCAGACTAGCCATTGCGACTAACACTTTTAAAATCAAGGCTAGCACGATTCAGATGATACATAATTCAGTTCAGTTTGGGGGTTCTCCTATAGAAGATCCCAACATGCACATTAGAGATTTTATCAAAATTTGTGACACCTTCAAGTTCAATGGAGTGTCTGAAGATGCTATAAAGCTAAGGCTTATCCCATTCTCTATGAGGGATAAAGCCAAGAGCTGGTTACATTCTCTACCACCAGGCTCTATCAATAAATGAGAAGACCTGGCTCAGAAGTTCTTTACTAAGTTCTTTCCTATGGCGAAGACAGCTACAATCAGGAATGCTCTAACTCAGTTTGCGCAGCAGTCTGGAGAGTTTTTGTGTGAGGCTTGGGAGCGGTATAAAGAGATGCTTAAGTAGTGTCCTCATCATGGGATTCCTGACTGGATGATCATTAACTGCTTCTATCATGGTTTGGGCGCTACTTCTAGACCCATGCTTGATGTAGCATCAGGAGGAGCCTTGTGGGCTAAAAGCTACGATAAAGCTTATAAATTGATTGAACTGATGGCTGCTAATGAATACCAGAATCCTTCTCAGAGACTGCCTCATGGCAAGGTAGCAGGAATTCTGGAGGTGGATGCAGCTACTGCTATTGCTGCGCAGCTTAAAGCTTTGACGATGAAGGTGGATTCTTTGGCTAATTATGGAATTAATTAGATCACTAGTGTCTGTGAGCTTTGTGCTGGTGCGTATGAGACAGAGCAGTGTGCTATTTCTAGTGAATCAGATCGGTTCATAAGCAACTTTCAGCGACCGCAGCAGCCTGTTCCAGCCACCTATCATCCCAATAACCGCAATCATCCTAACTTCAGTTGGAGCAATTCTCAGAATACGGTTCAACAGCCTTATCAGCAGTATCCAGCGAAACAGTACAACCCTCCTGGTTTTCAGCAACCACAATATACGCCAAGGCAACAACTCCAGCTGTAAAAAGCTAATGAAAAATCTGAATTGGAGGAGTTGAGGCTCTTGTGCAAGAGCCAAGCAGTTTCTATCAAGACCTTGGAGAATCAAATTGGGCAGATTGCCAATGCCTTGCTGAATCGTTAACCTGGGACACTCCCTAGTGACACTGAAGTCCCAGGAAAGATGGAAGTTAAAGAGCAGGTTAAGGCAATCACATGAGGTCTGGTAAGGTTGCAAATCCCGAAAAATCTCAAGTTTCGGAAGATGAAGCCGTGGCTGAGGAAGAAGTGCAGAAGGAAGCAGAAGTGGAACCAAGGAAGATTATTATGGAACACACTTCTCCTGAGGGTAATACAGGGGAGAAATAGATCTATCCTCCATCTCCTTTTCTTAAGAGGCTGCAGAAGAAAAAGCTGGATAAGCAGTTTGAGAAGTTTCTGGAGGTGTTCAAGAAACTTCATATCAATATACCTTTCGCTGAAGCCCTTGAACAGATGCCTAGTTATGCGAAGTTTATGAAAGGTATTCTCTCTAGGAAAGTGAAGCTTGATAACTTAGAGACTGTTGCTCTCACGGAGGAATGCAATGCTGTGCTGCAACAGAAGTTGCCTCCGAAGCTTAAAGATCCTGGAAGCTTCACTATTCCTTGTACTATCGGAAACTTGTCATTCGACAAGTGTTTATATGATTTGGGAGCTAGCATCAACTTGATGCCTTTGTCTCTCTTCAAGAAGTTAGATTTACCTGATCCAAAACCTACTTATATGTCCTTGTAGTTGGCGGATCGCTCTATTACATATCCATGAGGCATTGTGGAGGATGTATTGGTCAAGGTGGATAAACTCATCTTCCCTGCTGATTTTGTAATTCTTGATTTTGAGGAGGATAAGAAGATTCCCATAATCTTGGGAAGACCATTCTTGGCTACGGGCCACACCTTGATGGATGTGCAGAAGGGTGAGCTTACCATACGTTTGTTAGATCAGGATGTAACTTTCAATGTGTTCAATGCCATGAAATTCCCCACTGCAAACGAGGAGTGCTTAAAAGTGGAGTTGGTTGATTCTGTGGTTACTTCAGAACTTGATCAATTACTAAGGTATGACGTCTTAGAAAAGGCCTTGTTGGGGAATTTAGATAGTGAAGATGACGAAGGTGATGAGCAGTTGCAATTTCTGAATGCTTCTCCCTGGAAGTGAAGGCTATATATGCCTTTTGAATCTCTTGGAATGGAGGAGCTGAACAAATCTCCAAAGCACCTTAAACCTTCAATGGAGGAAGCTCCTACACTTGAGCTTAAACCATTTCCTAAACACTTAAGGTATGCATTTTTAGGTGATGCATCTACTTTGCCTGTTATTATTGCATCTGACCTTTCAGGTAGTGATGAGGAAAATCTCTTGAGAATTCTGAGAGAGTTCAAATCAGAAATTAGATGGAACATAACAAATATTAAGGGAATCAGCCCTTCTTATTGCATGCATAAAATTCTGCTTGAGGAAGGTAGCAAGCTTACTATTGAGCAGCAGAGAAGGCTCAACCCGATCATGAAAGAAGTTGTGAAGAAGGAAATTCTCAAGTGGCTTGATACAGGGATCATCTATCCCATTACTGACAGTTCTCGGGTGAGTCCAGTTCAGTGTGTGCCAAAGAAAGGAGGCATCACAGTTGTTGCTAATGAGAAGAATGAGCTCATTCCTACTCGAACAGTCACAGGGTGGAGAGTTTGCATGGAATACAGGAAGCTGAACAAAGCCACAAGGAAGGATCACTTCCCTCTTCCTTTTATTGATCAGATGTTTGACAGATTGGCTGGGCATGAGTACTATTGTCTTCTGGATGGCTATTCGGATTATAATCAGATTTGTATCACTCTAGAGGATCAGGAAAAGACTACCTTCACTTGTCCGTTTGGAACATTTACCTTCAGAAGAGTTTCTTTTAGGTTATGTGGTGCACCTGCCATATTTTAGAGATTATGATGACTATCTTCTCTGGCATGATTGGTCAGAATGTGGAGGTGTTCATGGATGATTTCTCTGTGTTCGGTGATTCTTTTGATGAGTGCTTGTAAAATCTTAGCGCCATTCTTAAAAGGTGTGTTGAGACCAATCTGGTTCTCAACTGGGAGAAATGTCACTTTATGGTACGACAAGGCATTATTCTTGGGCACAAGGTCTCTAGTAAGGGTCTCGAGGTGGACAAAGCCAAGTTGGGGGTCATTAAAAACCTTAATCCACCAATTTCTGTTAAGGGAGTCCGCAGTTTTCTTGGTCATGCGGGTTTCTATAGGCGTTTCATCAAGGATTTTTCAAAAATCTCTAAACCCTTGTGCAATCTTCTAGAGAAATATATCCCGTTCAAGTTTGATGACGAGTGCCTAGCTGCTTTTGAGTTCTTGAAGAAGAGTTTGATCACGGCACATGTGATAACTGCACCTAATTGGAATGAACCTTTTGAGATGATGTGCGATGCAAGTGAGTATGCAGTTGAAGCAGTTCCTGGCAAAGAAAGAATAACATATTTCATGTGGTCTACTATGCTAGTAAGACTCTCAATGGTGCTCAACTGAATTACATTACTACTGAGAAAGAACTCTTGGCCATTGTCTATGGTTTTGAGAAGTTTCGATCTTATTTGCTTGGGACGAAGGTGACAGTTTTCACCGATCACACTGTGATTCGATATCTCGTTTCGAAGAAGGACTCAAAGCCTAGATTGATTAGATGGGTTCTCTTACTTCAGGAATTTGAGTTAGAGATCAAGGACATGAAAGGTACTGAGAATCAAGTTGCTGATCAATTCTCTCATTTGGAAGATCCAAGAGCAACTTCACAAGATAAGACATTGATAAATGAGTCTTTTCCCGATGAGCAGTTGTTTGGAATGCATGAGGAAGAACCTTGGTTCGCAGACATTGTGAACTACCTTGTGAGTAATATTATGCCTCCAGACTTGTCTTATGCTCAAAGAAAGAAGTTTATGCACGAGGTGAAGTGGTACATGTGGGATGAGCCATATCTGTTTAGGCAAGGAGCTGACCAAATCATCAGGAGATGTATTCCGTACAGCGAAACGGGGGGGGGGGGATCTTGCGAGATTGCCATTCGACTGTGAATGGAGGTCATTATGGTGGAAAAAGACAGCAGCTCGCATCCTTCAAGCACGATCCTTCTGGCCTACATTGTTTAAGGATGCGCATCAATTTGTTTTGAAGTGTGATCGATGTCAGCGGGTCGGTAATATGTCTAAGAGGGATGAGATGCCTCTTAATATGCTTCTCGAGGTTGAGGTATTCGATGTTTGGGGATTCGACTTCATGGGGCCGTTTGTCTCATCTTGCAATAATCAGTATATCTCGCTGGCGGTTGATTATGTGTCGAAATGGGTTAAAGTCAAGGATTTGCCGAAAAATGATGCGAAGGTAGTGCTTAATTTTCTTCATAAGCAGATATTCACACGATTTAGTACTCCGAGAGTCATAATCAGTGATGAGGGATCGTATTTCTGCAATCGCAAGTTCACTGCTATGATGTAGAGATATAATGTGAATCATCGCATTACTACAGCCTACCATCCTCAGACAAATGGTCAAGCTGAAGTGTCTAACAGAGAGATCAAGCGCATTTTAGAGAAAGTTGTATGTCCATCAAGGAAGGATGGGTCTTTGAAGCTTGATGAAACTGTTTGGGCCTATAGAACAGCTTATAAAACTACGTTAGGGATGTCGCCGTTTTAGGTTTATGGAAAGGGTTGTCATTTGCCTGTGGAGCTCGAGCATAAAGCGTATTGGGCTTTGAATAAGTTGAACCTTGATTTGGATGCAGCTGGTAAGAAGAGGATGCTTCAATTGAATGAACTTGATGAGTTTCGACTTCAAGCATATGAGAATAACAAAATGTATAAGGAGAAAGTCAAGAGGGGGCAAGATAGGGGTCTAATGCTCAAATCATTTGTTCCGAGACAGCAAGTTCTCTTGTTCAACTCTCGTCTTCGTCTTTTTCCTGGAAAGTTGAAGTCGAGGTGGTCAGGGCTGTTCATAATCAAAACTGTGTTTCCACATGGAGCGGTGGAAATTTTTGAGAATGATTTGAGCCAAACGTTAAAGGTGAATGGACAGAGGTTGAAGCACTACTATGAGGATACGACAAACCATGGGGTGGTTAGTGTCATTTTATTGTCAACTTGATCTCGAGATTCTATGTCAAGCTAGCGACGTAAACAAAGCGCTTTTTGGGAGGCAACTCAAGTTTGTTGTACATTAGTAGATAGAGGAAGAAGGAAAAAAAGGAGAAAAATACAAAAAAATCAGAAAAACAGAAAAATTCAGTGCCAACTACAGTAGCACGGCGTGCCCGTGCAGAGAGGTGGGGCAGACGCGCTGAAAAGTCAGTAGCATGGCGCGCCTGCGCTGGCATGCAGGGCGGCCACACTGGTTTTCCAGAAGCACGGTGTGCCCGCGCTGCTAGGCGGGGCGGTCGCGCTGGGTCACTGAAGTCGAAAAAAAATATAAGGCAGCAAAATAGTAGAAAATCGGGAATTTCATACCAAAATCAATTCAAACCCGATTTTTACTCTTCCATATCCCAAATATAATAATTTGAAATTTGATGTTATTCAATCAAAATATAATGCAATCCTTTACCCTTCATAGTTTTTAAGAAGTTAGAACTTTTAAAGTTTTATGAAATAACGAATTTTGATGTATTTATTTCCTTAAACTATAAAATTATATTATTCAAATTATAAAAATAAGCCAATTATGCTAGGCTTCTTAACGAGGTAGGGAAAACGGAAAATCCGTCCCAATCCGATCCAAATGGAGCCGTTCTACCCCGCTTAAATGGGGAATGGGGCAGTGACGATGATGAAACTTTAACCCAATTTAAATATGCGACGGATATGATATTTATATAATCCCCTTGGAGAAAATTCACCCTGAATATAATATAATATATATTTTTAAAATATAATATTTTATACCGTGTAGTAAAATATGTTTATAGTATAAAATAAACTATAATTTATTTCAGTTATATACGTAATAAAAAATATATATATTGCTTATAGAGTGTTTTAAATTCTCTACATATTTATTTTAAATGATATATTATTAAAAACATTATTGAGTTTTTTTAAAAATAATTATTATAGAGAGTGATTGGGCGGGGTGGGGATTAAGATTTGCCCCGTGGAATAAGGATGGGAATACATTACAAATATCTCACGGGAACAGGGCAAATTTGTTTTTATACGCCGTGGGTATGGATATAGTGATCCCCGCCTCGAACCCGACCCATGAAAACCCTAACTTACACAAATAATTAGATTAAGGGGTTGTATTCCATTCGAATTTTAGAGAATTTATAACCATTCATGAATTTAAGTAATTGTTGTTGATTTGATTTTAGTTCTAAGCGGATTTTAGTGGAGTTGTTTATATTTTTACTATTCTATCAAATACAAAAATTCATGGAACTTTTAATAACACAAAATTTGAATGAAAATTCAAATTGAATAGCACCACTTTAATGGGAATCCAAATTGAATATCATTAAATTTCAATGAAAATTTTAAAATTTAAATTCAATATCCAATATTTCAAAATATATATTTCAATTTTTTAGAATTCAAATTAAATACCCAAAATTTTTTAAAGTCCTTTAATATCATAATTAAACCGGCCCGCCTAAATATATAATCTTGCATGACCTATAAAATTTTTGTTTATTTTATTGAGCTGAATCAAATTAGTGATATAAATAAGTCATATGAGATTCCTTAAAAATATGAATTAATACGAAATAATTTTTTAATTATAATATATTAGAGTAAAATACATACCGTGTACCCAAAGTTTGGCTTTACTGCACATTGTGTACCTAATGTTTCAAGAATGCATTGTGTGTACCTAATATTTCAAAAATGCTGTAAAGTGTGTACCTCTATTAAGTCTATGTTAAGTCCATTGCAAAAGAGGTTAAACATCTATGATGTAATTGCAAAATGGCAAAAAAGGTGCCATAAAGAAAGGCAATCCCGCCGTTAATATCATTCCTATATCTTTATTACCGCAACCATTATATACACACAAACTCACACATGTAACTTAGTCACCTGGTTCTTGTTTGAAGCCCATATCAACAATGTCCTGGTTTGTGCGTGATTTTGATGACCATCTGGCATATTATCCAAACGAGTGCCCTGATTATAGCCGTAAGTACTATGTTCAACAATTTTATTCTGATTCTGTATAACTTATGGCCGTTTACACACTTCCATGTAACTGATTATTTGAGGATATGCATATCTTGTGTTCATGTTGATTTTTGCCTGTTTTGTTGTGTTAATATCTGCATAGTATCATCTTAAGTTATATGGTCGTGTATATTGATAAATTAGGATTTTGTAGAATGTTTACAATCACTTTATCTTCTATACCATGTATTAAATTTGCAGGTGCACCTGATCATTTTACCATTAAGTGTCATTTTGGGGGACATTTTGAGTCAAACCCTAAAAATTATGTTGAAGGTCAGGTCCGTATGGAGACATGTGTGATGTTGAGCAAATTAGTTGCATATAAGTACTTAGGATGTTCAATGAATGTGGTAAAACTTGTAGCTTCTTGGAATTATTTTATAAACATCCATCATCTAATATGGATGTAGCATTATTCCTTGTGGTAAATGATGCAGATGTGCTTGAGATGTGTAAACATCGTGACTCAACTAGGGTGATGCATTTGTATTGTGAGAGTAACCCAACGAGCCAGGAAACTATAAATTCCATTCCCTCTCAATGGTTGAATTTTGACTACATTGAGGACCTTAACATTGCACAAAGGGAGTATGATGACTTAGTGCAACTGTTGGAGTTAGAGGGCATGTCTAAACCTTCAATGATCTTGAACAAGAAGTTGTGGACAAAGAACAAACTGTGAATTTGATAGTATAGATGAAGAGGCTGATCATGTATCATTCCATGTTCACACCTCCAATGTAGATAACACATATGAAGATGTGGCTGCTGTCAAGAAAGTTAGGGAAAAAAGAAGGAATTCCCTAAGACACACAATGTGACTGAGTGGACTCTTGACAGTGGTAATTTCATGGATGATAATGAAGGACAAGGAGGGGTTTTATCTAATTTAAGTGACTGTGATGATAGTGATGCAGAAAGGTGGGTTGCCAATAGTACAAATGATGATATATTTAGGTAACCTATTTTTAATGAAGCAAATGACATGAGTGATCCCAAATTTGAGGCTGGAATGGGTTTTAGCAGTGCTAGTACATTTAGAAGTGCTGTTAGAAATCAGTCCATTAAACATAGGAGGGCAGTGAAGCAACTTAGGAACTTTGGACATAGGGTTCAATTTATATGTGAAGATTCCAAGTGCAAATGGAAGATTTATGCCTCCCCTAAGCCCAACTCTGCTAGTTTCCAAATCAAAACCTACCAAAGGACTCACAGTTGTTATGAGACCTTTAAGTAGAAGAATATGACATCACCTTGGATTGCAAAACATTATGAAAATGACATAAGAATGAATTCAACTTGGTCAATACCTTCTTTTTAGAAAAAAATTGTGAATGATTGGAGATGTGAGATCAGTGTTCATACAGTGGGAAGGACAAAAAGAATGGCACTTGCTGAGATCAAGGGGAACCATATTAAACAATATGGTTTGATATGGGACTATATAAATGAAGTGAAAAAAGCTATGCCTGATAGTACTGTTGAACTAGTGTTAGAAGAACCTACACCTATAATGGAAATGAGGAGGTTTAAAAGAATCTATGTGTGTCTAGGCCCTGTTAAGAAATGTTTTAAAGCTGGATGTAGGCCAATAATAGGGCTTGATGGTTGTCATCTAAAAGGACCATATAGAGGGAAATTATTAGTTGTTGTTGGGACATATTCCAATGATGGAATGTATCCCATTGCATGGGCAATAGTTGAGGCAAAAAACACTGAATCATGGAATTGGTTTTTAGAGCTCTTGGAAACTGATGTGGACATTCAAAACAGTGGAGCTTGGACTTTCATTTCTGATAGACAAAAGGTAAGAAATTAGTTTGTCTTGATATGTTCATAATCATAAACCACTAATTGCATATTATTGTTTTTGCAGGGTTTGATCAATGCACTTGTAAATGTTGTACCAAATGCAGAGCATAGATTCAGTGTCATGCATTTGTACAGAAATATGTATGAGGAACATAATTGGATTGGCCTAAGAACTCTGTTATGGATGGCTTCTAGAGCTACAACAGATTATATGTTTAACAAACATATGAAGGAACTAAAAAGGTAATGAGAAAAGTTAGCAAGTAAGGCCATCATGCTTCTATTTTAATACTAGCCTATGACCCGTGCAATGCACATATTACTTTTAACACTTGAATGTTTTTTAATAATATAACTATATCTTAAAATTATTATATTTTGATATATAGTTTCAAGAAAAATAAATTGAAAAATATAATAAGTTATAATAATAAATATTTTGTGATAATTTGAGACTTAACTGAAAATAAATAATATAATATTATATGTTATTCACGGGACTCGAGCCCTGAACCTGTAGAAATTGTTAAAATAAAAAATATAAAAGTTTAAATATAATAAGCTGTTGAGGGGGTTCGAACTCTGAATCCATGAGAGCAGTTTTAATATTAATATAATAATATTTTATTATTGCATCCAACGGTTCTCATCTATCTGACTTTAGATCTGACGGTTGTTATTGGTCGTACCAAACCACTGCACCGAGCAACCGACTACCGAATAAAGGGTGTTCTGCTTATAATAGTATAATATAGATTTGCTCTAGTTAATTTATGCAACAATATTTACAAGAGTAAAATACATGTAAATTATTGCAATTGGTTTTAGTGGGAGCTGTATGGTTCAGTGGAGTGGAGCAAGTAAATATTTATGCACAATGACTGATGGTGGGCATGAGATAGTGGTAGAGTTGGACTCTAAGTCTTGTGCATGTAGAAAATATGATCTAACTAGATTGCCATGCTATCATGCTTGTGCATGCATAAAATGGAAAAATCTAGAAATGATTGACTATATTCACAAGACCTATTATAAGGATATGTTCTTGAGCACATACACATACACAGTAATGCCAATAAATAGTAAACAATATTGAGAGAAGACCCCATTTCCTGCACCATTGCCTCCAGAAATTAAAGTGCAACCAGGAAGACCCAAAAAAAAGAGGAAGAAGAGGAATGATGTGCCAGTGACTGTGAAAGGAAATGTTTGCAAGCTTAAAAGGACAAATACAACAGTAAGGTGCAGTCATTGCAATGAAGAAAAACACAATGCCAGATCATGTCCAGTAAAGATACTTGTAATATTAATCTGTATGAATTAGTTAATAAGTTGTGTACTACATAATATTTCATGTTGCATTATTTGATTAAGTTTGTTATGGTGATAGAAACTGAATAAGCCACTTTGTGGTGCTAAGGATCCAGTAAGAAGAAAAAGGCCCCAAAACAGGCTAACAAACCAAAAAAAGTCCCACAATCAATGGTTGCAACTCCTCCCACAGATGTACCTACTAGCATCACACAACCAGTGCCAAATGTCAATTCAGGGACTACTCAAGGTGGGGTTTTAAATCTTATAGCCAGCCTGATAGAGTTAAAAACACATTTATGGGAATTCAACCACATAAATTTACTGTCAAGGGGAAGCAAACCACTAGTGTAAAAGAAATTGAAACTGCTAAGAATGCAAGAAAGAAAAAGAAGCTACCAATATGAAAATTATAATCTTGAGGTCTATGACAAGATTTTTTTGTTAAATTATTTCCTTGATTTCGGCACTGTATTTTTTTGTCAGTTTCAAACTTTGAAATTGAATTATCATAGTAAGGTGCAGTATCAATTGCAAGGAAATATTAAATATGTAATTCACTCAAATTTATTGAGATGGTAACTTCTGTAATGCAATAACATTTTGCAGTTTCAAGTCTATATATTATTATTATTTTACAAATTTATAGTTTTCTTCCACCATAGACATATTTGTATGCATTAGTCTTTCTTGGTAGTAACATAACTTGCATGCATTGGCTACTTATAGTCTTGGTCTACATTCAAACATTGTAACTTGTAAACCTTTACCACCTACTACTATAAATACATGTACCTATTTACCTTATTTTGTATAGTACAACACAAACTATAACACACAAACAACTACCAAAATGGCCTCTTGGAAGAAACCTATGTCAAACTATTGCAAACTCAATGTTCAGGGACTTTTTAACAGATCACAAATGAAGAGCTCGGTTGGCTGCATAATAAGGGACAATAATGGAGGCTGGGTGAGGGGTTGTGGAGGTGTCATAGGCTATGGTAATACCAACCACTTCAGAGTTATGGGCAATGTATTATAGTCTCAAACTTGCATGAGAACATGATAAGTTAAGGCTGATGGTTGAATGTGAAGATGCTGAAACAATGCAACAAATTATGTATCCTGATCCTGATGATCCTATGGCTGATCTTGTGACCATGATCACCAATCTCCTCAGTGAGAAGTGGGATGATCTTCAAGTCTACGATCTCACTTCCTTAGCTAACAGTGTTGCTGATGCTCTGGCAACTCATTGTCTTTCTGGTGAGGGGGGATCGATGAGTTTGAGGAGGCTCCTTATGCCATCAAGGACATCCTTGCCGAGGAAGGAGCAAACAAAGCTTGGGGGCTGTTGGGGGTGTCTTTCTTTTTCATGGGTTTAAATAAATTTGTGCTTGTGATATGCTAGGGGATACATGTTCCATTTTCTCCTTCTAATGCATTGTTACTATTATGTTTTTAAGACTTTGATTTTGTTTTTTTATCAAGCAATTACAATCAGATCAAACAAAACTATGCTAAAACACAATGTAGTATTTCAAAGGAACATAACATTTTCAATGATTAAACTAAAAAAACAACCTATACCATTATTAGATTACTAATCACAACCAACACAAATACTACAACATATTTCATCCACTTCTTGTTCTCTGTCCTAACCCTAGCATTTTTTAATTCCTCCATGTGAAACAATCGAAGCTCCTACATCTCCTCTACATTATCCTTTATGCGACTTAGCAAACTATTGATCACAACTCGTGCTCTAGTGGACATTGGAGTATCAACCCATCTGAAATAGTTACATTCTCGAACCCCATTTATGCAGCTCATGAATCTTCTTCCAGCGTTGTTTTCACTCCATGCTGGTCTTGAAATCGCCATAGACCCACAATTGCAATTTTCCCCCATTTCACCACCCAAATGTGCTTGATTTTGATTTTGGAATTGTACAAAATCGACTGTAACTTACAAAAACAGCTCCTAAACCTGATTGCAAGCCTTATATTGGACTGATAACCGTTCTAATAGTGAAATTACAGAATTGCCCGTGACGGTGTTAGTGTAGAGTTAACGACAGGTACACATTTTACAACATTTTTAAAACATTAGGTACACAGTACATTCCTGAAATATTAGGTACACAATATGCAGTAAAGTCAAACTTTGGGTACACATTATGCATTTTACTCAATATATTACTACAAAATATAAAATTTTATAATATATTATAATAAATTTAAAATTTAAAAATATTTATGTAGAAAAGAAGAAGTAAGTTTAGAAAAATTTCCCATATTATTAATTAACATATGTTTTCCTGTATCTCTCTCGTGTGTTTGTCCATGACGTCTCTCTCTAGAAAAATCTCTCCCCCTCCCTCCACTTGGAAAGCCCTCCCTTTCTTCGTTCCACTACCACTACCACTTCCATGCCTCCCTCCTTAACTTGAATTTTCATACCTGGGTTTTCTTCTAAAAATGCCTCCTTTTTAAATTCTTATATACATACATACATAAATATCTCTTCTCTTCTTGGTTGTGTTCATCCATTCATTTGCATTTCTTTCTTTATTTTGGCTCTGTTTCCAGTTGGACTATATAAATTCCACAACAATATTTGTATGTATATGCATCTCCAACCAACATCACTCTATGAACCTGGTACTGATTCACAGCTTGTTTCATTTATAGCACAAACCACAACTCCCCCCTCCCCCCTAATTTAAGTAAAAAAAATACCAACTTTATTTGTCTGTTCTTGATTATTTTACCCTCCAACCACTTGATCTTCTTATTGATGATATCATCTCGTAACTGTTGATAAGTATTCATAAAACCACTCTACTTACCAGCCCACTGTTTTCTATCTTTTCTGTGGGTGCTCATTTATAAATTTACATCAAGTATTTGTGTGTGTTTGTGTTGGGTATTTGTTTTTGTGAGCTTTTTTGAAGAATTTGTGATTTGGGAAATTAGTTAAGAATGGAGAGTAATAGAGATAGCAATGGTGGTAGTATTACTAAGCATTTGGATAATGGAAAGTATGTTAGATACACTGCTGAGCAAGTTGAAGCTCTTGAACGAGTTTATATGGAGTGTCCTAAACCGAGCTCGTTGCGTCGTCAGCAATTGATCCGGGAATGTCCTAGATTGGCTAACATTGAGCCAAAGCAGATCAAAGTTTGGTTTCAGAATCGAAGGTATATATCAACTTGTACAATTTCTAGATTTTTAATATTTTGCTGTTTTGATTTACCCTTTTTGTGTTTTGCTTAATGGTTGTTTATGCATATAATTAATCTTTTTTTTAAATAGCTAATTGTGCATATGATAATCTTGATTGAGATGTATGATTTTATTTGTTTTGATGGGGGTATTGAAAATAAAGATCTGTTTTTTTTTTTAATTTGATTTGTGTTCTTTATATGATATGGAACAAGAATTTTCAAAGGTTAGGTGAAATTTTAAAAAAAGTTTGTTGTTTGGCTACGCAGGTGTCGGGAAAAGCAGAGGAAAGAGTCTTCAAGACTCCAAACTGTGAATAGAAAGCTGAGTGCTATGAACAAGCTACTGATGGAGGAAAATGATCGCCTGCAGAAGCAAGTTTCTCAGCTTGTATGTGAAAATGGATATATGCGCCAAACATTGCAAACTGTATGTTAATTAAACTGAAACCTCTTTTAAAGTCAGTTGTCCTTTTCTTGAATGTTGTGTATCTGAAAATTTATTGTAGGATTGCTAAATAGCAAAACTGGATTTCCTTTACTGTAATTTTGTTACTATATAATTAGCCAATGGCATAATCAGTTCTCCTTGAAATTAAATGTGAACTTTTGTTGTCTGATAATCAGTTTTTTAATAGCAAATTGTGTTTTCTTTAAAGGAGGATTTTTTTTGCTGTTTTAGGGTTATATAGATCGTTATTATAACATTTTTACATGTTTAGGTAAAAGAGTTTGTTTGAATTCTGATGTAGGTACCACAGGTAACTACGGACGTCAGTTGTGAGTCTGTGGTCACCGCTCCTCAACACTCTCTCAGAGATACAAACAATCCTGCTGGGTAATTTTGAAAACGGATTGCATGATTTCTTACGATTTTCGTCTGGGGGCTTGTACTCCTGTAATATGGAAACTGTTGTATTATATTAATTACCTATTTTTCACTTTTTTCATTATATAATACTTTTGGCAGACTCCTATCCGTTGCGGAGGAGACCTTATCAGAATTCCTTGCGAAGGCTACAGGAACTGCTGTTGATTGGGTCCAGATGCCTGGGATGAAGGTTTTGCTATTTGTTTTGAAACACGTGTCTTTAGCTGAATTTTGCCTCTGGCCCTTTAGCAGTTAAGTAATCATGTAACTACTTTTTTGTGTTATACCAGCCTGGTCCGGATTCAGTTGGGATATTTGCTATTTCACATAGTTGCAATGGAGTGGCAGCAAGAGCCTGTGGTTTAGTAAGTTTAGAGCCTACGAAGGTACATATAAGAAAGTTATATTTGTCCGAATAGTGTTTTTGTTCCAGTCAGCTGCTTTATTGCATGAAGTTTGATATCATCTGTTTAATTTTTAAACTTTTACAGATTGTGGAGATCCTCAAAGATCGTCCAGCTTGGATGCGCGATTGTCGAAGTCTTGAAGTATTTAGTATGTTACCTTCTGGAAATGAAGGAACAATTGAACTCGTGTACACACAGGTTAGCAGTGTGTTTACATTGTAGTGTTATTTCTAATGTCCTAGTGTATAATAGTATTCAATCTAATCAATGACTGTCCATTTTTGCAGATGTATGCTCCGACCACACTGGCTCCTGCACGAGATTTTTGGACCCTCAGATACACCACAAGTTTAGACAACGGGAGCATTGTGGTATGCAAATTTATATATCTTAGAGAAATTCTTTGGGGACCAGGATGCATGTCCATGTACAAATTCTTGACATATGATAGCCTATATAGGCCAAATCATAAGGGCTGTAAATGTTGAAAAAATAAGAGCTCCTTCTAAATGATTTGTAGTGCACCACTGTCAATCCTAGTGTGGTATGATGCGTCTTTCTGGTTCTTAACATGGAAGTATTAAGATGCTAGAATCAACTTGGTTTGAACTGACATTTGCATATGTGATAAGCACCTGCATTTTATGGATGCTTATAGTTTTATGAATGCATTGATCGATATATAAACTCTCTTACCGCTCCCTTGCTAGATAACTACATAAATTGAGGTGATTAAGCTGATTTTTATAGTAGCATGGTAAATCAACATTTCATATTCAACATGCAGATATTTTAATTGTGCTTGTTGCTACAATCTGGGATTAGGTCTCCTTATTGTTTTCTCTTCATATTGGGTTCTTGAATATTTCTAGAATTTATAATTTGAAGAGAGCTAATTTGTACAACTTTTGCTGTACCTTCTCCAGGTTTGCGAGAGATCAGTTTCTGGGTCTGGAGCTGGAGCTGGCCCAAATGCAGCAGTTTCTGCTCAGTACGTAAGGGGTGAAATGCTTCCGAGTGGTTATTTGGTTCGACCATGTGATGGCGGAGGATCAATAATTCACATAGTTGATCACCTAAATCTTGAGGTTGAAGTTTAAAAAATTTGCTTATTCATCTATCCTGTTTGAAAGGATTTTCTTACTTTTTTTGCTTGTCCATTTCAGGCCTGGACTGTGCCAGAGGTATTGCGTCCACTTTATGAATCGTCAAAAGTGGTGGCGCAGAAAGTGACTATTTCAGTGAGTAAATATATCTACAATATTCTTCATTTACCGCTGCATGATTCTTATTTGGTTTGTCTGAATAAGATCAGCTGCAAAATTTATATTCTGAAGCAAGTATATTTAAAAGTGTGCATACCTCCTTTCTTTGATCAACTCCGGGAACATTAAAATTGACAAGCACTAATCATAATTGCTTTGAGTTGTGTGATTTTCTTTGTTGCCAATATATCCTTAATTATTGATCTTATACTAACTCCTGTATAAGTGGCTTCATTTTGTGAAAGCTCTTTATGATACTTTGTTCACACATATTTTTATTTATTTGGTTATATCTTTTCTCTTTTGTAAATATATTAAATGAGACGGCATGACTTCTGCATGCGCCCCATAATTTTTTTCTGCTTGAACGAAATGCGCATTGCGTAGTACGATGTGAAACTCAACACCTGCTTAATGCACAACTCATCATTGCTAGTCCCTATTTTCACTTACAAGGATAGGGGGTTTATTGTTGTTGCATGGCACATAATGTAAAGGAGATTAAATGCAGCTTCTGTTTATTTATTTATTTATTAATTTTATATGCAGGCATTACGCTATGTAAGGCAAATAGCTCAGGAGACCAATGGTGAGGTGATATATGGTCTGGGTAGGCAACCAGCTGTCCTTCGGAATTTTAGCCAACGACTAAGCAGGTAACTTTATCTTTAGAAATTATTTGATCGTGTTGACTAGGGTATTGGTATTATTCTTACAAACCGAAGTTGTAAATTGAGATTTCGGGATAATAATCTGTAATACATTCTCCCTCCAACCGTCCAGAGGATTCGATGATGCTATCAATGGCTTCAGTGATGATGGCTGGTCCGTGATGAGTTGTGAAGGTTCCGAAGATGTGATCGTTGCAGTGAATTCTGCAAAAAATCTGTTCAGTACTTCTAATCCGTCTAATTCACACTCCTTGGTTGGAGGCGTTCTCTGTGCAAAAGCATCTATGCTACTCCAGGTGAGACACAACTCAAAACTATATAACTATACCTACTCTGATCCATACCATGGAGGAACATCCCAATTTTTTTCCTTGCACTAGGAAGCAAGACTAAGTATCCTCAAATATATTATTTCAGCTAAAATAGAAATACATTTATACAAAGGGACCAGGCCTGCAACAATCGGTTCCCATAGATTTTTCTCTTATAAGTCGTGTCTAGAATTTTGGGGAGCCTTGGGCAAAACCTAGGTTGGTAGTCAAATGCAACTTGAATATAGTAAATAAGGAGATGTAATATGTCTTTCATTGCACATATCGAGGTTTAATGTGTCATTTTTCCTTCCAGAATGTCCCTCCTGCGGTTCTAGTACGCTTTCTAAGGGAGCATCGGTCAGAGTGGGCTGACTTTAGCGTTGATGCATATTCTGCTGCTTCACTAAAAGGTAGCTCATATGCATATCCTGAAATGAGGCCAACACGGTTTACAGGAAGCCAAATTATCATGCCTCTTGGTCAAACAATTGAGCATGAAGAGGTATGCTTGTGATTGTATTATTCTCCAGTTATCTGTTACTATGCACGTTACTCATTGACAAGAAATGATTCAAGTATTTGTATGGCAACTGTCTTTCTCTTCATCTGCTTTTCTAAAATTTGTATCGGCTGTAAACATAGACATGTGTGTATTTCCTAAACTTTTTCCTTGTAATTTTACTTGGTAAAGTGATCCTCTTTCACAAGAATTTAAATCAGTTGAAAGAGTCTTTTAACTTCTAACTTGTGGTTGATTTCTTTGAAAGGAGATTTATTAAGATTTCATCTATAGCATGACATGTCTCTTTATAATATGTATTGTGTATACAACTATAAATTCTATTATGCATTATGTCCTAGATGCTTGAAGTAATCCGGCTCGAAGGTTATCCTCTTGGTCAAGAAGATGCTTTTATGTCAAGGGACATTCATCTCTTACAGGTACTGAAATATGCATATCATTACATGACTCTATATTTTAGACACCCTTGCAGAGTGTTTTGAGACTGACGTTTGCTTAACTGTAGCTATGTAGCGGAGTCCATGAGAATGCTGTGGGAGCCTGCTCTGAACTTGTTTTTGCTCCAATTGATGAAATGTTTCCTGATGATGCCCCCCTGCTTCCTTCTGGTTTTCGCGTCATTCCTCTTGATTCAAAATCAGTTGAGTTTCAAGTTTTTGTTTTTTAGAATCCTGATATTGTTGTCATATTTCTTGTTGGATAAAGGTTACAACTGCTGTAACATGTGCTGATAATAGAGGTTTAGTGAGTATAATTTGGCAGACTGAGTCATCTATCTTCATGCCAAGGCCTGCCTAGTAATCCTAATAGGAGATGTCTTGCTTGCTAAACATCAATAGTCTTTGGGGTGTATGGCATGCCTCATAGTTAGAATGTTTTGAGAATAGTCTTTGATGTTTATGGCATGCATGCATCATAATTAGAATCTTTAGAGCTATTGAGACCTCTAACAGACTTACAAGTGCCCCATTCTAAATCTGCCTCGATGTAGTAGATCGCTCTAAATTAATTTTTTATCTACCATTCGGGTTATGTTATAGTGCTCAGTTTCTTCTTTTAAGGCAATTGTAGTCTTATTGCGCCTTAATATTTGCATTGAAGTTGCATTAAAATAATGGGCTTTATCCTAGCCTTTGGCATATGTATTCCAGGTAAAATTATTAAAAATCAGACGAAGTTATCCTATCAATTACAAACGGTTGCATTTTTCTTGTTCCTTCTTGTTTTAACAGTTCTGAATCTCAGGGTGATGTGCAGGATAGTTTAACTACAAGTCGCACCCTGGACCTGGCATCCAGTCTTGAAGTGGATCCTGCAACTAACCATGATGCCATTGACTCGTCGCCAAGTCACAGTATGCGATCAGTGTTAACAATTGCATTTCAGTTCCCTTTTGAGAACAATCAGGCAGATAATGTTGCTACAATGACTCGACAGTATGTCCGTAGAGTTGTCTCATCTGTACAGAGGGTTGCCATGGCCATATCTCCGTCAGGTACGAGCCCAGCAGCTGGTCCAAAGCTATCTCCTGGTGCTCCAGAAGCTCAGACACTAGCCAACTGGATCTGTCAGAGCTATAGGTAATTTCTAGTCTTGCAACTAATTAAGGGGAAATGGCTGCTCTTCACCTCTTTGAAGTAGACAGATCTTATACTGAAGTCCTGCTCAATTTATTTAGTCAGTCCCACTTACAATGATAAAAAAACATGTTCTTAGTTGATTTTTTCCTCTCTAGCTCTCCCTTACACCAATTTTCTCAGGTATCACATGGGGACAGATTTGTTGAGTTCTGATTCTACAGGCGGTGATACCTTGTTAAAGAATCTTTGGCATCATCAGGATGCCATTTTGTGCTGCTCGTTGAAGGTATGTAATCAATGAATGTGATTTTACTCTAAACTATACGATGCTCTGTACTAATTGTGTTTAATATCTCCAGTCACTGTAACTGTCTACATTATGTAATACATATGTGATACTCTTAAAAGAGAAAAAATAATAATAAACCTCTTTTCAAATAATGATTACCCAGTTTACCATCTTCCAAAATATTTATCATATTTACCAACCATATACGCCTTCTACAAGTACATATTACATGCCTAACAACTAAAAGCAGTTAATCTCTTCTACCTTTTCAGAGCACATCCATGGCCGTCAATACAAATATATAGCCCAAATCCATTGCAAAATCCCATGAATAAATCACTTCGGAATCTCCATGTTTGAACAGCTTACCACCTACATAACTTGACACCCCAATTTATAGACCCTTGTCCATGTTTTCATACCCCAACTCAAACACCCTCTTTTCTGTTCATCTTCACGACATATACCATATATAGACAGACATATACCTTTTGTAGTGATACACGTTAATAAGAAACATATCAAGTGATATGCATAATCGAAAAGTGTATATTTGAAACCAAACCACAAGATAAGCACTTGAGGTATGCGTATTTACGATATGCAGTTGAAGAATGTGTATCTTGCATTGCTTTCTGTTAAAACATCTGTATTCTTTTATCGTCCCTTAAAAGATAGGTTAAGATCTGCAGTGTCGTTTTATGTTGTGTGGGACTGTCCCTTAAAAGTTGTGTTCTTATCTGACAAGTGTAGACTTGGCAATGAATGATTTTCATTAAATGTGTTAGGGTTGTCAGTGGATAGGGCCCAGTTTTAGGTTTTAGTACGAGAATATCATCAAAGGCTAGGTCAAATATATGTACATGTACATGGCATGTTATTACTAGGTGGACAAAATGGTCATAAACATTATTCCACCCAATTCATTCCTTCCTGCCTGTGTGGCCTATTCATAGTAGCTGGATAGTGTATATATAAATGTATGTAATTGTGTGTGCAACGAATATATTATTCTGTTGCATATGCTTCTCGAATCTCATCTCTTAATTTTTGTATTGCAGTCACTGCCAGTCTTCATATTTGCTAATCAAGCAGGTCTGGACATGCTAGAGACCACATTAGTGGCTTTACAAGATATTACTCTAGATAATATTTTTGATGACACCGGCCGTAAAGCTTTCTATTCAGAATTTCCCAAGATTATGCAACAGGTAATCTATAAATGACTTTGAAGTTATTGCTAGGTTCTCTTAATTTCTTGCGATTGTGAAGTTATCTTATTGGCCACATAGTAGCTAGTGAAAGCTGAAATACCATTCAGATATATAACTGGTGCCATATTTCTTTTATTCTCAGGGTTTTACTTATTTGCCGGGTGGTATCTGCTTGTCAACGATGGGACGCCACATCTCGTATGAACAAGCCATAGCTTGGAAGGTCCTTGCAGCGGAAGAAAATACTGTCCATTGCCTTGCCTTTTCCTTTATGAACTGGTCTTTTGTGTGACCATTTGTATTATTAGTATGATGTTTTAAGGGGAGAGCTCAAAGATAGTGTTTGCAAACGAGGTAGCAAAATGGATTAAAAAGAAGTTTAGTAACCAATACAGCAGACAGACAGGTTTTCAGTGCGTCAAGTATGTTGGCAATTTTAAGTTGTAGTGTATGTATCATGTCTGAAAAGAGAATTATTAAACAACCTTATGACGAGTTTAATTTATTAGCTAAAACAGAAGTTGGTTTCTATGGATCTTAGTTTAATTTACAGTATTAGCTAAAGCAAATGTTGCTTTCTGTGTTCATTAAATTGAATTCCGTCTCGTTTGAGTTCGTTTTACCTGCAATCCTGCATAATAAATTAAATTCGTTTTACCTGCAATCCTGTATAATAAATTGAGTTCGTTTTACCTGCATAACAAAGGATCACGTCGATTAGACTCGAAGGTTAGAGTCCCCCATTTTTTACACTCTCTTCAAACTCGGAAAAATAAACCTATTTTGTGTATGCGTAGGTGATGGAATATAAATTATGTATATTTTAGATGATTTTTATTCCGATATTGATTATATTTTGCATTTAGTTGGAAGCGACTAGAAAAAACCAACATTATACAAAAAATATTTTTTTGGATCATAAATTCATAGAATGGACGAAAAGTTTTGTGATATAGGCAAGTCCTATGTGAACTCAATTATGAGATAAGGTATGAATTAGATGCTCACATTTATGTCGATTAAGTTCTTATATTACATATTTTGATGTATCATTATTTATCACTTCTAACCTATAACACATATCTACGTGTTCACACACGCTGAGGTTTTTGTGGAAACGGTCTCTTCACCTCTTCATTCTTTTGAGTGAGGGTAAGACTGTGTACATTATACCCTCCCCAGACACTGCTTTATTTGGTATTTACTGGATTTGTTTGGTTGGTTGGTTGAGGTTTATTAATTAGTTTTTAATATTGTGTTGTAGAAAGTAAATTATTCTAAATTGTAAAGGATTGAAGCTAAATTAGAAGAAAAATTGGATTATTTGGGCCGTATCTTGAGTTCTGTTTATCAGATTTTGGCGATTCAACAATCCACACAAATATAACGAGATTCTCTTTTATTAGGGAATGGTCCAGGCTTCAAAATCTATTTGGATCAGCCCGGTAACGAGAAAAAGTCAACTACGAATATTGATTTTAGAATTCTATTCAGTTTTGGAAACTCTTGTTTATTCCTATAAACAATTAAAACTGATTATTATTTTTAGATACTGAGAGATACGTATTCATACATAGAGCCACCGAGGAGAGAAGGAGATTTCAAGGAGAAGATTGTGTGCTTGGGAATTTCAACCTAAGGATTACTCTTCTACATCTTTACTTTATATTGTATTCTCTACTCTTTATGATTTTTATGTACTTAATCATGACTATGGTAGGCTAAACCTTCTTTGTTGTAGGGCTGTTTTGAAACCCTAAAACCCTAAACCTTATGACAATTTTATGAGTATTAAACTTGAATTCTTGAGATGTGCTTGATTATGCTTATATGTTTATCAATGCTTTTAGAGATACTTGAATTAACAATGATATGTGGTCATCCAAGTTTGTTATGTGATTGTTGTCTCTAAAAAGTCAATTAATCTTTATATGTGATCCTGTAATTAATTGTACAAGTGTGTAATTCATATTAAATTTTTTATGGGGTTATATTAATAACAAAATTTGTTTATATGTGTTCATGACAAGTTTTCTATAAGTATTTAGCATATCGAGGATAAAATTCAAGACTTGTATGTCATGAGTTTAGTGGTGGATTTACATGCTTTACAACATCTCTCTCAAATAATTTACAAACCAACTTTTCATTGAGTTATAATTAGTCTATTATCTATTATTATATTAATAATAGCCCAACATGGGGCAATATTGATGATATATTTTATTATCTCAAAAATCATGAGACATTTTATTCTTTATAAAATGTCTAAATGAGACATTTTATTATCTCAAAAATCATGAGACATTTTATTCTTTATAAAATGTCTAATTTGCCCTTAGAAATTGGTGAGACATAAAATTCAACTTAAAATATCTAATTTACCTCTCTTTTCATAAATTGTATAAAATTTGTTATTAAAGGGAATCGAACCCAGGTTTTCAAGTTACAATAGCAATCAAC
The DNA here is from genome assembly GCF_009905375.1 of Apium graveolens. NCBI lineage: Eukaryota > Viridiplantae > Streptophyta > Magnoliopsida > Apiales > Apiaceae > Apium > Apium graveolens. Next base: position 219,062,796 of record NC_133652.1, read on the forward strand.
TTACCACTCTGCCACTTATTCACATTAGTCTTTCACCATGCATATAATATAAGTACGTGTGATCGAGACTTATTGTTACCTCAAAATTTTGAGACATTTTGTTATTCGTAAAATGTCTAATTACTCTTAAAAGTTAGTGAGACATAAAATTCAATTTTTTGATCATAAACTCTTTATATTTGATAAAAATACAATAACTTTTTATTAAAAAATTATAAGTTTTAAGTAATTATAAATGTGTTAATGAATACATAATTAAAATATACATAGTATTATATTTTTTTAAAAAAATTAAAAATAAATAAACATTCACAGGTATAAAGAGCCATTAAACTTCAGCTTATTTCGAATTCAAAATTAGTACTTCACTTATTTTTTAAAAGATACTCGAAATTTGACAATGTGATCCAGCATAAAGTAATCGTCATTATCCAGTTTTATAGGTTCAAAATTACGATCTCGATAAAAGCATCTTATAAATACGACAAATTTTGTAAATACTATATAGATAAGGATTGATGTGTTTGAGACTCTTTTTTGTAAAATCAAGTTAATAACTAATAGGTATCAAACTTACTAACTTGATCGGTGATAGGTTATTATTTTTCGGACTTAACTCGGTTTTTAAAAAATACTCAAAATTTGAAATTAGTCTTCACCAAATTTGATATGATTACATAATACACACACATAACATACACACAACATACATATATACATACATACATACATACATACAAACAAACATACATATATACATACATACATACATATATACATACATACATACATACATACATACATACATACATACATACATACATACATACACATGTACGTGAGAAAGATGGGTCTGAGTCATCCTCACGTGACAATCCCGAGATCGAAGAATTTTACATATAAAATTTTAAGGGTGTATTTGTAAATTCGATCATATTTTATATATTTACAAATATAACCTTATACATTATATGAGAAAATAGTCTAATATCAAGATTTTATCCAAGGTCATCCACATGTGCAATATTATATATACAAGATGAGATTCAGTCTTAACGTGTAAATCCACCTCCCAACTCATATATAACTTTGGTTCAACATCGTTTATTAAAAAAATAGTTAAAATTATATTGAATACACATAATTTATAACGAAAATATATTTATTACATTTTATAATTTATTTTTTAAACAATTTAAGACAAGTGTTTAACAAATATATAACTTAAGTTCTACACATATGTTGAACAATAGTTATACTTGTGTAGATCAAATAGATAAAATAATTTTACATTGGTATTATTAATAAAATTATATTAAATTAATAATGTTTCCTTTTTGCATAACCAAATTTAATATTGATGAACCTTAGAAGGATAGTTCAAAATTATGAAATATATATTTAACAAAATTTTAACAACGGTTTTACACATTATATATTAAATAAATAAAATTTTCATATCTTTGTGCTCTAATTTGATATTGATGAACTTTAAAAGGATATTGAAAGATTAAATTATATGTATTCAATTAAATTCCAACTATTATTTAATAAATTAAGTTGAATTTACGTGTGTGCGGGCACGTGTACTGCATGTGTGTCATTTACAATATATTATCTAATTATTATAAGAAAAGATTAAAATTATAACAGATAAAATTCGAAATGATTTAAATGACGATATTAATTCATAACTCAAGATCAAATTTTAGAAAATAACCCGTGCCTTGCACGGGTTTTTATGCTAGTTTAGTTTAAAACAACAATTTAAACCAAATTATATTTTTATTTTTACTCAAGATAAAAGTAAAAATTAAACCCTTAATCCTTGTCGTTAACGATCCCTTACTTATTCTACATTACATTCGACACAAAAATGGTCTAACTTGAGTTACATCAATTTTTGGCGCCGCTGCCGGGTATTGAATTTTCTTTACTTTTATTTTGTGTTAGTCTATATTAGTTAGTGTGGTTTAAACGTTTCATGTTAGCAGGTACATGGTCAACATCCACTCTTCTGGTGAACATCTTGAACTATTTGAAGAAAATCCTGAGAAGCTATTTTGCAAGAAGAGTGATACTTCAAGTAAGCAAGGAGATGAAGAAAGTGAAGGGAATTTTTTTTAGCTAACATGGAAATAATACAAACACTTCGTGATGATGTCGCTGTCTCGATTGCTAATCTTGGCCAATCATGTATGGTCTATCCGAATATTGCAACTGGGAAGAGTGGCAGCTTTGAAATCAAACAAAATCTACTAATGAGGTTACCTGTCTTTCATTATCTTCCAACTGAGGAACCTAATCAACATCTCTCTTAGTTTGTGACTATTGTGGAAAGCATGGGACCAGAAGTGACAGATCCTCAAATTCTAAAAATGAAAACATTCCCATTTTCTCTTGATGAAGCAGTTTTGGATTGGCCAGAGGAATTACCTGTGGGGTATATTACTTCTTGGGAGAAGCTCGCCTAGAAAGTTTTGCAAAAACTCTATCCAGCAACTCGAGTAATGAACATGAGACGTCAAATAGCTAGACTTCGTTAGAATGCTACTCAAACTTATGCTGAGTATTATGCGAGATCTCAAAAGTTACAAAAAATATGTCCTCAACATGTTTTTTCAAAAGGTAGTCTGTTGCATTTCTTTTACCAAGGTCTTCTTGAAGGTGAGATGAGACATTTGAATTCTGCCGCACAAGGTGCCTTTATGGATTTATCTCATGTTGCTACCGAGAAACTTATTGCTAAAGGAGCTGCAAATGAACTTCAATATGGGAGTCGTGCGATGTCAGGTGTAACTAAAGGAGATGGTTCTGATCAAAGGCTGTCAAAGATTGAGGAGAACATTGAGAAACTAAGTGCATTAATGTTTAGTGGTAAAACACCAAAGACTCAAGTTTATGGTATTCGTTCAACTCCTGGACATTTCACTGATGTATGTCCTCCGTTAATGGATCCTTCTTATGAGGATGTTAACTGTTGGATTTGCCAATAAAGGTGGAAATGTGTTCTTGAACACCTTAATCCAAGATGGAGGGATCTCCCCAATTTGAGGTTAAGAAACACTGGCAATGTTTTGAATGGATTTCAGTTTCAAAATAATTCTACACCTCCTAGTTTTCAGCAAAGGGGACAAGGTTCCCAAAACATAGGTGGTGACAATAATATTGAAAAATTGTTATCTAAGTTGGTTGATGGGCAAATGGAGATGCAAAAGAAATGCACTACAAATTCTCAAGACATAAAAGAGTTGCAGAAGCAACTTGGGGATGTGATCAATAAGATAAATCAAGAGCATGAGCCTAGATGATTTCCTGAACTACACATCCAAATATGAAATTTAAGTTGGGATTTGTGGCACAAACGGAGCGGAAAAATAAAAAATATATATGAAAAATGAAACCCTAAATGCAGGATCCATGCGAAACAAGACATTTAATTCAGAGATTAGATGTTTACCTTAATAAAAATTTCTTTCTGATTGTAATGGAAGTTCTGATCTTGATGAACCACAACACTCCTCCTTGCGAAGATCTGCTCTCCAAGGTATCCACACGAACGTCCGATCGTCCAACGATCACCAGAGCGGTACTAGCCGATTTTGGTTGCCTCTTCCCCTCTCTCTCTCTCTCTAGCATTTCTAAGATGTAGAGCTGCTAGGATTTTTCTCAAAAATATAATGTGACAAGTAACCCTAAAAATATACATCTTAATGTATATATAGGGGAGAGAAGATTAAGACCTAACCCTAAAACTAATGGGCTTCTGAAAAATAACATATTCTGATTTCGGGTCTATATTACTATTAAATTCGAATTCTAATATATATACAATTAATCAAGTCTCACTTAATTAATTTAATAATTAAATTCAAAATAATAATAATAAAATATTTTAATTCATAATTTAAATAACACTCCATTTTAAACGTTCTTTGTGTGTGACCCTTTAGGTTATTATTACGTTAGAAATAGTTTTATTTTCTAATAATAAAATTATAACAATGAGTGACATCTAGCAATACATCATTGCTACACAAGTAATAATAATAATTGGTGATTCAATTAAACCTTTCGGGAATAATGTATAATATAATATATTCCCTTTATGCTTGTATTATAGATCAAACTCGAGGCATGCATTGTGTCATCCTCTGTTAACGTTTAATCCTTATTTCCTTGATCAATGAGTAAACTATTAAATAAATCAATATTTGAGCACGACCATGCATTTTATAGTCTTACTCAATTAAGAGGTCAATAATATCACTCCTTTAATATAGGAGGGCTAAATCCCATATAGATCATTCATATTTCTCATATGATTCATAATATAACTAATGTCTGCTTTTATTATTACCCGGTCAAGGATAACTTACAATTGTATCAAAATATATTAATTCTCGTATAAAAATATAATGACTTTAGGTCTAAGGACCAATACATCATTATCACCGTGAGATTAACTTATGACACTATAAATATGTAGTATCTCATAACGGGTCAATCCAACACCATGTATCTAATACATGTGCCTGTGTTTTGACTTTAGTATCACCATACCTATGATCAATGAGATGTGATCATCAGTCAACAAACGCACTAGTCTCAACATATTTATTATCGTCCCTTAACAATAATACTGGACTAGGTACCTTTAGGAATATCAATATTATTCTCATAATCTCATTTCTAAGTCACGTACTTAGAGATATAGATTTACATATCATATTCTAAGGACATTTATTAATCTAATATTTTATCACAGAAAATAAAGATATAATAAATTACTAAAGAATAATCCATAGAATCATAGTTAATAATCCAGATGTCTCGTAACATAAACATATTAGTGTTGTCTCTAGGGCACACACACTAACAATCTCCCACTTGTACTAGAGCCAATCACCCATGTATCCAATACCCATGGAACCAGTATGACTTTCGTACTTTTGCTGCGACAAAGCCTTAGTCAGTGGGTCAACAACATTATCATCAGTATGCACTTTACATATATGTATATAACCTCTTTTATTAATCTCTCGAAGAAGGTGATATCTCCTAAGTATATGCTTTACCCTGGAATGGGACCTTGGTTCTTTAGTCTGCGTGATGGATCCATTGTTATCACAGTAAAGATCAATTGGATCTGTAATCGATGGAACCACACCAAGTCCCGTTATGAATTTCCGTATCCAAACAGCCTCCTTGGCTGCGTCACTAGCAGCAATATACTCAGCTTCCATTGTAGAATCAATTATTGTCTCTTACTTTGAACTCTTCCAGCTTACAACACCTCCATTAAGGCAAAACACAAAACCTGACTGAGATACTGAATCGTCTCTATCTATCTGGAAGCTAGCATCAGTGTAACCTTTTACAACCAGCTTCTCATCTCCTCCATACACCAAGAATGAATCTTAGTCCTCTTTAAGTACTTAAGAATATTCTTGACAGCTATCCAGTGACCCTCATCTGGATTAGATTAGTATCTTCTCTTCATGTTCAAGGCATACGAAACATCATGACGAGTACATATCATCGCATACATTATAGATCCAATTGCCGAAGCATATGGAACTTTGCTCATACGGCCCTTATTATCTAATGATTTAGGGCAGTTATCTTTTGAGATCAATATCCCATCAGATATTGGGACATATCCTCTTTTTACCTCTTGCATCCCAAAATGATCAATACTTTATCAATTTATATACTCTGACTTAGGCCGATTAATTTCCTTCATCTATCTCTATAGATCTTGATCCTTAAGATATAGGTAGCATCGCTTAAGTCCTTCATCGAGAAACTATTTCCCAACCAAGTCTTAACAGCCTGTAGAGAAGATATGTCATTCCCTATTAGTAATATGTCATCTACATATAGTACCAGGAATGCCACATGGCTCCTACTTACCTTCTTGTAAACACATGGTTCATCTTCATTTTGAATAAAGCCAAATTCTTTGACTGTTTCATCAAAACGACGATTCCATCTCCTTGAGGCTTGCTTCAATCCATAAACAGATCGAAGCAACTTACAGACTATCTTAGCAAACTTGGGATAAAAAAACCCTCAAGTTGTATTGTTAGTCCCTTAACAATATAACAAGAATTACAAAAGGGGGGTTGAATGGAATTCTTGAACCTTTTTCTCGAAATAAAAATGTTCAACTCGATTATAGATATATTTGTTTTGATTAGCACAATGCGGAATGCAAACTTTATTGAATCAAAATATAAGTAATTAAAAATAAGAGTCTTTAAAAACTTTCTGGTGGATTTAAACAATTCCACCAGAGATATATATAATATATCGAGAGGACTCTGTGTGCAGAAATGCTCACAGCTGCTTACAAATGGAACTACTGAGAATACAGGAAATGCTAAAGATTCTGCTTACAAAGATTTCTCTGTTTTTGTGTTTCTCAGCTATCTCAGTTATTTTTCTATTTGCTACTCTCTTGGTTTATATAATACCAAGATTACAAAGTCAAAAAGACTGAACAAATATAAAATCTAACAGTCTTAAGCTTTGCTGCTTTTCGTCCTCTATTACCCAGTTAATGGGCTTCCACAGTGTGTTTGTATACATCTCGACGGCTGTGTGTCAGCTTTCACTGTTCAACTGCTGTTTGAATTCTTCATATGATCATCCATCGACTTTCAGAACATCCGTTGATGGTTTAATTGATCATCCGTCAACTGCTATATTAACCATCCATTGATAGTCATTTGATCATCCGTCGATGGCTTTGTTAATCATCCGTCGGTAGCTATTTTGGCACTTGACTCTATTTCACTTATGCAGAATTACAAGACATCTTTTATGTACAATTAATCAACCTATTCTGCATATCTAGTTAAAGTCAACATGACTTATGTGCTACTATAGATTCTATACAAAGGTGCATACATAACTGTGCTACAAACTTATTATTACATAAGCTACTCACTCGATGGATAATAAGTTAATCATCCGTCGGGACTATAATGAGTTATCCGTCGGGACTATAATTCTTATCCGTCGAGTGCTACATAATTTCACTAAGTAAAATCTACTTAGATGTTTTGTTTATGAAATCATCAAGTACACAACATATGCACAACAATCTCCCCCAATTTATGTCTACTGGAATTGTAGCCATAAATTAAGAGATACTTGATGATAACAAAACATCCTGAACATATATCTTTAAAGATAAGTAGATAAAATTGAAAGTGCTTCATTTAATTAAAATGTGTAAGGTTTGGCTCACAGTCAATTCAAGATGCTCCTCTAGCCTGAGCAGATTTTTCTAGTTCCTTGAAAGTCTGGATCTTCTTCCAAGCTTTCTGTTATTTTCTTCAATTTGATTCTGGAGCTGCCTGTGGAATTCCAGTTCATCATATTCTGAGAGATCTAGCTTTTCTTGCATTTCCAAGAGAGTCTCATTGCTAGAGATACTCAATTGGTCTTCTAATCTGAAGAATCTTCTTACACCCTTGTCATCCATGAATTCCATCAGCCAGTAGGGCCTTAGATGCACTCTTCTCCCTGTGTATGGGATGATTAGAGTCTTTGGGAGTGCATCTTTAGCTTTAACACTCCTCAGCTCTTCAATCTTCTTCAATACTAGTCTTCTTGCAGTTACATTGAACCCAAAGTTTTTCTTGAAGGATGAATGGACTTTAATCAGCACAACTTGGCTTTCTCGAAGAATCCTGTGAAGTGGCCACTGAATCTCCCTTCCTCTTTTGTACTTGAACACCAACCTTTCAGGTAGGTTTCTGTATGCATCAATTGCCCTTACTTCATCCAGTTCATCCAGATAAAGATTTAGATCTGAAAATTCTTTGATGTCACACAAGTACAAGTAGTCTCCCTTGTTGACCTTGGGTTGAGCTTTAATTACTGACTTAGATTTGAGAGGTGACAACTTCACTTTCTTGACTGCCCTTGACTTTGTCCTTTTTGGCTTGCTAAGGATTGGTAAGTTGAAGTCAGGAATTGGTATTTTATCCCACTCTATTGGCTCATCCTTTGGCACAATAGGTTCACCATGTATGTTCCTGTAGGGATCCACCACCCTTATGTCTTCAAATACCACATAGGACTTTGAAGCTTGAGTTGTAGCTTGAGTGGATTCCTTAGGAAATTGATCTTCCAATTCCTTGTCAACAACATCCAGTTTCCTTTTTGTTCTTCTAGCCAATTCTTTCTTTCTTGGGGATTTCTTCTATTCTTCAATCTTCTTCTTTGATTCAGCAGCTTCAGATGGTTGAGAGGGAATTTTTTGAGAAGAATTCACAGCCTGTAGCTTGGCCAAGATAGTAATCTAAACTTTCATTTGTTTAGACTTCTTTGCATCTAGAGCAGCTTGCCTCTTTTCCTGCTTTAATCTGGCTTTTTCTTCTTTCTTTGCTTGAGCAAATTGTGGATGTCCAGCTACCACACAAATTTCCTTTCCATTTCTGAATATCTTAGCAATTCTCCTTTTGAAGCTGAATCAGCTGGATCTTTATAGAAGACAATAGATCTTGACATAAGCTTCTTTTCATCAGGCTTGGGTGTCTCATACACAGTGTCCATAGGGTTCTTCCAAGATGACTTTGGATAATTTTCCCTTGGTTTAAGAATTGCTTCAGCCTTTGTAGACTTGATGCAGGAAGATTGTCCTTTTTCCAGATAGTTCATGCTCATCTCATTCACACTGATTGGCTTGACATGAGAGTGATGGATGGCTGACTGAACTGGCTCCTTGACTAGTTCAAACTTTTTCTGTATCTCCTCATCAATCTTATTCCAGTTGATCAAACTCAACTTTCCTTTTTCAGCAACTTTCAAATTTGCTGCTGCTGCTGCATTAATTAGATCTATACCATCTGCAACTGTTGGCTTGAAGACAGTAATTGAAGGTACAATTACTTTGCTGATTTGTGCTTGAAGTTTCTCCCCCTCAGTTGGTCCTTTCTCCCCCTTACTTGATTCTCTCTCCCCCTTTTTGTTATCATCAAGTTGAGGAGTTAGGCCTTGTGCTTTAGCCAATTGCATAAGAAGATTTGTCTGAGTCTGTTGATTTTGAAGAAGGATAACCACTGAATTCTCAATAACTTGAACTCTGTTTTCCAGCTTGGCTAGCTTCTTTTCAGAATCTGATTCTCTCCTTAATCTCAGTAATAGATCTTGCATGGTACCATATGGCATTACTGAATCCAGCTTCTCAGAATTGTATGTCTTCAAGTCAGCTATATCTCTTTTTAGTTCATCCACACTCATATTCTATCTTAAGTGCTGGATCTTTATGAGATGCAAAGAGTCTAGGTGAGCTTGAAGAATAGCCTTGGTACCAGCATCTGAAGTTTCCTGAAGGGCCTTTTGAATAGCCATAACTTGCTTGACCAAAGACACATCAAATTGTCCTGGTGTAAATTCCTTTGTCCATGCCCATCCAGGTAAATTTAAAACAGAACTTGGGCCTTCAACTCCCCCTAAGTTCATGCTTCCATCCAAAAAAACAGAGTCATTGAAAGGCATATGTTAAGCCTATTTGCTTATTCGAGGATCTAACTCAACTCAAATAAAAATGTAATAAGTAAATAGTGGATCTATCATCGGAGAGATCTCACAAAGTAACATCTGTCAAAGGGTTAAGAAACATTGTTCATCTACAGACTTGAAGATTCATTGGAAGAAGCTCAAGTAATTGATCAAGCCTCAGTGATATAAATCAAGATTGTAGATTTAACCAAGTGACAGAGATCTCGTCAGGGTATCAATTAATTACAGGAATTTAATCTGAAGAAAATCAAGACTTGGAGAAACATCACAGAAGTTAGTCATTCATGAACCAGACAGTACATCGAGTGTCAACATTCAAGTGGTGAAATGGATTCAATGATTTTCAGAAGATTATCAGAAGAGTGGTTGTTGTTCAAGAGTAGTATTAATTCTCTATTAATTAATTAAGTCATTTAAATTAATTAAGAAAATAATGCATAGGCTAAGAAGATTCTGATGGCTTCAAGTCTTACAACAGGAGCAAAAGTTTCATCAAAATCCATTCCTTCTTGCTGGTAATAGCCTTTAGCAACCAATCTGGCTTTGTATACTACTATGCCATTTTCATCCATCTTGTTTCTGAATACCCATTTGGTGTCTATTGGATTCTTTCCTTTAGGCTTGGGTACCAGCTTCCATACTTTATTCCTTTCAAATTGGTTTAGCTCCTCCTGCATGGCTAAAATCCAATCAGGATCTAACAAAGCTTCTTCTACCTTCTTTGGTTCTTCCTTTGACAGAAAGCTGCTGTATAGACATTCTTCCTGAGTTGCTCTTCTTGTTTGAACTCTAGAAGAAACATCACCAATAATCAGTTCAAAGGGGTGATCTTTTGTCCATTTCCTTGGTTGAGGTAGATTAGCTCTAGATGAAGAGACCTCAATGTTGTCGTAATGTGTGATTGAATTTTGATTGCTAGAAACTCCCCCTGAGTTTGTGGATCTTTGATTTGAGAAAGGGGTACTTTCTATGGGTGAACTACCTTGACTTCCTGCTCCTTTTGATAACCCGACGGATGGTGAATTTTGAGTACCGACGGATGAGGCAGGTTGTCTTCCGACGGATAACACAGATTGCCTTCTGACGGATGAAGCATTATGTAACTCGACGGATGTTGAGTTTTGTGCTTCAGTAGTGGTAGATTTGTCTGTATTATCCTTAGACACTGTTTCTTGATCACTCTCATCATCACTTTCATCACTGACCATCTCAACATTGTCGAATTTGAGGCTCTCATGATAATGTCCATCTTTCAGTCCTTCAATCTTTTTATCATCAAACACAACATGTATAGATTCCACAACAATGTTGGTTCTTAGATTGTAGACTCTATATGCTTTACCAACAGCATATCCGACAAAAATTCCTTCATCTGCTTTAGCATCAAACTTCCCATTTTGATCAGTTTGATTTCTCAGAATATAGCATTTACAGCCAAAGACATGAAGAAAATTTAGAGTTGGCTTCTTGTTCTTGAACAATTGATAAGGAGTCATGCATCTTGCTTGATTAATCAGAGAGATGTTCTGAGTGTAGCATGCAGTGTTTACAGCTTCAGCCCAGAAATATGTTGGTAATTTTGATTCTTTAAGCATTGTCCTTGCAGCTTCAATAAGTGATCTGTTCTTCCTTTCCACTACTCCATTCTGTTGTGGAGTCCTTGCTGCTAAGAACTCATGTAAGATTCCATTTTCCTCACAAAATGCTCTCATGACATAGTTCTTGAACTCAGTTCCATTGTCACTCCTGATTCTTCTAACTTTGAAATCAGGATGATTGTTAACTTGCCTTATGTGATTGATTATGATTTCACTAGCCTCATCTTTTGACTTTAGGAAATATGTCCAAGAGAACTTTGAAAAATCATCTACAATTACTAGGAAAAATCTTTTCTTTGAAATTGACAATACATTGACTGGTCCAAACAGATCCATATGGAGCAGTTGCAGAGGCTCTTCAATTGCTGAATCAATTTTCTTCCAGAATGATGCTTTGATCTGCTTCCCTTTTTGGTAGGCATCACACAGTCCATCCTTTGTAAACTCCACTAGAGGAATGCCTCTTACTAGTTCTTTCTTTACCAGCTCATTCATGGTCTTGAAGTTTAAATGGGATAGCTTCTTGTGCCATAGCCAACTTTCATCTTGACTTGCTTTACTGAGAAGACAAGTTACAGATTCTGCTTTAGTTGAGTTGAAGTCAGCTAGGTACACATTTCCTCTTCTCACACCAGTGAGAACCACTTTGTTGTTTTGATTATTAGTCACAACACAGGCTTTTTTGTTGAAGGTTACTGAGTTGCCTTTGTCACAAAGCTGTCTGATACTCAACAAATTGTGTTTGAGACCATCCACTAAGGCAACCTCTTCAATGATGACATTGTCCTTTGAAATCAAGCCATATCCCACAGTTGAACCTTTGCTGTCATCTCCAAAAGTAATACTTGGACCAGCTCTCTCCTTAAATTCTGTGAGCAGGGTAGAATCACCAGTCATGTGTCTTGAACAACCACTATCAAGTACCAAAGATTCTTTCTGTTTCCCTGCACACATCAAAATCAAATTAAGTTGATTTTGGTACCCAAGTTTCCTTGGGTCCTGCCTTGTTAGCTTTCTTCTTCTGTTTCTTAGGTCTTAACTCATTTGACTTACGAATTTCAGATTCTTCCTTAGTCATTTGGGTTGGGCCTTTGAAACCATTTAATGCAACAGAATTATCATGTATATTATGGCTAACAGGAAATGACATGCTTGGTGCAAACATGTTATTCCAGTAAGACATGCTAAATGACATTTGAGGCATATTGTATGCAGCATAATATGGATTAGGTGCAAATGGCATATTAGCAAACTGTGCATTTATGTTCTATGTAGGCATAGCATTAACAGGCATGGGAGGCATGGCATTCATGTTAGGAAATTGAGGCTGAACAGACATGGGAGTAGGCATGGCAGATTTGCAATTAACAGACAAATGATTTACACTACCACACTTGACACAGATTTTTCTAGGGGCATATTTGTCAGGTGTGTAGTTATTGTGTTTGTTAATCCCTACTTTACCATTCCTATTGTTTTTCTTTTTAGTATCTATTTTTACCTCTATTTTCTCAAGTCTGTCACTTAACTGTTTGACAGTCTTGTGACCAACATTTGCCTTTTTCCCTTTCTTAGCTTGACTTGACTCTCCTGAAACAAAGTTCTTGGAAACAGACCCATACTTATCATTTAGCTTGATTAATTTGGCTTTGCTAATGGGTTTGCTTACAGCCGACGGATGAGGATTTTTATCATTCGACGGATAACACTTTTTGTTATCCGACGGATAGTCCTCATCATCCGTCGAGTCTACATCTGTCAGCAACCCATCTACCAAAATAGGTTCTAGATTCTCTTTATTTTTTTCCAGGCTTCATCACAAAAGACTCAATTCCTTGAACTTTAGTTATTTAAGCTTGAACATCCCTGGATATTTTCCATGTTTTAATCACCTCTTGTTCACGCTCGAGCTGCTTCTTCAAAATTTCTTCCTTTTTCAAGGACTCAGTTAATTCCTCCTTGGCAATCTTACACTCAATTTTTAGTTTCTCAAACTCAACAAACTGAGACTCAAGCACATTATTCCTCTCACTTAAAAACAAGTTGTTTTCTTTGATTTTAGCATTTTCTTTAGTGAGAGACTTAAGTGTAACACGCAAATGATACAATTCTGTAGACATGTCATTTATTGCATCATTACACTCAGCTTTAGATAAATGTGCAAGATTTGTAGTGATTACCTGATTGCTTGAGGAACTTGTCTCTGTTTCATCAGACTTGGCCATTAGGGCTAGATTGACATAGCTGACATCTTCATCTTCATCCAAACCATCAGCTGCCCAGTAATTCTCTTGTGTAATAAAAGCCCTTTCCTTTTGTTTTAGTAGATCAAAGTATTTTTGCTTATAATCCACAGACTCAAACCTTTTCTTACTGGAATCTGACTTTCTACACTCATTTGCAAAATGCCCTGCCAAGCCACATTTGAAACATTTGAATTTTGACTTATCCACCATGTTTCTATTTGGCTTGGCTGCTCCAAAGTTCTTCTTGAACTTGAGCTTGGCAAATCTTCTTGAAAGAAATGCTAGGTGCTCATCAATATCCTCCATGTCATCTTGGCTCAATGAATCTTCACTTTCTGCAGCTAGCCCCTTACCCTTATTCTCACAGACCTTTGAAGTTGATTCTACAGCTTCCATCTTCACTTCCTTCTCCTTTTCCAGATCAGCAACTAGTGCAATGGATCCTCCTTTCTTCTTTCCTCTCTCCATTCTTTCATCTTGCTCTATCTCAAGCTCATAGGTCTTCAGAATGCCATACAGTCTCTCCAAAGTAAACTCCTTATAATCTTGTGAGTTTCTCAATGAGACTGTCATTGGTTTCCATTCCTTTGGAAGAGATCTGAGAAATTTCAGATTGGAGTCTTTAGTCTGATAGACTCTTCCATGCAACTTAAGAGCATTTAGTAGTTTTTGGAATCTACTAAAAATGTCAGTGAGTGACTCACTTTCTTCATTGTGAAAATGCTCATATTGCTGAATCAGGAGCTGCATTTTATTTTCTCTTACTTGCTCAGTGCCATCACAAATTATCTGTATTGTGTCCCAAACTTCCTTGGCAGTTTTGCAGTTGATGATGTTATCAAACATGTCTGCATCAACACCATTGAACAGAATGTTTATGGCATTTTTATCTTTCCTGACTTGTTCAATGTCAGGATCAGACCATTCATGCCTTGGCTTTGGAACAGATGGCTCGTTTCCTGTTGCAGCTCTCATTGGAACATGAGGGCCTCTTTCTATGCAGTCCACATAGGCCTCATCTTGAGAAAGCATATGAAGATGCATCTTTACCTTCCAATGATGGTAATTATCTTTATCAAGAAAAGGAATCTTGACTCCAACATCTTTCTTGTTCATCTTGCTGAATTGTTTTGATCTTTAAACTCTTTGTAGATTAAGAGCTTACTCTGATACCAATTGTTAGTCCCTTAACAATATAGCAAGAATTACAGAAGGGGGATTGAATGGAATTCTTGAACCTTTTTCTCGAAATAAAAATGTTCAACTCGATTATAGATATATTTGTTTTGATTAGCACAATGCGGAATGTAAACTTAATTGAATCAAAATATAAGTAATTAAAAATAAGAGTTTTTAAAAACTTTCTAGTGGATTTAAACAATTCCACCAGAGATATATATAATATATCGAGAGGACTCTGTGTGCAAAAATGCTCACAGCTGCTTACAAATGGAACTACTGAGAATACAGGAAATGCTAAAGATTCTGCTTACAAAGATTTCTCTGTTTTTGTGTTTCTCAGCTATCTCAGTTATTTTTCTATTTGCTACTCTCTTGGTTTATATAATACCAAGATTACAAAGTCAAAAAGAATGAACAAATATAAAATCTAACAGTCTTAAGCTTTGCTGCTTTTCGTCCTCTATTACCCAGTTAATGGGCTTCCACAGTGTGTTTGTATACATCTCGACGGCCGTGTGTCAGCTTTCACTGTTCAACTGCTGTTTGAATTCTTCATATGATCATCCGTCAACTTTCAGAACATCCGTTGATGGTTTAATTGATCATCCGTCGACTGCTATATTAACCATCTGTTGATAGTCATTTGATCATCCGTCGATGGCTTTGTTAATCATCCGTCGGTAGCTATTTTGGCACTTGACTCTATTTCACTTATGCAGACTTACAAGACATCGTTTATGTACAATTAATCAACCTATTCTGCATATCTAGTTAAAGTCAACATGACTTATACGCTACTACAGATTCTATACAAAGGTGCATACATAACTGTGCTACAATCTTATTATTACATAAGCTACTCACTCGATGGATAATAAGTTAATCATCCGTCGGGACTATAATGAGTTATCCGCCGGGACTATAATTCTTATCCGTCGAGTGCTACATAATTTCACTAAGTAAAATCTACTTAGATGTTTTGTTTATGAAATCATCAAGTACACAACATATGCACAACATGTATCATGTATACATCCTCTTCAAGGTTCCCATTTAAGAAAGCGGTTTTGACAACCATTTGCCAAATCTCATAGTCGTAGTAATCAGCTATTGCTAGCAAAATCCTGATGGACTTGCCCATAGCAACTGGTGAAAAAGTCTCATCATAGTCTATACCATGAATTTGTTTGAAACCTTTTGCTACTAGTCGCTGTTTATAGGTCTGTACTTTACCATCCTTGTCAGTTTTCTTCTTGAAAACCCACTTGCACCCTATAGGTTTCACCCATTCAGGTGGATCAACTAAAGTCCATACTTTATTTTGATACATGGATTCCATCTCGGATTTCATGGCCTCTAGCCATCTCTCGGAGTCTAGACCGTTCATAGCTTCTTGGTAGGTAAGAGGCTCATCATTGTCTCTGAGCATTATATCATCATCTTGAGTCAAGAAAAATCCATAATATCTCTCTGGCTCATGACGAGCCCTACTAGATCTACTAATAACCTGTGTTTGTGGAGCATGAATATCTTGATATACATCCTGCCCACTTTCCAACTCTGGTTCAATTTTATTTTGTACAACTCGATATTCATCGAGATCTATAGTTCTCCCACTATTTTTCTTGGAAAGTAACCCTCTTTCAAGAAATACAGCGGTTCGAGCAACAAACACTTTGTTCTCGGTAGGATTATAGAAATAATATCCTTTAGTTTCTTCTGGATATCCCACAAAATAACATTTAACTGATTTTGGTCCTAGCTTGTCAGACACCAAGAGTTTCACAAATGCTTCACATCCCCATACTTTCTTAAATGACATGATATGGCATTTCTCAGTCCATATCTCATATGGAGTCTTTTGAACCGATTTAGTTGGAACTCAGTTTAGTGTATATGCAGCCATTTCTAGAGCATAACCCCAGAAACTTATTGGAAGATCTGCTAGACTCATCATCGATCGCACCATGTCCAATAAGGTACAATTTCTCCTCTCAAAAATTCGATTCCATTGAGGCGTTCCAGGAGGAGTAACATGTGATACGATACCACACTCCTTCAAGAAACCTTTAAACTCGCGGCTTAAGTATTCTCCTCCACGATCTGATTGTAAAACTTTTATACTTTCCCCTGTTTGCTTTTCCACTTCGGCTTTGTATTCTTTGAACTTTTCAAAAGAATCAGATTTGTTCTTCAAAATATACACATATCCATATCTGCTGAAATCGTCAGCAAATGTAATGAAGTAGTAAAAGCTAACTCATGCCATCGTACGCATTGGACCACATACATCACTATGTATAAGTCATAATCGTTCGGTGGCCCTTTCACCTTGTCCGATAAAAGGAGTTTTAGCCATATTTCCAATGAGACAAGTTTTGCATTTTTCATATGATTCAAAATCAAACTTGTCCAAGTAACCATCTTGATGTAATTTGGAAATGCGTTTCTCATTTATGTGACCTAAACGACAATGCCAAAGGTATGTTTGATTTGAGTTTTTCATTTTAATACGTTTATTATCATTATTTATTGTTAGACATGAGTATCTAAATCAAGAACATATAAACCATTAAACAAACGTGCAACCCTATAGGTAACATTATTCGATGAAAAGGAACAACTATTATTTTGAATCAAAAATGAAAAACCTTTCTTGTCCAAACAAGAGACCGAGATAATATTTCTGCAAATCGCAGGCACGTAAAAACAGTTATCTAGTTCTAAAACAAGCCCAGTGGGCAACGATAAATAATAAGTCCCTACAACTAAAGCAGCAACCTTTGCTCCATTTCCAACTCGTAGGTCGACTTCTCCCTTCACTAGTGTCCTACTTCCTTGCAGTTCTTGCATATTTATACAAATGTGAGAACCACATCCATTATCTAATACCCAAGATGTAGAAGTAGACAAATTAACTTCTATAACATAAATAACTGAATCAGAAGCGGCAACAACAACCTTCTTCTTCTTCAGATCCTCCAAATAAGCATGACAGTTCCTCTTCCAATGACCTGCTTTCTTGCAATAGTGACAATCAACAACCTTTGAAACACCACCTTTAGGCTTCAAAGCCTTGGTCGGATCAGGTTTCAGATTGGCATTAGATTTAGATCCCATCTTCCTCTTGCCTTTCCAGTTGCCCTTTCCTTTGGCCTTCCCCATATTCACCATCAACATGGGAACAAGGGATGCCTTCTGAATGTTGGTCTCAGCAGTTTTCAACATTTCCAACAATTCGGTGGGGTTCTTATCTATCGAATTCATATTGTAATTCATCACAAATTGAAAATAGTTGCTGTTTAAAGATTGTAAAATCAGATCAATCTGGTGCTCCATAGCAATCGGGGCACCCAATTCGGAAAGGTACTCAATATACCCTATCATCCTTAGAACATGCGGTCCAAACGGATCACGTTCTCCATGCTTACATGCGTTCAACGACTTGAAAGTATCAAACCTCTCCTAATAAGCCTGTCTTTTAAACATATATTTAAGGTGCTCAATCATATCATAAGAATCCATATTCTTATGTTGTTTCTGAAGCTCAACACTCATGGTCGCAAACATGAGACATTGAACATCCGTGTCATCATCAAAATATTTCTGATAAACATTATGTTGATGTTAGGGCGAAAACACGCGCTAATATTCACGCAAGTATACGCGTTCGCAAGTAGTATAAGATATAAATCAGATTCGTTCCCACATAGACTAGTTTAGGTTAAGTTCAATTTATGCACCTATGCAACAATGTATGGTTATCGCTCAATACTAAGACAAATAACAAATTGGGTTTCTATTAAATTAAGAGATTACACTAACAATTATAACTAAGAAAACAAGAATGGTTGAATTAATATATATGACAAACATGGGATTCTAACTTCATTAAATACTTCATTCAATAGCCTTATTGTTTTTAACCTTAGCATGTGATGGTGATGACACTAATCAGATAACACGAAACTGATAAACGTCAACTTTCGTTGCACGAGTACCATTCTACCCGACATCCATAAAAGAGATATAAGCTGAATATGCACCAATTATATTGAGACCCTATATGTCTATAGAATTTGACAACATAACGGTTTAAGCATAAGTTATCCATAATGATTACACAGGGCAAGTAAAACGGTTAGAGTTACCCACTAATCATGCATACAATACATGAACCTATGCTAGCATGGCAAGTTCTAAACCTCTATATTCACTGTCGCTTTAATAGAGATTAACACGCTATCTTATATGTTAGCTACGCACATAAGACGAATAAGCACAACCAACACTAGGATATCAATCAATCACCACACACCAAGATATCAAAACAATTAACTATTGAAATCCATAAGTAAATCCGCTAGAACCCCATGACAATGATTAGCCCATAATTGAACTCATCGTCACCACTGGTTCCAATGAAAGCATGGTATAAAACAAGGTCTTAATAAACTGAATAATAATCAAAGTACGAATAAACGAGATCTAGGTTCAACAAGAACGAAAATGAGCATCCAAAGTTACAACTAATTCAAAGAATCACAAGTTGAAAACAAGATCTTCTTTTTCGGAGTTGTTCTGTGCTTCTAGGTCTTCTCCTTGGTATCCCAATCTTCCCGGATGATAAAAACCCTTTTTTTAAGAATATATACGCCCCTAGTTGACCTGGACCCTTAAAATCGTCAAATTCAACTCAAAAAAGGCTTTTTTAGCGAAATCAGCGACCAGCCGCACCTTGGGCGGCCGCTCAACTCTCTGGACGGCCGCTTAGCTCCTGTCTGGAAAAATTTCCAATAAATCTTGTTTTGGCCATAACTTGAGTTCTACTCATCAGAATTAGGCGATTCAACTGCCCACGCGAAGCTAACGAGATTCTCTATAACTTGACAATGGCCTTGGCTTCCAAATATGATCACTTTTTATCATATTTCCTTTAAAATCTCATTTCATCATTTAACTGATGCTTGAAACGCAATAACGCAAAAACACATCAAAATACCAACAACTTGAGTCCAAAACACCAATTTAAGCTTGTAACAAAGCATTCCAATTGGATATAAAATCCACTTACCACACCCCCAAACTTGAATCGATGCTTGTCCTCAAGCATAAACAAACTCAACACTACAAAACAAACCTAAATACGTGAATGCAACTACGTGAATGCAACTAAATGATAACGCAATCGATCTCCTCAGAATAACCATAACCAAATGAATAAGCGAATGCCTCTAAGAATGCAATGACTTAAAATAGAGTTCGAATAAATCTCACAAACCAACTCACAAATCAGAAACGTGCGTGTGTGGAATGCTTAACAGATATCTCTAGATACTAGATCAATAACCATAACTTATATATTATCGAAAGATTCAAAAGTTTATAAACAGAATAGACAATAAACACATTATGACTCAGAACACCTCCTTTCTACTAGAGTTATACAAGGATTCACACTAATATTGAACACATAGCAAAGATGCTTATTTGACCGTGCAATGAATGGGGTCCCAAAAGACTTATGCAATGAATGGGGTCCCAAAAGACTTATTTTTACGTCATTACGAGAATATCACAAATTATAAATATAACCAAGTGATTAAATCTCAACAACAAACAAGTATGATCATGATCTAGATCAAAAGCAACCCTATAAGACTTTGTGAACATATTTGTTTCTGGCATACAAATCAATTCATTAAGACTTAAACATCCCTCTATTCGTCATCACCACACTGAAATCAATATCAACTTATCGAATATCATAGTTCATCTTAAGGGATCATGCTAAATATGCATGCAAATGCAACTATATAAAATCACATAAAAATAAATAATCTGTCCTAAATGAACAATCATGCAAAAATATGAATGAACTACAACTAAACATGCAATATGAATCTATATGAATCTATATGGACACACACACACACTACTAATCCTTACATTATCACCCCTAAACTTAAAATTTTCAATATCCTCATTGAAGGTAATAATAAGGATTTCAGGCATACCTAATTAGCAGGAGAGTCAACCTCTTCGGGTGGAGGATCAGGTGGCCAATCAACCTCGCCACCAATGTCTCGGACAACAGTACCGAAAGCATGTGTCAAATCTTCAACAAAATGATGGTGAATGTCGTGCATGGCCTCCATACGCCTAGTCACTCGCCTGTACTGCTCATCACCAACACCAGTCCTATCAACTACCTATGGCGCATAAGAAGAACCCTCTGTAGGCACTGGAAGATCCGTCCAACCACTCTCTACATCATCAAAAATATATCCCAACCCCTTATCATGGGGTGTACCTAAGAATGAATAACTCAAGTGATCTGGCTTTCGGTTGAGCTCAAGTGTGGGAGCTTCTTGAATAAATGGTTCAAAACGCTCTTGAGAAATTTTCAGCTCTGCTAACCCAAGAGAATCAAATGGAAAATCCAACTTCCTCTTCCACGGAGGTGAATTCAAAACCTGCAATTGCTCTACTTTAAAGCACTCCTCTTTAGCTGTGGGTAACTTTATTTCCTTGAACACAATAAAAGTGACCTTTTGATCGTAAACCTTCATTGAAAGCTCTCTTTTTTGCACATCGATCATAGTTCAGCCTGTAGCCAAGAATGGTCTTCCCAAGATGATGGGAATTTTCTTATCTTCCTCGAAATCAAGAATTATAAAGTCAGCAGGGAAGAAGAGTTTATCCACCTTGACCAAGACATCCTCCACTATACCTCGTGGATAAGCGATGGAACGGTCAGCTAGTTGCAATGACATGTATGTTGGTTTCGGATCACACAGACCAAGCTTCTTGAAGATAGATAAGGGCATCAGATTGATGCTAGCTCCTAAAGCACATAAACACTTGTCGAACGACAAGTTTCCGATGGTGCAAGGAATAGTGAAGCTTCCAGGATCTTTAAGCTTCGGAGGCAACTTCTGTTACAGCACAACACTGCATTCCTCCATTAGAGCAACAATCTCTAAGTCATCGAGCTTCACTTTTCAAGAGAGAATACCTTTTATAAACCTCGTATAGCTAGGCATCTATTCAAGAGCTTCAGCGAAAGGTATGTTGATATGAATTTTTTTGAACACCTCCAAAAACTTCTCAAACAGCTTATCCAGCTTTTCCTTCTGCAACCTCTTAGGAAAAGGAGGTGGAGGATAGATCTGTTTCTCCCCTGTATTACCCTCAGGAGGAGTGTGTTCCACAGTAGTCTTCCTTGGTTCCACCTCTGCTTCCTTCTACACACCTTCTTCAGCCACAACTGCATTTTCTGAAACTTGAGATTTTTCAGGCTCTTCGTCTTGCTGAACTTGGGGGCTTGCGACCTTTCCAGAGCTTAAGGTGATGGCGTTCACCTGTTCTTCAACTTCCCTCTTTCCTGGATTTGTTTCTGTATCACTAGGAAGCGTTCTTGGTGGTCGATTCAATAAGGCATTAGCAATTTGCCCTATTTGGTTCTCCAGAGTCTTGATAGAAATAGCCTGGATCAGAGCCTGGTTTTTGCACATAAGCCTCAACTCCTCCAATTCAGATTTTTCATTCGAAGATAGACCTGCATTTAGTTGTTGAATTTGGAGTTGTTGTTTTGGTGCAAATTGTTGCTGAAAACCAGGAGGGTTGAATTGTTTTGCTCCAAACTGCTGGAACGGCTGTTGCATCGCATTCTGATTGTTGCTCCAGCTGAAGTTAGGATGATTCCAGTTGTCAGGATGATAAGTGTCTGGAACTGGTTGCTGCGATCTCTGAAAGTTGCTCACAAACTGAGCTGAGTCACTAGATATAGCGCATTGCTCCGTCGCATGCGAACGTGCACATAGCTCACAAACACTGGTTATCTGATTAACACCCAAGTTAGCCAGAGAATCGATCTTCATAGACAACTCCTTTAGTTGAGCAGTGATAGCCGTAGCTGTATCCACCTCAAAAACTTCTGCTACCTTGCTCTGTGGCAATCTCCGGGCTGGATACTGATATACTTTGCCCATAATACTCCACCTGCTGCTGCATCGAGCATGGGTCTGGACTGTGCTCCCAACCCATTGTAAAAATAATTGGTGATCATCCAATCAGGCATTCCATGATGTAGACACTTCCTAAGCATCTCCTTGTAGCGCTCCCAAGCTTCATATAAAGATTCTCCTGATTGCTGCGCAAATTGAGTAAGAGCATTCCTGATTGCAGCTGTCTTCGCCATATGAAAGAATTTAGTAAGAAACTTCTGAGCAAGATCTTCCCAAGTAGTAATCGAACGAGCTGGTAGAGAGTGTAACCAGCTCTTAGCCTTGTCCCTCAGAGAGAATGGGAACAGTCTCAGCTTCACAGTATCTTCAGAAACATCGTTGAACTTGAAGGTGTCGCAGATCTCAATAAAGTCCCTAATGTGCATATTGGGATCTTCAGTTGGAATAATAATAATTGGTGATTCAATTAAACCTTTCGTGAATAATGTACAATGTAATATAATCTCTTTAGATTTATATTATAGATCAAACTCGAGGCATGCATTGTGTCATCCTCTGTTAACGTTTAATCCTTGTTTTCTTGATCAATGAGTAAACTATTACACAAATCAGTATTTGAGCACGACCATGCATTTTATAGTCTTACTCAATCAAGAGGCTAATAATATCATTCCTTTAATATAGGAGGGCTAAATCCCATCTAGATCATTCATATTTCTTATATGATTCATAATATACCCAATATCTACTTTTATTATTACCCGGTTAAGGATAACTTTCAATAGTATCAAAGTATATTAATTCTCGTATTGAAATATAATAACTTCAGGTCTAAGGACCAATACATCATTATCACTATGAGATTAACTTATGACACTATAAACATGTAGTATCTCACAACGGGTCAATCCAGCACCATGTATCTAATACATGTGTCTGTGTTTTGACTTTAGTATCACCATACCTATGATCAATGAGATATGATCACCAGTCAACAAACACACTAGTCTCTACGTATTTATTATCGTCCCTTAACAATAATACTTGACTATGGACTTTTAGGAATATCAATACTATTCTCATAATCCCATTGCTAAGTCACGTACTTAGATATATAGATTTACATATTATATTCCAAGGACATTTATTAATCTAACATTTTATCACAGAAAATTAAGATATAATAAATTACTAAAGAATAATATGTAGAATCATAATTAATAATCCAAGTGTCTCGTAACATATACATAATAGTGTTGTCTCTAGGGCGCACACACTAACAATTTGAGCATGCAAACATCATTACCACCAAAAGTGACAGGAATGTCATCCCGAATCGGAAGGTATTGGAGAATGAAATGGATAGGCATGAAGTAGAGAAAAAGCTAGCAACTGAGGAAACTTCAACCAACAAAAAGGTTGAAAACAGTAACGATTCACAAGTTTATGAGATCTTGCATGAGAAAGGGAGTGAAGCTGAGAGTGAGCACAAATATTTGGAGGAGCAAGCTTAACCAAATTTTGCTGGTAAATATTTTAACCCTTCAAATTATCTATTACTAATAACCGCTTCGATTAAGTTCCTTTTCCAGCTAGGTTGGGTCAAACGAAGAAGAGTGCACTAGAAACAAATATTTTGGAAACCTTTCATAAAGTGCAAAATAAATTTACCTCTACCGGAATGTATTCAGAATCTACCAGCATATGCCTAGGTATTGAAAGACTTATGTACTAAACGAAGAAGGGTGAAAGAAAGGGAGGTTATTGAGATGAAATAAAATGTCTCTACGGTTTTGCAAGGAAAATTGCCAACTAAATGTAAGAATCCAGGGAGTTTTACTATTCCTTGCACCATTGGTAATTCTAAATTTAAAAATGATTTACTTGATTTGGGTGCATCCATTAATGTTATGCCATCTAGTTTTTATGAGGAATTTTGTACTAAAACTGGACTTAAAATAAATGATGTTATGATTTTATTAGCTGATATATCTCACATTTACCTGAAAGGTGTTTTGGAGGATGTTCTTGTGCAGGTTGGAAGGTTTCAATATCTAGCTAATTTCTATATCTTGGACATAGGAGAAGCACCTAATGCACGATTAATTCTTGGGAGACCATTCATGTGCACTGCTCAGACAAGTATTGATGTGGCAAGATGAGAGCTTATTATAGACATTGATAATAAACTATAAAGCTCAATATGTTTGAGATGATGAGGTACCCCGTGGACACCGAGACGTGCTATGTATTGAGCATAACTGGAGATATTGTACAAAAGTACTTTGAGTTGATGAAAGAGGATAAATTAAAGACACTAATTTCCCATGGCATTGACATTGATAAGGAAGAGAATTTTTAAATCCTTGTCGAGAGTTCAGGTATTTATACGGATAATATGATGGAGCACTGCAAGGCTTTATATGGAGTGGATTCTGTCAATAATGTGACGAGTTTGGTACTACCTCTAAATTCCACTCAAAATCAGTTGCTGTCAATTGTTCAAGCACCTCAACTGAAACCCAAACCATTGCCCCCATCTTAAATACGTGTTTCCAGGGAAGGAAGAGACATTGCCATCATAATTTCATCATAGCTCACAGCTGAACAAGAATAAAAAGTGGTGAAGGTCGTGAGAAAATACATCAAAGCTATTGGTTGGGGTTTGACAGATATTCGGGGAATCATCCCCACATTATGTGTTCATTGTATCCACTTGGAAGAAGGTGCAAAACCTGTGAGAGTACCTCAATGTCGATTAAATCCTCCTACGATGGAAGTTGTGAACAAAGAAGTCATCAAGCTATTGGATAATGGAATCATCTATCCTATCTCTGACTCAAAGTGGGTTTCTCCCATGCATGTTATTCCTAAAACATCAGGAGTTATAGTTGTAGCATATGAGGAAAATGAGTTGGTGCCTCAACGAACTGTGATTAGTCATAAATTTTGTATTGATTACAGGCCTTTCAACAATGCTACAAGGAAGGATCATTTTCCCTTGCCATTCATTAATCAAATGTTGGAGAGGTTGGCTGGCCGTGCTTATTCCTGCTTCTTGGATGGTTACTATGAATATAATCAAATCGCTATAGCCCCCGAAGATCAAGAGAAGACAACATTTACATGCCCCTTTGGTACTTTTGCCTTTAGACGCTAATCTTTCGGTCAGTGCAATGCACTTGTGACTTTTAAGAGATGCATGTTAAGCATATTCTCTAATTATGTGGGAAAAATTATTAAAGTTTTCATTGACAATTTCAGTGTCTTTGGTGATGATTTTGATGGTTGTTTGAGGAACTTGGGATTGATTTTGCAGAGATGTGAAGAAACAAATCTAGTGTTGAATTGGGAAAAGTGCCGCTTCATGATAACCCAAGGTATCGTTCTGGGACATGTGATTTATTCAAGAGACATTGACATAGATAAAGCAAAAATTGACTTGATTCGGTATTTACATGCTCCGACAAGTATAAAAAAGATTAGGTCATTTCTTGGGCATGCTGGTTTTTATAGAAGATTCATTCAGGATTTTTCAAAAATTGCGAGGCCTCGAACTAATCTTCTTCAAGATGTACCATTTGAGTGCAGTGATGACTACAAGTTGGAATTGAGGAGCTGAAAGCTTACATCATCCTCCAACATACAAGCACCTAATTGGAATTTGCCTTTCGAGATAATGTGTGATGCTTCAGATTATGTTGTTGGAGCTGTACTTGGGCAACAGAAGGGCAAAAAGGTGCATGCTATCTATTATGCTTTGAGGACCTTAAATGATGCACAACTTAATTATGCAACTTCTGAGAAGGAGCTCTTAGCTGTTGTTTTTGCTTTGGAGAAATTTTGGTCATATTTGATTGGTACAAAGGTGATTATATACATTGATCATGCGGCCTTAAAATACTTGTTGGCCAAGAAGAAGGCAAAACCAAGATTCATCCGTTGGATATTTCTGTTACAAGAGTTTGACATTGAAATTAAGGATAAAAAAGTATCTGAAAATGTTGTAGCTGATCATCTGAGTTGCTTGGTGAGGGAGGAAGAAGATGTGCCCATTACTGAGACTTTTCTGGATGAACAACTTCTCCGGATTGAGGTAAGTGCTCTAAATAATTTTACTCCATGGTATGCCGATATTGTGAACTATTTGCACAGTAGAATGTTTCCCAGTACTTTGACTCATGCACAAAAAGATAAAATTAAACATGATTCAATATTTTATGTGTAGGATGCTCCATATATTTGGAAGCATTGTTCTGATCTAGTAATTAGAAGATGTTTTCCTAATAATGAATTTGAATCAGTGTTAATATTTTGCCGTAATTATGCATGTGGGGGACACTTTGGAGCAAAAAGAACTGCACATAAGGTCTTAGAATGTGGTTATTATTGGCCTACAATCTTTAGAGATGCTAAGGAATTTTTTAGCACTTGTGATAGATGCCATCGATTAGGGAACATAATGCTAAGAATCAAATGCCCATGAATTTTATTTTAAATGTTGAGCTATTTGATGTGTATGGGGTATTAATTTTACGGGGCCATTCTTGAATTATAATGGTTTTATATACATTCTTTTGGCTGCTGATTATGTGTCGAAGTGGATCGAAGCTAATGCCACACACACTAATAATTATAAGTGGTTGCATAATTCGGAAGGACACATATTTTTGCTGGGTTTGGAATGCCGGGAGTTGTTATTAGTGATGGAGGATCACATTTTTTTCTACCGAATCATTGAGGCGTTATTTCGCAAGTATAACACATAAGATTTCTACACTTTATTATCCATAAACCAATGGACAAGCAGAGGTATCTAATAGGGAGATAAAGCAAATCTTGGAAAAGACCGCGTGATTGACCCCAAAAGATTGGAGTCAACAGCTAGATGATACAGTTTGGGCTTATAGGACGACATACAAGAAACCCATTGGTATGTCAACGTATCGCATTATCTATGGGAAACCTTTTTATTTGACGGTGGAACTTAAGCATAAAACATATTGGGCTATAAAAATTCAACATGAGTTTGGATAAGGCTGGTTTTCATCATAAGCCGCATGTGTCTGAATTGGAGGAACTTCAAATTGAAGCTTATAAAAGTGCTTGTATTTATAAAAAAATGAAGATGTTTCACGATAAGATGATTCAATGAAAGCACTTTGAAGTTGGCTAAAAAGTTCTGTTGTATCACTCTATATTGCGTATTTTTTCTAGAAAGTTGCGTTCAAGGTGGATTGGTCCATTAAAATAGTGGAAGTAATTTCACATAAAGCTACGGTGATTAAATAAGATGATGGAAATACATTTAAGGTGAATGGGCATCGTCTCAAATTATACTTGGAGGACACTTCAAACCATATTAAGGAGAGCGGGGCTCTTAACGATGTGATCATCTCTGGTGCTTAAAATCTGAAGCACAATGTTTAGCCAAAGACAATAAAGAAAAACTCTTCTTGGGAGGCAACCCAATGTTACCGTAAGTGTGTGTAATAATTATTATAGTTATAGTTATAGTTATAGTTATAGTTATTACTGTATTATTAATGAATAGTTTAATTCATTTTACTCCCCGTAAGGCTGCTTGATAATTTTCTGTGAGGTGTTTCATGTTTAAGTGGTTATTTAAATTTTTTGATGTGAAAAAATAAAAAAAAGGTTCGTTTGGTTTTGTGATATTACTTCCCTTGGTGCCACAATCTCTGTTAGATGTTTTCTGCGGTGCACACTTCCTTCCCGTGGTGCGCACATCCCTGGAAGAGGTGTAGTGCCTCTAAAACACGTGCGTAAGCTTCACAACTTCAGGTCGCACTTCACATTATTGCTTCCTATCTATACTCAGCTGCCAGCCTTTTTTATTAAGTCCAAGCTATAGTACACAAGCTCACCTGTCTGTACTCAGCTACCAACCCATTTTCTTAAGTCCAGGCTGTAGTTCACAAGCTCAACATGCCTATTTGAATTATTTAAAGGCCTATTTGAATTCTTTCAAGCAAATACTGCTTCACTTCAAGCATTCTGCTTGAAAAGAAAAAAATTATTTCTGGTCCAAGGGTATTGGACCCCTGATTTGCTGTTATAGGATTTCCATGTGGCACTCTAAACCATATGTGCTACCTTAACAATTGTTTTACTTTGTTGACTTCACTACCTATCTACAAAATTGGGTCGTGAACTTTAATGGACTATAGACAACATTGTTTGAACAATTTTGGGAGGGACACTTCATGCATTACAAGGGGGTATCTTTAACATTATTTGTATAAGATTTTTCTTTGTTTTATTTTTATATTTTTTAGAATAATGTTTTTTTTAAATTCTTTTTAGATGTATGTATTATATATTTTATTCATTGAGGAAAATGAACCATTCAAGTGTGGGGAGGTATTCTCAATATTATTATCTATATATTATTACTCCCTCTGTCCCATTCATTTCTATACACTTTCTTTTTCGGGATGTCCCATTCATTTCTATACATTTCAAAACTTGCCAAAAATAGTAAAACTTTTATAATATAAAATTAACTACACCCACTACTTTCTTCCACTACATTATCTTTATACATTAAATATTGATTGGTCCCATCACTTTACCCATTTTTTTACCTTTTCTCACAACATTCCACTGTTTCTTAACCTACGTGACCAAATCAAACATATATATCTCAACAGGACGGAGGGAGTATATTATTTTTATTATTATATATTAATAAAATTAAACAAAATTTCTTTGTAAAATAGTTAGCGCAGAACATGTTAGAATAAATAGTTGCATGTTTCATAAATTAATTCATATAAATTATATTAAATTATATAGTTATATTATATATTAGTTGCATATCATTGTATAACATAACATGATCTCGAATTAGTAGTAGTCCAGGTCAATGACCTATGATGATATTATGTGTGGCTTTTTTCTAACTAAATCTTGCTATGTGTAGCGTAAAATTTATATGTGCAAGTGTACACAATCGCAAACAAGTAATATAGTAGTAATACAGTTATCGTACCTCAAGGACTGTATATTTGTATTTATTTGCAAGTGATATCTAACAATTCAGTTATCGAGCATAAATAAGTGTTAAAGATTATATACCTAAACTAATTAATAAAAACTAATTTAAATAACTAAAATTAAAATAGCACAAAAAGTTGGTACGAGTTTCAAATAAGAGAAGATAAGTCAGGATAATTACTTCCCCCTAACGGGTGAAATTTGGTAAAAACGTTGCGATGTACTATAGCAAATCCACAGTTCACTAGGTAGAATTCAATGGTAATATGTTTCTCTCGAAATGACTGTGGTATAACTCATACGAAATAAACTAACATAGTCTATGCCAATTTACCTTTCAGAATTTATTTAAGCACCAATTCATAAAGCTATGCATGATCACAATATATATCTATACCGTAACAAGGTTATAATCTAAAGATATAAGCATGCATCATTCAAGTTTTATGTCTATTAACTATAACCCTCTCGGTATTATAATTAATTTTGTAACCTACTATATTTGAGCAGACAATAGCAAGTATAAGCATGAAAATCACTTGAACGAATAAATTATAGAACCGCATACACTACTCTTCAACAAAACACCAATAATCTCATGCTAAGGTTCCATAAAAATCCCAACTTTATAAAATTAGTTCATAATATGTGTCAAAAAATCACCCAAGTGTTGGTAACACATATTCATAATGAAAAAGTTAAGGAGAGAATTCTACTCATAAAGATGGAGAAAAACAATCCAAGTGAACATCTTCAATGGATGTATCTCCTTCCTCAAGCCTCTTTCTCTTTCTTTGTATTTGTGTGTATATATCTTGTGCTCGGTCTAGCTCTAATATTCATATTTGGTCTGAATAATGATACTAATATATCTAAAAAAAGTATTTTTAATAAATTGAAGTAAATACAAAGAGATTTCCCAATTAGAATTGAATTACAAGAAAGTGAAAATTCGTAGTTGACTTTTTGATTCAGATTCTCACCTGATTTAACTGGGATATATATTCAAGACCAATTTTGAATTGAAGCCCCTCTCATAATATTTTCATGGGTTGTTGAATCGTCAGAATCGGGCTTCTAGAACTTCAGATATGACCCGAACAGTGTGGACTGCGCAGCTGGCCCATAAAATCCGATTTTAAATCAATTAAACTCTAAATTTGATTTTTTTAACTCCAAGACTTCATTATTATATCTCAGTGATTACTACAATCAGCCAATAATATTATTAAATAAAAATCCAAGTCAATACAAAATAATCAAAATATAGGGATAATATTAAGATAAAGTGTATGCTCATCACTATGATCACTTGATGTTACAATGCGTAGTATCACTAGTGCAGAACCTATTTCTCTACACAATTTTATGATGCTCTTGTACTGATACTTAGATATCCTTGATTCTCTAGGGGCAGCCGCTTGTTGATAATTAAAATTTTGACTATTCATTTTTGAGCTTAGTACGTAAATGGTAAAGTTGGAGGGAAACTGTGGGATGTAAATGTCTAAAAAAATAAAAAAAATATAGAAAAAAATGTTTGAGTGTTAATAAAGTACACATAAAAAAGAGTGGTATAATTGACTTGATTAGGTTCACTAATACTCGAGTTATTAAGTATGAGGAGACTTTGTGCCTAGTAACCTAAAGGATTTTATGGTTTGGGATTGCTGACCCAACACTCGCTACATGGGCATTTTCTGAGTAATGCCTTAAATCTCTCCTATGCCTCATATAAAGACTCATCATCCAGTTGCTGAAAAAATTAGTCTCATTACAGAGCTTTGCATTCTTGGTAGGAGAAAAATACTTCATCAAAAAATGTTCTACCAATCACTCTAAGTCTTCACCGAAGATGGTGGAATTGAATTCAGCCAATCTCTTGCCATATCTCTTACAGAATAAGGAAACGACTTCAATCTCAAAGCACCATCTATGACTCCAGAAATCTTGAAAGAATCACAAACCTCGACAAACATATGAAGGTGGAGATGAGGATCCTCAGCAGCCATCCCACTAAACTGGCCCATAGTTTATAATATCTGAAATATGACTGGCTTTAGCTCGAATTGTGTTTCTTGAATAGTTGGTTTGACAATTCCAGAATTCAACTCATCAACATGAGGTTTCCCATACAATCGAATGGCACTATCTCTATCATCCTTCACCATCCCATTGGGTACCAAATCCTGGTTTTCTACTTGTTCACCCATGACAATATTTGCTTCCTTTATTCCGCATTACACTCTTCTTCGTGCTTTAAAAGTTTGCTCAATTTCAAGATCAAAGGCAAATAATCCCGAGGGTTCTTCGTTCATAAACAAAGAAACCTGATAAGAAACAATAATTAATCTCGTTAGTACAGAAGTAACTAAAATCAAACTGCAAGAAAATTAACTTTACAATTAACAACTAAAATAGCCCCCGGCAGCGGCGCCAAGAACTTATTGCATAAAATTTATATGTGCAAGTGTACACAATTGTAAATAAGTAATATAGTAGTAATACCAGTTATCGTACCTTAAGGACTATATATTTGTATTAATTTACAAGTAATATGTAACAATTCAGTTATCGAGCATAAAAAGTGTTGAAGATTTTTTAACTTAACTAATTAATAAAAACTAAGTTAAATAACTACAATTAAACTAGCACAAAAAGTTGGTACGAGATTCAAATATGAGAAGATAACTCAGGAAAATTACTTCCCCCTAACATGTTAAAATTGGTAAAAGAGTTGCGATATACTACATAAAATCCACAATTCACTAGTTAGAATTCAATGGTCATAGGTTTCTCTCGAAATCCCTATGGTATAACTCCTATCAAATAAACTAACATTTGTCTATGCCAATTTACCTTTTAGAATTTAGTTAAGCACCAATTCATATAGCTATGCATGGTCATAATATACGTCTAACCGTAATAATGCTATATTCTAAAGATATAAGCATGCACCATTCAAGTTTTATGTCTATTAAATATAATCCTCTCGGTATTATAATTAATTCGGTAACCTACTACAGTTGATCAGAAAATAGCAAGTATAAGCATGAAAATCACTTGAACGAATAAACTGTAGAACTGTATACAGTACTCTTTAACGAAACACCCATAACGTCATACTAGGGTTCCATAAAAATCCCAACTTTATAAAATTAGTTCATATTCAGTATCACAAAATCACCTAAGAGTTGATAACACATATTCATAATGAAAAAGTTAGGGAGAGAATTCTAATCATAAAGATGGAGAAAAATAATCCAAGTGAAACTCTTCAATGGCTGTATCTTCTTCCTCAGGCTTCTTCTTTCTCTCTCAATATTGTGTGTGTATCTCTTGTGCTCGGTCTAGCTCTAATCTTCAGATTAGGTCTAATTAATGGTACTAGTATATCTAAAAAAAGTATTTTTAATGAATTAAAGTAGATACAAAGAGATTTCCCAATCAGAATTGAAATTTAAGAAAGTGAAAATTCGTAGTTGAATTTTTGACTCAGATTCCGGGCTGATTCGGCTGGGATATATATTCAAGGCCAATTCTGAATTGAAGTTCTTCTAATAAGATTTCTATGGGCTGTTGAATCGTCGGAATCGGACTTTTAGAAATCCAGATATGGCCCAAATAGCGTAGATTGCTTATCTGGCCCATAAAATCTGATTTTTAATCAAATTAAACTCCAAATCTGATTTTTTTAACTCCAAGCCTTCATTTATTTTATCTCCCCGATACCTACAATAAAACAATATTACTTATTAAATAAAAATCCAAATCAATGCAAAATAACCAAAATATAGGGATAATATTAAGATAAAGTGTACGCTCCTCACATCCCCACACTTAACATCTTGCACATCCTTGGGCAAAGAAAAAAGAAAAAGTTTAAGTCCTAAACTACTAGTACCACTGCCGTAGTTTATCACAGTTGTATTAGGCATATTCAACAAGCCTTTTAAACCCTTAAGTAGCCCTAGTGGACCAGTAAGGTCTCTAGAGGGCCTATAGTGAATGTACCTACAAAATTCCCAATTTTTTCCTGACTGCCAAGTCTCAAATATGAAATATATCAAATCACTCCATATATGCAAACTTAGTGATGTAATAACTCATAGATGTCATGCAATGCGGCTCCTTAACTTTACACACCAACATAACTATTCAAGCACACACATAGTCTCAAAAGACTAATATAACCATGAATAACATCGAAGTCTCAATCAACAAGATAACAACATGCTTTGGATAGAAAAATAACCTCACAAACACTCAGAGCACACTAGTGTTTAGGTGTAACTATGTCACTCAAGTCAATCATTGCACATGTGTGACGCCCTCCAAACCCGGGTGAGAAGTTTGGGGTTCACAACACACATACACACAAAATATATATACCTTTTTATGAAATAACATATGTAATGACCCTGTACTACACAACCACGGATTACAACAGGTTAAAGTATGAACACAAGACACAACCTTAATTCATATTATAACGTACCAAATTCCAACTAGTTTAACTACATCTGATAATAAAATATTATTACAAACTTGCAAACTCAAAACTAAAACATAAACTTCTGCTATCTTGAGCCAAATCAACCTGGTCCTAGCTCGCACACTGGTCTGGGGATCCTCGCTGCCAACAGTTTCCTTCTTAACTGGAAAAGAACATAAATAGATTCGCAAGAGTGAGCTAACTAGCTCAGCAAGTCACAATGACAATAACTGAGGATAAGAAATAATCAAAATGAAATGATTCAGAGGAATCAAGTTTCTTGTTAAGCATTTAGTAGAATTGGATATTGACTTTTAATTTTAAAAACCAAGGTTATGCTGCTGATCAGTCACACACTAACCCCGAGCAAGGCACACAACTCTGCTCTACATACCAGATCTATGGCACACATTGGCCTTATATGACCACCAATTTGGCCTGACCACGAATCTGGTCCATATTTAGAAAACCATCCAATTTTATAATAATTCAATATGATAAGTTATATAATTCAATAAAATGAAATCATAAACAACATTGATAAGACATTCGTCTCAAAGAATAAGGTAATTTATGAGTAACGCAAAGGTATATCAAGGTATGTATGAAGAATGGATTCAAGCTTGTAAAAGAATCAAGTAATGGAAGAACAATGGTTTAATGGTTATACAAGGATTGGTTTTCTGAAGTTGCAAGGTATTGTAGAAAGTATGAGTGTGTGTACGTTAAACAAATCCAATTCAGCAACTGGTGTATGGTGTATATGTATTTGTGGAGTAGTATCATATTTATTGGCTTAGTATATGGGAATTCAACAATCAATGGTTTACAAAGAATAAGGTTTATGGTTCAAATATCAATGATGTGATCGGGGTTTATGTAACACCCCCAAATACGGGGTCGGGGATCCGGGTTGTCACGAGTTCCAATTCCCTTAACAACTCTTAATCTTAATAAACAACCAACCACTGCGTACTGTGACCCCACAATATACACACACACCACAAGTTATAGTCTCAGAGATGAATACCAAAAATAACACAAGTCATTTTATTCCACAATTATAAGTCATTATACCTCAAAAGGGTTTCTGAATAAATTTACATTTCCTTGCCATTATTACAATTCATATAGATACATAAGTCCGGTGCATCAAAAGTTGGAAGCCTAGCCTATTGGTAATTCCTACCTCAGCTACAGCGGCATCAACGCTTTCAGAAAACTGCGAACGTTTCCTAACCGCTTGCAAATTGGAAGCTTGGTCCTGTTCATCTTTTCTATCTGTTGTTGTGTGATGAAAGAAGAAAGCAAGGGTGAGAAACAAGCCCACCAAACTAATATGTATAATGATTAACAATATATGAGCATTCTCATCATAATACTCATGAAAGTCTTGGTCAAGAAGAAATGAACCAAATTTGATATCTTAATGCGACGAAGTCGCAAAATATTCAGTATATATATACATATATACTTTTCAAAATCTTTGAAATCCTCTGCCATGCATAATATACACAGAGTTCCAGTTTATAACTGTATAAAAATATCATTGCAAGGTGATCTCATATATCTAACCTTGTCTCAAAGTTTTTCTGAAAATCTTTGTCATGCATAAGATAATCATTAACCAGATATAAGTTGAAAAGATGAAGTTACAAGATACTCCAATATACTTATATCTTTTTCTGAATACTACTTGAACTACCACCGTTCAAGGTATAAATAGTTCATCCCATAGATGAAGCTACACGACAAAACTTGTATAGAATCAATCTTTGAAATATCATCAAAATGAAATGAAGTTACGAGATACTTCATTTGATGAAAACATCATTTTGAAAACTCGACCCTGCCAACACTCAACAATCGCCCAGCCGTAGCCTTTCTATCGAAGTGCTCTGGGTAGTGTTGCAGAAATATCCAATTGGATGATGAACTCATTACGGGAGTTTGCCGCGCCAGGAAGACCACTCACGATGATCAGTCGCAGTAGTGCAACCCCGCCATTTTCTACATGTAGAGGAGAACAGTCGGATTTAATTGTCAACCGAACACTGGACTCCTAAGGAATGGACCGTATTAGCGGAACTTCCGGGCCATTTGGGCCAATATAATAAGGCTGGGACGGCGCCACTCGACCACTTACGCCACTCCTAGTTCAGATGAAATCCATGACTCTGAAATGTAAAGCTCGTCCCCTCTTTCCCCAAGTAGAAACTTGTTGATACGGCTCCACCAAGAAGTCGTATCTAGTTGGAAAGGAAAACTCACCGATATTTCCCAGGCGATGCCTGTTAATGGATTAACTTATTCCAAGAATTTTACTTCCCGAGTGTTGGGTAAGTAATTAAAAACTCTTTTTATCAAAACAACAACCTTGTTGCGAATATAAAAATACATCACAGAGCCGGATCCCTCAAATTTTTAAGCGAGTATTTAAATCCCCTTCGAAAGGAAGATCTTAAATCTAAAAATGAGTTTTGGGATCCGCTCTAACTTTTAAAATCATTTTGAAGACTCAAGAACATTTTTAAGAATGTTTGGAGAAATGCTGATTTAATAAAATAAATCAGTCCCAATATATTAGAAAATATCTGAATATTATTGTTTAAATAACATTCTCATAAAGGATAATCTTTATAAAAATAGTTGAAGTAGAAGTTTTATTACTCATACTTGAAATGAATAATAATAATTAACCAAAGATATACTTATACGAAAGTAAGATCTTTATTTGAATAATAAAAAATAAGTTTGATTATCGAAACATTATTCTTTAATAAAATAAAGAATATTATTTAATAAAATAAGCGGAGTCATAAGCCCTCGAATGAATATTCAAAATAATATTCATTAAGTAAAATAAGCGGAGTCATAAGTCCTCGAATGAATATTCAAAATAATATTCATTAAGTAAAATAAGCGGAGTCATAAGTCCTCGAATGAATATTCAAAATAATATTCATTAAGTAAAATAAAGTTATCGAATAAACCTTATTCGATTAATAGTTTTGAAAACTATTCATATATATATATATAAATATATATATATATATATATATATATATATATATATATATATTATACTCGGGAACATCGACTCCCGGTTTAGAAAATGTTCACCTTTGGGTCCCCAATACTAAGGGTGTACGCAACTACTGCTTATCTCTAGCATAGGTATTATGCAACTTATAAGCAATTGAATTAACAATTAGATATCAAGATTACGAAACAAACATGCATATATACCATATCGGCATGCTCCAATATATCGCAAGATTTTCTAATAACAATCATACACTTATCAGAAGATAATGCATATATATATATATATCACAACAACAGTATAACGGGTAGAAAACTTTCCCGAGTGCTCCGGGGTAGGCTTAAGCTTAGAGTGAGTCCGGTAACCTATGAACAACAACATAAGCCGAAATTAAACCACGGTCACTTAAGAAACTAGGCTTTATCCACTTAGACCCTAACGTTCGCTTTTGCGCTTAACGATTCTCATAAGTCACTCGAGTACCCTCGGCTCCACCATTTTTAATAAATTAACCGTTACGAATTTTAATGCGAAGCTTTCATGAATACCCTACCAACTGACCCTTTAACCTTACATAATTATTTCATACTCCAAATAGTCATTTAAGGACCTTAACCAAGGTTTCAAAGTAAGGCAAGGGGAAATGGTTTGTTCGCGAAACGCCGTTACTTAAAACGGTCGTTTCTCCTAAACCGTACA
This sequence comes from Apium graveolens, assembly GCF_009905375.1. Classification (NCBI taxonomy): domain Eukaryota; kingdom Viridiplantae; phylum Streptophyta; class Magnoliopsida; order Apiales; family Apiaceae; genus Apium; species Apium graveolens. Next base: position 219,100,592 of record NC_133652.1, read on the forward strand.
TCGGATTCAAGCGAACCACATATCAAAATGAAGCTTATGATATAATCTAGCTAAACATGGAAAAGTCACTGATTTAACAGTCAGCTCTCTGTCCCGAATACTAAGAACATGCAGTTGTATAAAAACAGGCATTACGACGGCTATGTTTACGCGATTACCAAGTTTTAAACCACTCCAAATAACCACAAATCAACCCACAACCAACAATACAACCAACCTTCATCCAAAACGTACTACATCAGTCCCAAACCTCAAGATTTTCCAATTTATTCAACCACAAACATGAACTACTAACTATACTTAAGTTTCATTAACTATAAACAAGATTTCAACATCCAAATAACTACAAATCCAATCCAAACTCTAAACACACAAGCACCATGCTTCTCATTTACTATAACAATCAAAACCATCCTAATACTCAAAGTAAAGTTAGTTTTTGGAGGTGTTATACCTTCCTTGGAGTGATTAGAGTAGCTAGGAAGCCTTAAGAAGCCTTGAGATAGCTTAGGAATGCTTGGATCTTAAAGGAAAAACAAAGAAAACAAAGTTAGTAATCTTGAAAACACTATTCATCATCTTCTTCATTGATTTATTGGAAGAGATTCATGAAGAATTGGAGGCTTAAACTCCTAGGATAGCCATAATTAATCATAAGGAACCTTGGATAATTACCTTATAATTTAACAAAGCTTGAATCTTGATTTTTGGAATTTTTCTATTCTTTGGGATGAAAAAGCCGAGAGCACTTGTTCTTGGGAGGGTTTTTACTTTGCTAAATGAGTTTGTGGTGGAAAATGGAAGTGAATGGGATATTTGGGTGATTAATTGGTTGAATAAAGTGAGTGGAGTGTGACTAAGCATGACATCACCTTGGTGACTTCATCAATTGCCACTTGTCATCACTTGGTGGTGGAACCATCTTTCATGCTAATCCTTGCTTAGTTGCTTCATTATCATCCTTAATCCTTGCACTAATCTTTCTTGCATTACTTGTCGTTTAATTGTTTTACGACTCGTTTATCGTTCGTTCCCTTAACCTTTCTTAATATATTATATTCCTTTTATGATCCTCTCATATGCCCTCCTACACTTATATACCATATAGAGTACTAATAAGATCTCAGAATTCAATAAAAGAACTCCTACATAGTGTGGCATGAAAAGTTTTCTTAATCAGCATAATCAGCAAAATCACTATTCATAAGGGTTACAAAAAGTTCAGAATTTTTTTGGGGTTATTACAGTCTCCCCTCCTTAAAAGGATTTCGTCCCGGAATCATATAGAAAATGAATATGGATACTTTCTTAGTATTGCACTTTGTAACTCTCAAGTCCATTCTCCACATTGTGGTTCTACCACCAAACTCTGACTAGTATGATAACCCTTCTCCTAAACACTTGTTCCTTTTTGATGTATAACCCTTCCTAGTTGCTCCATATAGGTTATGTCTGGTTGCATGTCTATGCGCTCATATGCCCCTATTGTCTGGCATCCGGATTACACTTCCTTAATATTAATACGTGGAACACATTATAAACTTGCTACAGGTTCCAGGGTAGGGCTAGCTCATATGCTAACTTCCCAATACGACTTAATATATCCAAGGGTCCAATGTATCTTGGGCTTAATTTCCCTTTCTTACCGAACCTCATTAATCCTTTCCACGGGGATACCTTTAACAACACTAGGTCCCCTATTTCATACTCTTTGTTCGTTCGAGTCAAATCAGCATACTTCTTCTGTCCCTCCCGGGGTTGCTACCATCCGTCCTCTGATTAGATCCACTATGTCTTTGCTCCTTTGGACCACTTCGGGTCCGAGCATCTTGCGCTCTCTAACTTCTTTCCGATACAAGGGAGATCGACATTGTCTTCCCTCAAGGATCTCATAAAGTGACATCTTGATACTGACATATCATCTATCGTTGTAAGAAAACTCGATACATGTTAAGTGATCATTCCAAATTCTTTCAAGTCTATCGCACAGACTCTCATCATAGCTTCTAGCGTTATAGCTTTTGCTTCTCAATACCCACTCTTTTCCAGTTCGTAATCGGTACTATCTTCTGTACAAAATACTATTCTAGATATACCTTTACTCGCTAGAGTTTTATAACCTTTTAATAATCGCGTCAACCTTATTATCACGAACGCGTTAGAATCGGAATACCACCGTACTTGGTACCACTTCATCTCTAGCTGCCTCCATCTTCGAAAGCTTGGTCCTTCGTATAGAAGTAAAAGAATTTATTGAGAGATCACTATGATCATGAACACTTGTTCTATTGCATAGTTAGTACAGAAGGTGGCCGGCCTTTAGTACTTGACAAGCAATTAAACAACATGTGGTATCCTACTTGGCTTCTATCACACAGATAGATAGTCATTCGGCAATACCTTCCCTTCTGGAAGGGTTATTCTTCTCAGCTTACATGAAATGAAAAGAAGAGAAAAGAACGAACCGAAGAGAATTGTATATATGTAAAAAAATACTGCCATAAAATATCTGGCTTGGAATCTACCTCTGAACTATAGAGGTTTGTCATAGGAGAACAAAACGTATAGTCATAGGAGAACAAAACGTATACGTATATATATCAACCTCAAGTATTATAGCATCACATTTCATCTGCTTAAATATTTTTGCTATTCCGTCCATCATTCTATGGACCCATGCTCTTGCTCGAGCTTATACACAATCACCTTTAAAATTCCCTCGACATCGAAAATCGAATCTGGGATCTCATTCTAGACATCATCATTACTAGAATTCTATGCTTGCACCGCAACCTTCCTCGTATAGTAATACGACTCTCTATTGATAAGAAGGAATAAGTATTCAATAGGTAAATAATCGACTTAATTAGTCTATCAATGATAACTTATACACCACCACAACCCGATTAGTGGTACTCAATCTCAACATCCATTCCAATACAACTCTCACGGTTGTAAGTAATCTGCTCATTACTCGCAGAATCATTCCTGCGTTACTATGGCCCACCGTTGACCTACTGTAGTCATTCATTTTCTATGAAGTCTTAATAGCTAACCATACGGAGTCCATACATATCGTATCGAATCCTTCTAAGGAGGTACCATAATCACCATTCATGATTCATGAAGAACACTCCTGATCCTGACGTACATACATGACATGAAGTAGATAAAATTGCAGAAGAGTTTCAATGAAAGCAACGATTGCAGGCTAATAACATTATTAACCATATTTCTTTATTAGGAGATATGAAGCTCAAAGATTCATTTAGTACTTTCATAACATGCTCCCGGTTTATCTCAAGATAGGACCTTCTAAGATATGTAGCCCGCTCACAGCGATAACGTGAATTAAATCTTAACCAAACTACTATTATGGTTGAGTATCGCACAATCATCAGAAGGATTGTCAATCTTTTACACCATAATACAACCTTCACGGCTTTAACCATCATCACTATATTCCCCTGGCACGAACGCCTATAATTGTCCTCTTACACTTAAAGTGTCGGCCACCTCTTTGGCCTTTCCTGATAGTAAAATTTCCTTACAATCAATGTCATTTTAACCACCTCCAAATAAATTTTCTACCTCATTTCAAATCACTGCTTGTGTGAAAATGCTCTTCCTTAAGCTTTGTTGAGAAAAAAAAATCACCATTTTTCCATAAGTTATTGCCTCGGTCTTTAAAGGTTAACATTGTCACGACTGACTCTTGATCATACTTAGGACGTCTCTTATCTTGGGTCCTTCTTGTTTTCACCAATCTTGACCTTCATTGGGTTCAATCTATACTTTCTCATGGTTTAACATGTGCCCCACTTGGCATTATTATTATTACGTCATATTTTCTTTATCAAAATTTATATTCTTGAGAACTTTGAATATTACCTTTCTCCTTGTAAAACCTCTAAGGTTATCCTTAAATCCTTCATCATGTACTCCCAGGTACATGGCATATCAAGATACCATTTACTAATACTAGAACCATTGTCTATATAGTTCTGAAAACTTTCTCCATTGATCTTTAAAGGTTGTTTTTGCCTTAGTCCTTCATTCCGTACCACCCAAACTCATAATGTCCCTATTAAGGGTGAAATTCCAACCTTTATGCATTCCCCCATGATTCATCTCAAGTTATCGAGGTTTTATCCTTAATTCCACCTTTAAAAGGTACTTCCACTCTTTCATTGATAAATCAATTCATCTATCCCTGACAAGGGTATCTCATTCAATCATTCCCACCTCGATAGTCTATACTTAGTGTCATGGTAACATCCTTTTTCCAAACTGAGGTCAATCCATACAGCCTCCAAAAGATAATAATGGTTATCTGCTTTTCTTGCATGATTTGGTAATGATAGCAGGGATGTTCTGGAAGATATTGGGCGTGTTCAATGTGAACTTCTTAGTTCTAACTATTCATTTACCTCTGTTTTTTATCTCAACAGTCATCTCAATGTTGGAATACCTTTTATACCCGGCGTCTTCCTCTCTAGGTATCAAGTCACAGGTCTTACATACACTTCACATTCTTAAAGGTCACTTCCTTCATCCCATTTTCCTAATTTCTTGTTATCATGTCTCCTCAGTCCATCCATTTTTCCTTATTAATCCATCGGTCTACCTCAAAGTTTCATCGAATATTCTCAACTTAAAGGGGGTACAATATATATATATATATCTCTTGTGCCTTCAACCATCAACTTTAACTCATGGTGAATCACCCTCATCCTGATGATTACATACTTTTCTATTTTTATTGCTACGAGTCTTTAGGGTTTCCTCATACCCAACTCCCTTATCATTCCTCAAACTCTATTGCCTTTATATTCCTTTCCACTTCAGTTTCTTTTTATTTACCTCTCTTTTATAATCATTTCACGAACCCACTAATCATTGACTTCAAACATCACATCTTTTTGGGATTCTTGTCCTCCAGACGAATCTTGACAACTTTTACAATCTTAGATTCATAATTTATCATACTCGTTCGCCTTTGTTCTGGCTCTAAAGCTTTTACACTATCTCCATAACCTTGGGAATTACTTTCCCGAAAACAATTGACTGAACTTTAATCAGTTTATCATAACCTCTGGCTTCGTGCCTTCCTTGGCCTTTCACAAGCTGGTGGCCTCTCTCTTAGGAGGGTAAGTGACAAAAATAATCTTTTGCGCTTCGTCAATCATTTAGAATCTCAAATGATTCCTATATTTCCTTTAGCCAGGCTCCTGCCTCGACTGGTTCAACCTGTTCCTTGGAACTCTGAGAGCTTAGCGACTTAAAGGTCATGAAAGAATTTCACACTATATTGTTTCCTCAGGGTGGTGTTTGGGGGTAAAATTATTAGTTTTGTTTAGGCAGGTCCATGAATTGCCTCATAGGAGTACTGTCTTGGTGCTCCCTTCCTCGCTCGAGTTCTATTTTCTCGGTCTAAATATTTCTTCCTACTCCCCATAATCGGGGTCATCTTTTATTTTAAAATCCTCATTTTCCACTTCATTATGTTTTGGGTTCCTTGTAGCTTGATTACAACCTCCCTGATTATCACATTCAGGGTTTTCCCCTAATCTTATTCCTCGTGGGGGCATAATGCTTGAATTTTTTTTAGAATATCTTGATATTTGTCTTACTTACTTTGCTTAAGTCTTTCCCTCGTTCAATCCTTACATGATCGTAAATTATGAATTCTCAAGTTCTATAAACTTCATGACACTCTTAAGTGTTAATAGTGCAATTAACAATATGAACTTATCACAAACAAACTGATTTGAACTGAAAGGAACAAATATATACATAACCATTTGTTCGAGGGTACAACAACTAAACACATGAAAGATGTAATAACCCCAATTTTTTTGAATTTTTTTTGAAACCCTTATGAATAGTAATTTTGCTGATTATGCTGAATAAGAAAACTTTTCATGCCACACTATGTAGGGGTTCTTCTATTGTTATTCTGAGATCTTATTAGTACTATATATGGGATATAAGTGTATGTAAAGATCGTCAGAATCCAAATTCGAACACTTTGATTTTTCCCGAAAATCCACCAGATACCGAAAGAATTCAGTATAAGGTAACATGATTAAAAGGATTTAAATTCAAGGATTATAAGAGAGGATCATAAAAGGAATATAATGTATTGAGAAAGGTTAAGGGAACCCAAGTAATAAGATCCCGGGTATGATCCCTCAAACGATAAACGAGAACGAAAGTTAAGCGAACCGTATAACAGATCAGCGGTCATTAGCCAAGTAATTAAGAGCTAATCAAAGAGGTTAGTGATGATGATGTCACCACACCAATAAGAAGATGACAAGTGTGGGAAGATGACATAGGAGGATGACCTAAGCATGACCAAAGGGAAGGTATTGTTGGTTGATTTCAAGCCACACAAATTTTACCATGGTTAAAAGGTAATTAACAAAACAAAAGGATATCAACCAAGCCTTTTATGCACAAAGATCAATAAAACAAAGCAAGCTTCTCTCCCCCCCCTTTTCATCTTCTTCATTTCGAATTTTTCACCAAAATGGTGAATTAGAAATTCAAAACACAAGCTATACTCCATGGAAAATTATAAGGTTTGTTTCTTTGGATCCTATATTTCATAACTAAGAAGAGCAAGTAGTTTGAGTGTTTGAATCAAAGGTTTTCTATCTCAAACAAATCATTTTAGTTTAGGGTGAATAGTAACTTTCAAGAACAAATTTTTGATTCTTGATTTTATTTGCAAGGTCAAGGTAGCTTAAGCATATATTAAAGCTTCCATGGACATTCCAAGGATCTTTCATTGATCTTCAAGGAAGGTATAACTCTTCATGATCTTAGTATTAAGATTGTTTGATATAAATGATTATGATGATGGAATGATTGATTAAGTGTAGTAGTTGTTTTGTCATGTTGAGATCTTAGTGGTTAAGTGCTTTTGTTGATTTTGGAGTTAAAAAGTAGCACTAGTTGTTCTTGATGATTCATGGTGTGATTTGAGATTGGTTTAAATGGTTTAAAGTGGTTGATGAGTGATATGGTCATATGGTTGTATTGGGATTGATTGGTGATGGTTTGGTGTTGAATTGGTTGGTAAAATTTTGGGAAATCGCGTAAACATAGCCGTCGTAATGTCCGATTTACTTTAGGCTGTTTTTGTTCTTAACATTAGGACCCGTGAACTCACTGCTAGGTTTTGACCATTGCCATGATTAGATAGTTCATGTTACGAGCTTCGTTTTGATATGTAGTTCGTTTGATTCCGATGTACGGTTTAGTAGAAACGACCGTTTTAAGTAACGGCGTTTCACGACCGAACCATTACCCCTCGCCTTACTTTGAAACCTTGGTTAAGGACCTTAAATGACTAATTGAGGTAAGAAACAATTATGTAAAGTGGATTAGGCAGTTGGTAAGGTACTCGCGAAAGAATCGCCTTTAAACCCTTAATGGTTAATTTATTAAAAAATGGTGGAGCCGAGGGTACTCGAGCGACTTAAGTAAATCGTTAAGCGCGAAAGCGAACGTTAGGACTCTAAATGGTTAAAGTCTAGTTTCTTAAGCGACCGGGGTTTAATTCGGACTTATGTTGTTGTTCATAGGTTATCGGACCCACTCTAAGCTTAAGTCTATCCGGGAGCACTCAGGAAAGTTTTCTACCCGTATAACTGTTGTTGTGATGTATATGTGTATATGCATGATCTTGCGATAAATGCATATTTGTTATTAGCAAATTCTTGTGATATATTGGAGCATGCTCATATGGTATATATGCATGTCTGTTTCGTAATCTTGATATATATCTGTTGATTCAATTGCTTATAAGTTGCATAATACCTATGCTAGAGATAAGCAGTAGTTGCGTATACCCTTAGTATAGGGGACCCAAAGGTGAACATTTTCTAAAACCGGGAGTCGATGTTCCTGAGTATATTATATATATATATTTAAATATATATATATATATATTGATATAGTTTTCAAAACTATTAATCGAATAAGGTTTATTCGATAACTTTTATTTTATTTAAAGAATATTATTACGAATATTCATTCGAGGGCTTATGACTCCTTTTATTTTATTTAATGAATATTATTACGAATATTCATTCGAGGGCTTATGACTCCTTTTATTTTATTTATTGAATATTATTTGAATATTCATTCGAGGGCTTATGACCCAGTTTATATTATTTAATGAATATTATTTGAATATTCATTTGAGGATCTATGACTCCGATTATTTGCTGAGATATATTCTTTATTTTATTAAAGAATAAGGTGTCGATAATCAAACTTATCTTGATTATTCAAAGAAAGATAGTACTTTCGTATAAGTATATCTTTGGTTATTTAATACTCATTTCAAGTATAAGTTTTACAACTTCTACCTCAATTATTTGTATAAAGATTATTCTTTATGGGAATATTATTTAAATAATAATATTCAGATATTTTCTAATATATTGGGACTGATTTACTTTATTAAATCAGGATTACTCCAAACACTCTTTAAAATGTTTTCGAGTCTTTAAAATGATTTTTAAAAGTTAGAGCGGATCCCAAAACTTATTTTTATATATTTAAGATCTTCCTTTTAAAGGGGATTTAAATACTCGCTCAAAACCAGAGGGATCCGGCTCTGTGGTGTATTTTATATTCGCAACGAGGTTGCTGTTTTGATAAATGAATTGATTACTTACCCAAGGTTCGGGAAGTAAGTCCATCTATTGAGTCGGCATAAGCAACATGGGCTCAGTGGGCGTCCATGAAAGTGTAAGTGGCTCAGTGGGAGTCCATCAAATGCGTAAGTGGCTGAGTGGCAGTCCAGCATAAGGTCCTATTGCGGCCAGGGTGATGACCAGTGGGGAATTCGTCCATCTACTAGTAGAAAAGGTTACTTATTGGTATCTTTGCCTGATCAGCAAGATATCAGGTTTATGCCAAGGTTTTCTCCTTTCCAAATTCATTGGATATTGCAACTCTGTTTATAATTTTCATAACAGAGGTTTTCAAGGAGTGTAAGAAATGTATATATATATAGGTGTATATATATATCGGGACTTAATGAAGTATCTCGTAACTTCATTATTTATAATGATGTTCAAAGATTGAATCTATTCAAATCTTGTCTTGTAGTCTCATCTATGTGATGAACTTTTGAAACTAATTATAACTTGAACGGTGGTAGTTCAAGTAGTATTTAGAAAAGATATAAGTATATTGGAGTATCTTGTAACTTCATCTTTTAAACTTATATCTAGCAAATGATTATCTTATGCATGTCAAAGATTTTCAGAAAAATGTTGAGACAAGGTTAGATATATGAGATCACCTTGCAACGATAGTTTTATACAGTTATAAACTGGAACTCTGTGTATATTATGCATGGAAGAGGACTTCCAAGATTTTGAAAAGTATATATGTATATATACTGAATATTTTGCGACTTCATCGCATTAAGATATCAAACTTGGTCCATTTCTTTTGACCAAGACTTTCATGAGTACTATGAGAAGGCTCATATATAGTTAATCATTATACATATTATTTTGGTGGGCTTGCTGCTCACCCTTGCTTTCTTCTTTCATCACACAACAACAGATAGAAAAGATGAACAGGACCAAGCTCCCAATTCGCGAGTGGATAGGAAATGTTCCGCAGTTTCCTATAGGCGTTGATGTCGCTGTAGCTGAGGTATGATTTACCAATAGGCTAGGCTTTCAACTTTTGTTGTACCAGACTTATGTATCTTTATCAATTGTAATAATGGCAAATAAATGTAAATCTATTCAGAAATCCTTTTAAGGTGTAATGGCATATAATTTTGGAATAAAATGATTCGTGTCACTTTTGGATATTCATCTCTGAGACTATAACTTGTGGTGTGTGTGTTTATTGTGGGGTCATAGTACAGAGTAGTTGATTGTTTATTCAGATTGGGTGTTATTAAGGGAAATGGAACTCGTGACAACCCGGATCCCCGACCCCGGATTTGGGGGTGTTACAAAAGAGAATTACATCATTTGATCTGATCGCTTCTATCCCAAAAGTACTATCATAGATAATCATCTAGTCATTAAAACTAATCATTCATAACTTAGGCTAATCCTCCAAAAGCGGTGCTGCATGAAAATCCTTGTCTGATTGCTCTGGCTCTACACACTACTATGGACCAAGAAATGCGGGCACGCACGACATCCCAAACCTACTCCATCAAAGAGTTAATGAGGTCTAAGATAGTCGCAAGTAGAGCTGGATCAATCTGACCCTCAAGATGGCCTCTAGCTGTAATTCGGGTGGTAGTCTCAATCCTTTCCATGCTCTAAGCTAATCCTGCCAGAAGTACCCCGCCCTCAATTCTTGGTGCAGTAAGTCGGTCCAACAGATCACTTCTAACATTACGGGCCTCAGACAGGCCACCCAAAGTCATATGATAATTGGCGATAAGAGAAGCCTGAGTGGTAGCATCTAGCAGTCCATGGGGTGCAGGTGGTGCAGACCTAGGAGATCCAAATGGATAACCAAGCACGGTATCAGGTGACATTGGTGCAGGAGATAAATGTGGCATTTCCTCTGTAGGTGCTGGGCTCTGTACAGGGGAGGGAACAGGAATTGGTGGAACCTCATGGATGTCTACAGGAACCTCTGAAAGAGGGTCTGATACTGGTATAATTGGTGCCGTGGAAGGCCCCACTCCTTCTGCCCTCATTATCCTCTATGCCCTTGGTAACTCTTCATCCTCTAGTGCCACCCTCGCGGCCATTCTAGCTCTGGTAGTCGCTCTGACTACGGTCATCAATTCCTCAGCGGTCCTCTCTTTATTCTCGCCAGGACCCTCCATGAGATCCTCCTCAGCAGCAATCCCTTCTGGGATAACATCCTTAACTGCAACATTCCCAATATGAATCTCATTCGGTCCCTCGTTAGGGTACTCTATCGGATTCACAATTTGATCTCCAACATGTAATAATACATCCTCATGCTGATACTCCTGAACCTCAGGGTTCGGTGCCCCGCTGCCCTATATGATAACAAACTATGTTACTTTCACGATATTTATAAGGGTTCCCATAAGGGTTTTAACTGTCAGTACTAGGTTAGGTAGTCCGACTATGAACTTGGCAAGAGTTCTTATTATCTTAAAGAACTTATTGTTTTAACGTCACATCATCTCTGAGGGTTATAATGCTTAGCTCTGATACTATTTCTGTAACACCCCCAAATTCGGGGTCGGGGATCCGGGTTGTCACGAGTTCCAATTCCCTTAACAACTCTTAATCTTAATAAACAACCAACCACTGCGTACTGTGACCCCACAATATACACACACACACCACAAGTTATAGTCTCAGAGATGAATACCAAAAATAACACAAGTCATTTTATTCCACAATCACCCAGCCGTAGCCTTTATATCGAAGTGCTTTGGGTAGTGTTGCAGAAATATCCAATTGGATGATGAACTCATTACGGGAGTTTGCCGCGCCAGGAAGACCACTCACGATGATCAGTCGCAGTAGTGCAACCCCACCATTTTCTACATGTAGAGGAGAACAGTCAGATTTACTTGTCAACCGAACACTGGACTCCTAAGGAATGGATCGTATTAGCGGAACTTCCGGGCCATTTGGGCCAATATAATAAGGCTGGGTCGGCGCCACTCGACCACTTACGCCACTTCTAGTTCAGATGAAATCCATGACTCTGAAATGTAAAGCTCGTCCCCTCTTTCCCCAATTAGAAACTTGTTGATACGGCTCCACCAAGAAGTCGTATCTAGTTGGAAAGGAAAACTCACTGATATTTCCCAGGCGATGCCTGTTAATGTATTAACTTATTCCAAGAATTTTACTTCCCAAGTGTTGGTTAAGTAATCAAAAACCCTTTTTATCAAAACATCAACCTTGTTACGAATATAAAAATACATCACGAAGCCGGATCCCTCAAATTTTTAAGCGAGTATTTAAATCCCCTTCGAAAGGAAGATCTTAAATCTAAAAATGAGTTTTGGGATCCGCTCTAACTTTTAAAATCATTTTGAAGACTCAAGAACATTTTTAAGAATGTTTGGAGAAATGTTGATTTAATAAAATAAATCAGTCCCAATATATTAGAAAATATCTGAATATTATTGTTTAAATAATATTCTCATAAAGGATAATCTTTATAAAAATAGTTGAAGTAGAAGTTTTATTACTCATACTTGAAATGAATAATAATAATTAACCAAAGATATACTTATACGAAAGTACGATCTTTATTTGAATAATAAAAAATAAGTTTGATTATCGAAACATTATTCTTTAATAAAACAAAGAATATTATTTAATAAAATAAGCGGAGTCATAAGTCCTCGAATGAATATTCAAAATAATATTCATTAATTAAAATAAGCGGAGTCATAAGTCCTCGAATGAATATTCAAAATAATATTCATTAAGTAAAATAAAGTTATCGAATAAACCTTATCCGATTAATAGTTTTGAAAACTATTCATATATATATATATAAATATATATATATATTATACTCGGGAACATCGACTACCGGTTTAGAAAATGTTCACCTTTGGGTCCCCAATACTAAAAGTATATGCAACTACTGCTTATCTCTAGAATAGGTATTATGCAACTTATAAGCAATTGAATCAACAATTAGATTTCAAGATTACGAAATAGACATGCATATATACCATATCAGCATGCTCCAATATATCGCAAGATTTGCTAATAACAATCATGCACTTATCACAAGATAATGCATATACATATATACATCGCAACAACAGTATAACGGGTAGAAAACTTGCCTGAGTGCTCCGGGATAGGCTTAAGCTTAGAGTGAGTCCGGTAACCTATGAACAACAACATAAGCCAGAATTATACCATGGTCGCTTAAGAAACTAGACTTTATCCACTTAGACCCTAACGTTCGCTTTTGCGCTTAATGATTCACATAAGTCGCTCGAGTACCCTCGACTCCACCATTTTTAATAAATTAACCGTTACGAATTTTAATGTGACGCTTTCACGAATACCCTACCAACTGACCCTTTAACCTTACATAATTATTTCATACTCCAAATAGTCATTTAAGGACCTTAACCAAGGTTTCAAAGTAAGGCGAGGGGAAATAGTTTGTTCGCGAAACGCCGTTACTTAAAACGGTCGTTTCTCCTAAACCGTACATCGGATTCAAGTGAACCACATATCAAAATGAAGCTTATGATATAATCTAGCTAAACATGGAAAAGTCACAGATTTAACAGTCAACTCTCTGTCCCGAATACTAAGAACAAGCAGTTGTATAAAAACGCGCATTACGACGGCTATGTTTACGTGATTACCAAGTTTTAAACCACTCAAAATAAGCACAAATCAACCCACAACCAACAATACAACCAACCTTCATCCAAAGCTTACTACATCAGTCCCAAACCTCAAGATTTTCCAATTTATTCAACTACAAACATGAACTACTAACTATACTTAAGTTTCATTAACTATAAACAAGATTTCAACATCCAAATAACTACAAATCCAATCCAAACTCTAAACACACAAGCACCATGCTTCTCATTTACTATAAAAATCAAAACCATCCTAATACTCAAAATAAAGTTAGGGTTTGGAGGTGTTATACCTTCCTCAGAGTGATTAGAGTAGCTAGGAAGCCTTAAGAAGCCTTGAGATAGCTTAGGAATGCTTGGATCTTAAAGGAAAAATAAAGAAAACAAAGTTAGTAATCTTAAAAACACTATTCATCATCTTCTTCATGGATTTATTGGAAGAGATTCATGAAGAATTGAAGGCTTAAACTCCTAGGATAGCCATAATTAATCATAAGGAACCTTGGATAATTACCTTATAATTTAACAAAGCTTGAATCTTGATTTTTGGAATTTTTCTCTTCTTTGGGATGAAAAAGCCGAGAGCACTTGTTCTTGGGAGGGTTTTTACTTTGCCAAATGAGTTTGTGGTGGAAAATGGAAGTGAATGGGATATTTGGGTGATTAATTGGTTGAATAAAGTGAGTGGAGTGTGACTAAGCATGACATCACCTTGGTGACTTCATCAATTGCCACTTGTCATCACTTGGTGGTGGAAGCATCTTTCATGCTAATCCTTGCTTAGTTGCTTCATTATCATCCTTAATCCTTGCACTAATCTCTCTTGCATTACTTGTCGTTTAATTATTTTATGACTCGTTTATCGTTCGTTCCCTTAACCTTTCTCAATATATTATATACTTTTATGATCCTCTCTTATAATCCTTGAATTTAAATCCTTTTAATTATGTTACCTTATACTCAATTCTTTCGGTATCTGGTGGATTTTCGGGAAAAATCAAAGTGTTCGAATTTGGATTATGGCGATCTTTACATACACTTATATACCATATAGAGTACTAATAAGATCTCAGAATTCAATAAAAGAACTCCTACATAGTGTGGCATGCAAAGTTTTCTTAATCAGCATAATCAGCAAAATCACTATTCATAAGGGTTACAAAAAGTTCAGAATTTTTTTGGGGTTATTACAGTTTAGGGTTAAGCAGTTCAAAACACTTGCAATAAAAAATAAGAAATATTCAGGCTACTAGCATTATATCTCAAGAAGGTTCAAGAATAAACTTGCTTTATATCTCAAGAAGGTTCAAGAATAAACTTGCTTTATATCTCAAGAAAGGTTCAGGTGACTTGCCTTATCTCAACTGATCGTCTCTTCACTTGCACTCGTCTATCAATTCTATTCACTGACCACTTTCTTTCCTTTCTTATGCCTCACTTCTTCTTCTATACATTACAAGTGTCTATCAATACTCATTCTCTTCTTATTCTAATCATCACATAGACGTTACAAGCTTCTATCTACCCTTTGTTTCACCCAAATCCGACGTACGAATTGAAAGTTATGATTAAAATCATCAAACGATGAACACATAGGCATATTACACATCAATCAGATAGCACATAACACATAACATGTAAGTTATTCGATAAAAATCATTTTTTAAAGAAGGTTCGGTGTTAAAATAATTTTTCTAGCATTTAATACGAATTTTTAAAGACTTTTTCGGAATTAAAACAGGTAAACGAATCATTTTATAAATAATTACAAGGTTCGAATACCTGTATATGAATTTAAAAATCATTTAATAATAATTATCGAGCCTTGAACCTAATTTAGAAAAATATTTTAGAGCTCGAAACTATTTTTCGGAATTTTTAAATCAAAACTATAATTAAATTTAATTAAATAATCAATTAAAATTATTTAATAACTAATTAAATTAATTATCAATTAATATTTAAATTAATTGACCAATTAAATAATTAATTATTAACTAAAATTAATTAATTTAATAATTCAGATTTATTTTTGAAATAAAAATGAATTTTGGAATTAAAATAAAGATTTTTGGAATTTTTAAATAATAAAAACAAATTTCTGAAATTAAAATAAATGGATAATATAATTTTGAAAATTTTCAAAACAGAAATCCTATTTTTATAAATTTTAAAAACTACAGGGACATAAATGTATTTTGCAAACTAGGAGGATGAAGTGGTAATTTTACCATCCCCTTCATCCCCGTCGCCGGTCGGACTCAATGGCTGCCGCCATGGAGCTTTTCCGGTGGCCTGAAAACCAACCCAGAATAACCTCCAATTAACATGATATACTTCCTTACTTCCCAGGAACACAATCGTTGAAACAAATCGTGCAAACAGTTCCTGAATAAGCCGAAAATCCGGCTCAAACTTTTCTGGTGATACCCCTGCCATTTTCCGGCGAGGTCTATTATAGAATCTTTTGGCCTTCAAACTGGTACCAATAGATTCTTTTTTTTACGATCTATTCAATGGTATCACCTAATTAAACTAATAACCCCAGAACAGAAACCCCTACTTTTCAATTCAGAACATTCATAGCTTTTAAACCCTAATTTCTAATTTGAAAGAATCAAACACAAATTTGAGCATGTTATTGAACTCCAAATCAAGTATATGATATACCAAAATGATCAGGATTCATTTATCTACAACATACAATCATCAAAACACATAAACAACTTCAAAATCAAAAAGTCATAATTTAATCATAATTAAATTTGAAATTAAATAAAAATATAGAAAAATACCAATTGAATCTGCAGTGATATGGTTGATAAAAATTGATTCTACTTGTCACGATCATCGATTCGACTACTTGCACGCCAAAATCGGAGTTTAATAACGCCTTCAAATCTCCGTTTGATTATGAAGAACAGTATGAATATACGTTTTTTCTTTGGACGATTATAAGATTTTACTGTTTGTTTATATTTATCTGTATAAAATAAGATATTATAAGAGGGTTATTTATATTTTCGGAATATTGGTACCCCGTTGGATCATATCAGATATAAAATAGAATACATAATCGTTAAGTATTAATAAAACTGATCTAGTTTGGTACCAGTTTTAGGATAAACATCAAAACCGGGCCTTTAAATACAATTTTGGGGCTCAGCACTTTTGGTTGCACGTACTACGAGAGAATAAGATAGTATTGCACGTACTACGAGAAGTTACGATAGTATTTTAATCAAAATATTTCGTATATCGAAAATATCTGGTTTATCAGTTTACCGAAACGAAATTAATATCGTAAAATTTGTACCGGAAATCGTATAGGTAAAACCGTACTCCGGATCGAAAAAGTCAAAACATGGAAAATGCTCGAAATAATCAAATTAGGCTAGAAATGAGTTTTATCGAAACTTTCGGGGAGTAAAAATGTAAAAACCATTGAAGTTGGACGATTCCCGATTATTCAAAATAATTATTAATTGATTTGAAAAATAATTAATTAAATCTATAAATTATTTATAAAATCATATAATGACATATAAATTACTAGAAAAATATCAAAATAATATACAATTTATTTTAGATATATGAAAATTAAAATTCGCAAATTCTATCACATATAAATACCAAACACAAATACTAATTAACATATATTTCACCAAAAAAATCATATAATAATCACATAATATTCATTTATTGACAAAAATAATTACATGATATATCCCGGATATTACATCATCCCCCCTTGAATGGATTCTGTCCTTAGAATCACCTAAGCAAACAAATGAGGGTACTTCTCATGTATATCACTTTCTAACTCCCAGGTTGATTCTTCAACCATTGGGTTTCTCCATAATACTCTTACTAAATTTATAATTTTATTCCTTAACACTTTTTCTCATTATTCTCTCTTTTCTATTGGATTCTCAACATAAGACAAATCTGCCTGAAATTCTATCGGTTCATATTTTATCACATATCTCGAATCTGGATTCTACTTCTTAAGTATTGACACGTGGAAAAAGTTATGAATATACTTCATATGCGGGGGTAACGCCAATTTGTATGCTACTTTTCCAACACGCTTCAAAATTTCAAAAGGTCCAACGTATCTAGGACTCAACTTTCCCCTTCTTTCCAAATCTAGACAATCCCTTCCATGGTGACACCTTCAGCAACACTAGATCTCCATCTGCAAACTCCATGTCCTTTCTAACTTGATCCGCTATTTTTTTTGATGATTTTGTGCTGTAAATAACCTTTTCTGAATAACTTTGACAACTCCTTTTGTCTGTTGTACCAACTTTGGTCCAAGTATCTTACGTTCTCCAACTTCATCCCAATATTCTAGTGATCGACATTTGCGTCCGTAAAGAGCTTCGTAAGGAGGCATTCCAATACTGACATGGTAACTATTATTGTAAGCAAATTCTACTAAAAGCAAATGCTCATCCCAATTTTCTTTAAAATCAAAGGCACAAACACGTAACATCCTCAATAGTCTGAATCGTTCTTTCGCCTTGGATGTCAGTCTGTGTGACGGCCTCAATCCCGGGGTCAGGAATTGACGTCATCAACCACAACCATAAGATAAGCAAATCAATAACAGGATATAACTACGACCCCTTTTGCCAAGATCTTTTCCAGGTTTAAGTATGACTTAGGTTACTCAACTAACACAACCCAAATTACATTACACAATCCTGACCACTAATTTAGTGCAGCAACTCAACAGACCTCGACTGGTCTGAACATAAGTACCTCAGAGGAGCCTGGCACCAAAAGGGAGCTGGAACTCTGCCCTGACTACCGCATAAGAATCTCCTAGGCATCTGCAATACATATAAGATATTCTGCAAGGGTGAGTAATTGCTTGCTCAGCAACACCGCTATATGAATAACAAGTAAAACAATTTAAAGTAAAGCAGTTATAGGAACATAATTCACAACTTGCTTAGAAAATAAGTAAACATTCATAAACTAGATATTCAAAACTAGCATGCTCTGTAAAATAATAACATCAGTAGTGTGTGCTGTGCATAAATACCGGAAAATAATTCTAGCATGCCATTTTCATTTCCAAATCTGCTATATCAACTACTCATGCCCTTTCGGGAATCACAAATCCAAATCAGATACGTAGCGGATATGTGAAGACAACTGATTAGGCTATCAACACCAGACGACTCCAAATGCCATGTCATTCACCTGTTCCGGAACTCAGAGACTAGCTAGATCTCTGACCTGCTGGACTAATCGGTTATACAATGTGCGCAACCGAATTAGCCTTTTACGCCACCTCAATAGGCCCACTCTAGCCCCAACGTATCCCATATCTGATCGTTTTATCTAGTTTTCAAAATTACTTTTACCTATCTCTTTTTCAAAACCAATTATGTCACATCACACTATTCAAATCTTCTTTTCATTTAAATCACGTTTAGAGATAGGTGTTTTCAGAAGTTACTTCTCCCCAAAACATAATTTAAAACAACATTTCAAATATGGGGGATACGTAACTTAAAACATTTCTATTCCATTACGAAAGTAAAACATTTAGTTATTCACATATACTGAACCATAAAAGAATGGTCAGGGTACTTGCCTTGCAGAGCTTTACGACTATCACTGACTGATTTTGATAGACTCGAACGTTCGGGCTCTCATGGTAAAACGACTATCTCACTAGAAGACATCTCTGCTTCACAGCAATCTATCTCAAGATAGTATCCAAGACTCTCAGGGTTCTTCACTTGGGAATCCTCGAGGCACTTGTCGATTGATCACTAGATTATCTTAGTTCGATATCAGTTCTTGAGTCCTTCGACTAGAACCTACAGAGCCGAAATACCTTACGTTAGACGTATATGTATGCTTGACATATCCTCGACACCAATTCTACCCAACGATATTCAAACCCGACTCGTAATTATATACATTATTACAATATAACAACACATCCAACAGTCAGGGTTCACATTCTTGAGAAATCGGTTGAGTGTTCGTTCTCATAAAATATGTATACTCGTCATTTTACGAAATTAGGGTTATTGGGTTTTGACAGAACATTCATCTCAACATACAATCAGGTCTCGCACAATATATATATATATATTTATACTCGCTCGACGTACCGATAATTACACGGTATGCCCCGAATTTCTAAAATAATTTCCAAAAATTCGGGCAGCACCTCCACTGTTTATCAGCCTACCCGTCGAACAACTCGACATCAAATCACAACAACAAACAATCCAACAATTCATTTCACCAATACAACCGAAATCCATTTCACAAATCCCAAACACTGATTTAACCAACTAATTATTATTATTACATCTTATATTTATACTCGTATTTTATATTAATTTGTAGGACTCAGAACAACGTCATCACCGTCCACCATCAGCTCACAAATGTTCATCGCTGACGGCGGTGAAATTTGCGGGTACCCATTTAATTCGGGTTTCCAGCGTGAATTTCACCGATTAATTTAATAATCCCTGCACAATAACTTTTTACTTCATGGAACCATTCAATTTAATTCTACAGAAAACAAAAAGGATAGTCTAGTCAATACACTCAATTCAGAAAGAACAGAATAACAGCAACACAGACAAAGTAACCACCGAAAACTAAAACCAACATCAAGGACACAGGGCACAAACGCGCCGCGCGCGTATACCAACAGGTCCACCACCATCTCGCCGGAATCAGGCGAGAGGCGGCAGAAAATGCACAAAAACCATTCCCCGAACACATACATACTTATAGATGTAAGTATATACACGAATATAAGCAAAATAGAAGCCACAACTGGAACCACCGCGGCCAACCGGAGTCCCGAAGGAGACGGCAGTGACTTACCGGAGGAACCAGGCGGTGATCGGAGCAGAGAAAGGGGAGAGAGAAGTGGGGGAGGGAAGAGAACAGAGGGAAAGGGGGTGTCTGCAAAAGAGAGGGCCGAGAGATGTAGAGAGATTGACCTGAAAGAGATGAACAGGGAGGAGATGTAAAACAAACAAAATGAATAGCCTATAATACTATGCCATGCCCCTGAATGATAGATAAAAATTAAACACATGTCCTTTTTAGATAATTATGAGGATTTTAAGGCCCGACTTAACCCGAAATTTGCTTCTAACGAACCAGGTCGCACTTAAAACGAATTCAGAAAATTACGGGAATAATTTTAAAATGTTAGAAATGTCCCGAAGTAAATAAATATAAAATTCTCATAATTTTAAAACAATTTCTGAAATACAATTTATATCTGCTTTTAACAACTAAACGAATCAACGCGCGGGTGAAATTAATCTCAAAAATTCCCAAAGTAATCTTAAAATTCCCGGAATATTCCCAACTTAAATAAATATGAGTTTCATAATTTTTGAAGAATTCGGGGATTAAATACAGATTTATCAAATAAATGCAATTAGAAAATCATACAGGGCTAAATAATTGATGAAATATTGATTTCTAAATTTTATAAAATCCCAAAAATAAATATTGAGATTATAAAGTCATAAAAACAATTTTAGAGACAATCCACATATTTACACAAATAAACTTGTATTAAATCCACTTTTAAAGGTGAAAACAATTCAATACAAGTCCATAATTATTTACACGAATGACCCTATGCCTCAAAAATCACACATAAATAATAATCAAACAACACTTAGTGGTCAAAACTAATACGCATATTTTATTTATTTAATAATTTCCATAATTACGCATTTAAATAATACAAAATACACGGGTCGTTATAGTCTGTATATGATAAGTTGTACTCATATTCAACTTAGTCCCCAAAAATTCTTTGAAACTTCTCCAGAACCTTTAATTGAATCGTGGATCTCGGTCATATACAATGGACACAGTGAGTCCATCACGAACTACTATCTCCTTCAAATACATGTGAACTAGCTTGTCCAATGAAAATCTTTCATTAATAGGCAAAAAATGAGCTGACTTGGTTAGTCTGTCCACTATAACCCAAATAGTGTCGTGGTTCACTTTCTTCCTTGGTAATCCGACTATAAAATCTATAGCAATATGCTCCCATTTCCACTTTGGAATCTCTAACGGTTGCAATAATCCACTTGGTCTCTGATGCTCCGCTTTAACTCTTTGACACGTGTAACATTTGTTAACCCATTTCGTAATCTCTCTTTTCATATCTGGCCACCAATAGTTCTCCTTTAAATCTCTGTACATCTTGGTACTCCCTGGATGGATTGAATACTTAGAATTATGAGCTTCCTCTAAAATTTCATTCTTCAACTCTGTCACTAGTGGAATCCAAATTCTGGAAGAAAATATGAGAATACCTTGATCATCCTTTTGAGTGCATACCTTTTCTCCTACTAAATGGTTGATATCCTGATCCATTATTTCCTTTTGACATCCATTTATCTTTTCTAATAATTCCGTTTGAAAGGTCATAATATACATCTTTGCTTCAATTGGCTTACAAATTTTGACTTCCAATTCCAAATTCTGAAACTCCATATATAACTCTTCTGGTACAGTCAACACATTTAATCTCTCCTTTCTTCTTAACGCGTCTGCCACTACATTTACTTTTCATGGGTGATAGTTAATCATGCAATCATAGTCGTTGATCAACTCCAACCATCTTCGTTGTCTCATGTTAAGTTTTCTCTGCGTTAATATGTACTTCAAACTCTTATGGTCTGTATAAATCTCACACCTTTCTCCATATAAATAATGTCTCCAAATCTTCAAGGGGAATACTATTGCTGCCAATTCCAAGTCATGAGTAGGTTATTTCTGCTCATGAGGTTTCAGTAGTCTAGACGCATAGGAAATAACTTTATCATGCTGCATCATAACACAACCTAATCCCTTATAAGAGGAATCACTATAAATTACAAACTCTCCTTGATCGTCTGGAAATGATAAAACAGGTGCTGTGATCAATCTCTTCTTTAACTCCTGAAAGTTTTATTCACATTTTTCATTCCATATAAACTTCTCATTCTTCCTGATAAGCTTTGTCAAAGATGTTGCAATCTTTGAGAAATCTTGAACAAACTGTTGGTAATATCCTGCCAATCCTAAGAAACTTCTGACTTCTGTTGGTATCTTTGGTCTCTCCCAGTTCATAATAGCTTCAATCTTTGCTGGTTCCACTTTGATTCCTTCATTACTGACTATATGTCCTAAAAATTGAACTTCTTGTAACCAAAACTCACACTTTGAATACTTAGCATACAACTTCTTTCTTATCAGAATTTCAATGGCTAACCTTAAATTTTCCGCATGGTCCTCTGTTGACTTCGAGTAAATTAAAATATCATCTATAAACACAATTACAAACTTATCCATGAACTCCTAAAAAAAATCTGTTCATCAAGTCCATAAATGTTGCGGGGGCATTGGTCAATCCAAAAGATATTACTACAAATTCATAAGGACTGTACCTAGTTCTGAAAGTTGTATTCGGTACGTCCTCAGGTTTAATCTTTAATTGGGGATACCCGGATCTCAAATCAATCTTAGAAAATTACTTGTGCTCCTTTTAATTGATCAAACAAATTATTGATTTGAGGTCATGGATACTTGTTCTTGATAGTCAACTTGTTGAGCTCCCGATAATCGATACACAATCTCATGCTTCCATCCTTATTCTTAACAAATAACACAGGTGCACCCCATGGGGATGCACTAGGTTTAATCACTCTTTTTTTCTAATAATTCTTTCAATTGCTTCGCTAATTCCTTCAATTCAACTGGTGCCATTCTATATAAGGCCTTGGATATAGTTTCTGTTCCAGGTGGTAAGTCGATTGCAAACTCAATTTCTCTATCTGGAGGAAGTCCTGATAACTCATCTGGAAACACGTATAGAAACTCATTAACCACTAGAATATCTTCAAGTTTGGTGGCTCTTGACTTCTATCTACCACATAAGTGATATAATGCTCACATCCTTGTCGCAATAACTTTATGGTTTGATTCATCGATAAAAACTTCTTAATTTGCCTTTGACCTCTAAATGTCACTACTTTCTCATCCGACGTCTTCAAAATTACTTTCTTATTATGATAGTCTATCTGAGCATCATGCTTAGATACCCAGTCCATTCTTATAATAACGTCAAATTCTCTTAACTTAAATGGTATCAAATCAACACAAAACTTAATGCCAGAAATCTCAATCTCATAACTGGTACACACTTGGTTAATAGATACACATTCTTGATTTGCTAGTTCTACAGTCATAATCTCATTTAACAATTCAACCGGGAAGTTCAACTTATCAACAAAATCTTGAGAAATAAACGATCGAGTTGCTCCCGAATCTACTAATACTTTAGCACATAAAGAATTTACAGTAAGCGTACCTGCCACTACATCAGTGTCCTGAATAACATCCTTCACCGATATATCATAAACTCTAGCTCTTGGAGGATCGTTCACTATCAGAGTAGATACGATGATTCTCAGCGCATTATTGATTGGGGCTGGTGTTTTACAATCCTTTATAATATGCCCTGGTTTCCCACAGTTGAAACAGGTAAACCCAATGGCTGGAACTTTGCCCACTTGATTCTTGGTAGGTTGATTTTTGTTGGAAAACTTTGTAAAGAACAACAATGCAAAGAAACAATCGGAAGGATCCATAAGTCAATAAATTTATAGTTGAAAAAGAAAGAATGAGTAATGATTTGAATATAAATGAGACAATCATATTGGTACTTAAGATGGCCAGTCTTTCATACTATATGGCAGACAGAAGATTAGGTGGCGTCCCACCAGACTCTTCATCATTCCAACAAAGCGTCACACCATAACACTGCTTGTCTCAATTAGAAAGCAAAATTTGAGGGGAAAAATGATTTTAAAAGGAATACAATAATCTTCTTTTTCTTATCGCGTCATAGAACTTATTAATGAAAGAAGTTCATACTTATTCAAGAATCAAGAAGAATATATACTGTAGTATTGTAGAAAAGAATGATACCGTTGGTCGCCATCAACATTTCACTTATGTATACCTTCAGATCTTGTTCGATCAATAGATCCCAATCCAAGTCATATAATAACTTCAGAAAGTCCTCTGAAATGCCTTCATAAATTGATCACTATAATAAATTCCTACTTATTAAGTCTTGTATCTTTAGCGTCGTGCCTCCACGTTCAGTATTTTAATAATTCGACCATAATTACCTTCTTATGGGATGTACAATCATAACTTTAAATTTCGCCTATGCCACTTAGAATAACCTTTGATCATCCAACATATCGACTCTTTTGCTAATAATAATATTCTTCTTTTAGAAAAAACTGGAAATTTTCTCAATCCTCTTCGATCGTACTCAGGCTTCTTTTAAATCAACGAATTCTTTAAGCTTTAGTAGCCTCAGGAATTGGATAAAAAATGTCTCCGCACGCTGATTCTGTTGTTAATAATATCAAACAAGATTTGCACTCCTTTGTCAGAAAATTTGAAACTTCTCCGTAATAACGGGTCCACTTTGTGACGGCCTCAACCCCGGGGTCATGAGTTGACGTCACCTACAACAACAATAACAAACATAATATAATCCACTTCAATGATAAAATATAGATACGACCCATTTACCAAGATCTTTTCCAGGTTTAAGTATGACTTAGGTTACAACTATTACAAAATCAACTTATTACAACAATCCTGACGCAAATAACCTAATACAATAACTCAACAGACCATCTTTGGTCTGACACAACTACCTCAGAGGAGTCCGGTACAGAAGGAACTGGAAATCTGCCCTGACTACGACGAAGGAATCTCCTAAGCATCTATAATACATATATACAAAACGTTCTGCAACGGTAAGCAACCAATTACTCAGCAGTACCACTATATGAATAACAAGTAAAACAATTTATGATAAAACAACTATATGAACAGAATTCATAACTTTTTACAAAACAAGTAAAACATATATAAACTGGATATCAACAACTAGCATGCTCTATAAAAATGTATCATCAGTTGTGTGCTATGTATAAATACCAGAGTCCAATTGTAGATGCTATTTTCATTTCCAATTCTACTGTATAAATCACTTATTCTGTTACGGGAACCACAAAACCTAATCAGATACGTAGCAGATATGTGAAGATAGCTGATCAGGCTATCAACACCAGCGGCTCTATCTGCCATCCCGTAAACCAGTTCCGGAACTCAGAGACTAGCCAGGTCTCTGACCTGCTGGACTAATCAGTTATGTAATGCGCACAACCGAATTAGCCTCTTACGCCACCTCAATAGGCCACTCTGGCCCCTATGTATCCAATATCTGATCATTTTATCCAGTTTTCAAAACACTGGTACCTATCTCATATCAAAATCATTCATTTTAACAGCACAAGTAAACTGGTTCATAAATCATTTTCATTCGAGATAGGTACCTTTCGAAGTTACTTTTCCCCAAAACAGGTTTGAAAGCAATTATTTATAACTAAGGGGATACGTAACTTAAAACATTTCCATACCTGCTTGAAAGTAAAACAACAGTTTATTCATATATACTGAACCATAAAAGAATGGCCAGAGATAGTTGCCTTGTAGAGCTTTACAACTATTACTGATCGTCCTCAGACCGACTTGGACGCTCAGGCTTTATTGCCTAAATATTAGACTATCGTGGATCCGACTTCAGCACTCAGGCCCTTCGATTGAAACCTTGCTGAGCTTGTCAATTGATTACTAGGCTATCCTTTTTCCAACATCAAATTTTGGGTTTTTCCGACTAGAACCTACAGTGTCGAAATACCCTACGTTAGACAACCAATGATACTTGACATATCCTCGCTATCAAACCTACCCGAACGATATCACAATCTGACTTGTAATTATACGTATTACCATAATACACATAATAGATAAGGTCCACATATTCAAACTAGGTTCGATAATCATTTTCGGAAAATACATAAACCTGTCATTTTAGAAAACAGGGTTGTCACGTGTTTTATCAAATATTTTATCACAACATACAAGTACGTTTCGTACAATATTTATAATCATATAGATATAAACGTTCGACTAGTAATCCCGATAATCACAGGATATATTCCCGCATTTTCAAATTTAATTTTCTGAAAATCGAGCAGCATTTCCTCTATTTATCGGACTACCCGTCGAAACAAAATCGACGTCATCACAACCAATAAATTAGGCAATCAATTCAACAGTCACAATTCACAATCCAAATTATGTGCCCGACTTCAATTTAAAATAACTAATTGTCGTACCGAAAAATAATTTTATTAACTAATTATTATTTATATTGATTTAGGACTCAGAACATTTCATTACGGTCCACCGTCGGCTAATCGAGGCTCATTGCCGACGGTGGTAGGATTCGCGGGTTCCCATTTATGACGGACATCCTACGAGAATCCCACCGATTAATTATTATAATCCCGCATGGAAAATTTATTCATATCACGAATATTTCTTTAATAAATTCCCTGCAAAAGATTATTAAGAGTAATGAAAATATTCTTACATTATAACCGAAAATAGATCACAGCCAAGAACCAAGTCAGAATACAGCACATGAACCGCAAGCACTACAATCGCGCACACACCCATCAATTGCACACACAAGCACACAACAGCTAAAAAACGTAGGCCAGATTCTGATCAATACAAATGGAAAACAACCGGAAATACACGACTCAGCAACCAAACACAAGGGCGGCAGCTACACACGCATATACATACGTATATATGTATATAGCAACCACAGAACCCGAGGTAGTTGAACCGTGACAGAGAAGCAGTGGCCGGAAAATAATACTCAGGGCGACACTCACCTGAAATCAGAGGAAAAAGAGAAGGAGGAAGGGGATTAAGAGAGATTCAGAAGAGAAGAAAGGAGAAGTCGAGAGAGGGAAGAGAGATTACATAGGGAGTGATCCGAGAGAGTGATGAGAGGGCCGAGAGATTAGATGAGAGAGAAAGAGATAGATCAATTGAAGTAATGGATGTGCACAAACATAAGTATCTATTCCATTTCATAATTATTTAATCTGAAAACCTCGCATTGAACGCTACAGTTGTAATTTGACGGTTAATTTGCGGTTAAAATTAACCCGAGAAACTATCAAAATAGTTTTCAAATTTTATAAATATCCCGAAACTAATAAAACACAAATTTCATAGTTCTTAAATCATTTCTGAAATGTAAATTATGCCCACATTTAATGATTTAACGAATAAATATGCGGGTGATTACAATCCCAAAAATTACCAAAATAACTTTAAAATTCTCAAAATATTCCAAACTTAATAAAATATGAGTTTTATAATTTTTGAAACATCCTGGAATTAAATATTGATTGTAAAATTAAATACAATCAGAAAATCATTTAAAGATAATTAATCAATAAAATATTGAATTCTGAATTTTATAAAATCCCAAAAATAATTAATGAAATTATAAAATCATAAAAACAATTTTAGAGACAATCCAAATATTTATGCAAATAAATTTACAATAAATCCACTTTTAAAAGTGACAACAAATCAGTATAACTAAAAAATTAATTACGCACATAAACCCTGTACGCCATAGTTCGCACCTAAATAATAATAAACAACACATAGCTGTCAAAACCAATACACGTATTTTTATTTAATTAATTGTTCAGTAATTACACATTTAAAATAATACAGAATATACGAGTCGTTATATAATTGGCCCTCTGAATTAACAATATTAAGTCTGGAACAAGTATTCTTCTAGGTAATCTGAGTCTTATAATAAACAAGAAACTCAAGTAGTAATTTGACAACCAATTTTTAAAACTTATTTTGTTTAAAGAACTTTTAGAAATTTTGTTAAGAAAATCTCTTTCAAAAACTTGTTTAAAATTTTGAAAATCACATATCTGGTCGTTATTACCATATGAGTTTGTTGTTATCCTCCTCAATCATAATAAGTTACCAATTTAAGGAAATAATCACATAAGAGTCCATCCACTTCAATATATCTTATACCCCTTATTGGGTCCATTTTACCTTCATTAGTCTGCAAAAACTTCAGTAATCGTTACATACTATCTTATTCGTAACTCTACTCCAATGCTGCCATCTAGTACTACCACTGATACTATTATCATCATTTTTGATATCGTAAAGTACAACAAGTCTACCCAAAAGTCAGCAAGTCTATTTTATATAACAAAACAAAAGTCTGATGATATCACACCACATCACTACTATACATATAACATCTGCCATAACACCATCAACTAGCTCCAACGAAACTCTGGATCTCCAATCTTCTCAAACTCCTTCAAAACCCATCTAGCCCACTCCAAAAGATAATCAGGGGTGGCATGCTCACTAGTGTGTCCATATGACCTGGCAGCAGCTATCCTCCGGAACACATGAATCCTCTCTCTAAGCTCTTTCTCACCTTTCTCAATATCGCGGGTACTCACAATATGTTGTAACTCTCGAATCTATTCTCACATGTGCTATTGCTCCATAAGACAGGTCTCAAACTGATGGTATGGAACAGGGTGCAGGGTAAACTAAAAAGATGCACTCATAACTGAATGTCCGGTAAAACTAGAATTAGCAGGTAGGGGTCCTCGACTAGGTGGTCTCACATCAGGGGGTGGTGGAATAGCACGAAGAGGTGCAGCCGTCAAAACATGAGGCAATATAGCTAACACTACTGGAAGAACAGGGTGTGGATCATATATGGGTGGGGATGATGGTCCACAAATAGAAGGCTCAGAATGATCAGATGGTACAGGGATAATAGGATCTGCCATCGCTGCAATCCGAAATCAACACCGCAAGATAAGAATCTCGAATCAAAACATGAATCATACCAAAAACCTATTATACAGTCCCACTCAACCTCTCGACATCCTATCTTTCTATCGCTTATCTCTAATCCTAACCCTCTTGTTAGATCCAAAAGGTACATATAGAGGGGGGTGAATGTATGTTCTTCATTTTTCATTAATTAATTGTAGCGGAAAATAAAACTCGAAAACGAAATAAACAAACAAAAGGAGATTCAAGGAATAATTCTTGTTATTAAGAAATTAAACCGTAAAGGGTTGCTTACAACTCCAAATACAAATATTTGGAGCAACAAATATAGAGAGAACCAAAAACAATAACTATCAATATAAGGTTCTATCTATCACTTTAAGAATTTAAAGCTCTCATCAAAAGGTATTAAATACAATCAAGGGAGTTTTAAATAATGAGTACAACAAGTTTGTAAGGCTTTAAATGGTGTGGAACAAATTGGAAATGACCTCCCCTTGTTAAATGAAGCTTTCAAAGTGAGTTGAGATAAAATTGCAAGAGCTTCACACTTTGTAAAAATGGAGGAGATATTCTGATCCAATTTGCTGCTGACTGATTATATAGATTGGTAGAGTGGAGAGATAAGAGGGACACATGGCTGAATTTAGTCCATATATTTTGAATTGACAGCTTGTGTAAATTAACTTGTGACCCTTAATTTTGTCAACCTATATTTAATTAACCTGCGACATGGAATCAAACACAACCGGCGCTTTAATTTTTTAAATAATTAAACAACAGCCTTTTTGATTCATCCATTTATCCTGTGACTGTATTTTGAAATGCAGCAACCTGTGACTCACAAGAAGAGTAATCAACCTGTGACTCTTGAGGGAATTAAGCTGCGACTTGGTGTTGTGAAATAGCAGCTCAGCACCAACCTGCGTTTACTATTAATTGCTGAGAATATCATGTGTGCATTTGCTTATTTTTCTTGTATCTTGACTTGTACCACATGCATCTGGGATTTCACGCGAGAGAAAGGAGGCGCCAGGATTAGTAACGCGTCAGGTGGAGGAGTTGAGCAGCACGCGCCACAGGAGAAAAGGATGAGTGCAGGTCATGCGCGCATGCGCGCGTGGAGAAGTTGACGAGGAGCAAAGAAACAGCTGCCAACTTCTGTTTTTGTACTGATTTTTTTCTTTTGATTTTCTTTCTTTGTACTAGTACCAGATGGTTTCTTTTTGAACACAAAATCAGTACTAGCTGGTTCCTTTTATTTAAACTGGATGTTGCATGCATGCAGAAACAAAACAAGCTGGCTGGCTAATTAAAACAAAATAAATATTTGACATTTAAAATAATTAAATAAATAAACTTTGAATTTATTTATTTATTTAAATAAAATTCAAACATTAATTTTAGTTTCCAAAATTAAATATTGATATTAAATTAAATAAATAAATGTATCGAGATTCATTTATTCATTTAATAAAAAATCAATTTTTAATTTATTTATTTTAAAATCAATTGTGATATAGTATTAAATAAATGAATGAATGAATTTCCATTTATTCATTTAATAAGAAATCAGTCCTTGATTAAAAATAAATCCAGTAAATCCTCGAGCTGTACTCCTCTGTATCTTCAAGCCTTCTAATCTCCGAGATTTTGTACCTCAACATATTTCCAGACTCCTTGAGTACAAAAATCACTTAGCAGTATTCCTAAAAATAATACTCCGTTTCCTTTCATGGATCACTGTCGTCTCGTGCACGGGTCTGGTTCACAGACGACTAGTTCTGCTCTCAGGCCTTTGTATTATACCCGTACAAACCACTGTTAAGTCTTCTACCAAATACAACCAACTACACTATGAATCGTTGAGGTCTTCACACTGATTTTGATAACTGCTTCAAATGACTCCAACCTTATTCCTCCGATGCCTGAACATATTAATGAACTTCATACAGATCACTGTTGACGTCTTCTTCACTGCAGCTAACAAAACCTTTTGTGCATATACCCAATAAAATAATCTTTACTAATCCTAGTGGAACATAGATTATTTTAAAGTCCTTGTTCTATGTTGAGTTATGTTAGGAATATGTTGTGTACTTGATAATAAGCTAAACAAAACACCTTAGTAGATTTAACTTAGTGAATTTTGTAGCACCCGACGGATGATCAATTATAGTCCCGACGGATGATTTAATATAGTCCCGACGGATGACTAATTGATATCCATCGGGTGAGTAGCTTATGTAACAATAAGTACTGTAGCACATTTCTGCAAACAACTTTGTATAGATTCTGTAGTAGCTTATGAATCATGTAGACTGCTAGTAGATGTGCAGAATATGTTGATTAAATATAAACATAAGATGTCTTGTAATTCTACACAAATGAAATGGAGTCAAGTGATAAATGGCTACCCGACGGATGATCAACAAAGCTACCCGACGGATGATGAACAAGGCTACCCGACGGATAACAAGCATGTACCCGACGGATGATCAATTCAAATATCTGTTGACAGTGACAACACATTCACGTGCATGAGTGTTTGCAAAAGGAATGTGGCAGCCTGTTTAGTAAGGTTTTGAGAACAAAGAAGCATTACCATTTCCATGCTATTATGAAGATATTCAAAGATGCTGGAATAGAGTAGTGAAGCAGCATGGAGTTATACTTGATAGGTTTTGTTTTATTATATTGTCTTATTACTATGTAAACTTGGTGATATAAACCAAGTGTAGTAAGTATAACAACTAACAAGACTAAGCAAATACATTCTCAGAGAAAAATTTGTAAGCTGAATCCTGTAGCATTTCTCTGTAAGTTTAGTTGTTCATATTTGTAAGTAGCAGTGAGCTATTTAAGCTTCACAGGGTTCTCACTCGATATATATATATATATATATATATATATATATATATATATATATATATATATATATATATATATATATATATATATATAGTGGATACATACAAATCCACCAGAAAGTTTTAAAGACCTGAGTTTTTATTACTTTGTGTTTGGTTTACTTAACTCTTTATTCCGCACTTTGCAAATCAAACAGTTAGATATAAATTGAGTTAGAACCATTTTTCATAAATCTAAAAAAGAAGCAAGAATTACATGCAACCCCCCTTCTGTAATTCTTGTTATATTGTTAGGGAATAACAATTGGTATCAGAGCAAGCTCTTGAAGTACAAAGAGTTTAAAGATCACAACAAAATAGCAAGATGAACAAGAAGGATTGTTAGGAATATGTTGGATACTTGAAGATAAGCTATGTGGTGCATATGTTGTGTACTTGATGATGACATAAACAAAACACCTAAGTAGATTTTACTTAGTGAAATAATGTAGCACTCGAAGAATAAGAATTATAGTCCCGACGGATGATGACTTATTATCCATCGAGTGAGTAGCTTATGTAATAATAAGTCTGTAGCACATTTCTGCATACACCTTTGTATAAATTCTGTAGTAGCATATAAGTCATGTTGACTTTAACTAGATATGCAGAATAGGTTGATTAATTGTACATAGATGATGTCTTGTAATTCTGTATAAATGAATTGAAGTCAAGTGCCAAAATAGCTACCGACAGATGATTAACAAAACCATCGACGGATGATCTAATAGCTATCAACGGATGTTCAATATAGCAATCGATGGATGATCAATGAAGCCATCAACGGATGATCATAAAGTCGACGAATGATCATGTACTCAACGGATAAAGAATTCAAATATCAGTTGACAGTGACAACATAGTCACATGCGTCGAAGTGTATGTAAATGGAATGAGGAAGCCTATTAACTGGGTAATAGAGAACAAAGTAACAAAGTATTAGACCCGATAGTTTTTATAATGATCCTGTCTTTTGACTTTGTAATCTTGGTAATATATAAACCAAGAAGTAGCAAATAGAAACTAAGATATGAGATACAAAAAGTGAGAAACATTTGTAAGCAGAATTATTAGCATTTCTCTGTATTCTCAGTAGTTCATATTTGTAAGCAGCTGTGACCATTCCTGCGCACAGAGTTCTCTCGATATAATATATATATCTCTGGTGGAATTGTTTAAATCCACCAGAAAGTTTTTAAAGACTCTTGTTTTTAATTACTTGTATTTTGGTTCACTTAAGTTTTTATTCCGCATTGTGCTAATCAATACACTCATATTTATATTCGAGTTTGAACATTTTTATTTTAAGAAAAAGGTTCAAGAATTCCATTCAACCCCCCTTCTGCAATTCTTGCTATATTGTTAAGGGACTAACAATTGGTATCAGAGCAAGCTCTTAACTTATAAAGAGTTTAAAGATCAAAAAAATTCAACAAGATGAACAAGAAGGATGTTGGAGTCAAGATTCCTTTTCTAGGTAAAGACAATTACCATCATTGGAAGGTAAAAATGCATCTTCATATGCTTTCTCAAGATGAGGCCTATGTGGACTGCAGAGAAAGAGGCCCTCATGTTCCAATGAGAGCTACAACAGGAAATGAGCCATCAGTCCCCAAGCCAAGGCATGAATGGTCTGATATTGACATTGAACAACTCAGAAAGGATAAAAAGGCCATGAATATTCTGTTTAATGGAGTTGATGCAGACATGTTTGACAACATTATCAACTGCAAAACTGCCAAGGAAGTTTGGGATACTATACAGATAATCTGTGATGGCACTGAGCAAGTTAGAGAAAATAAGATGCAGCTCTTGATTCAGCAATATGAGGATTTTCACAATGAGGAAAGTGAGTCTCTCACTGACATTTTTAGCAGGTTTCAAAAACTACTAAATGCTCTCAAGTTGCATGGAAGGGTCTATCAGACTAAAGACTCTAATTTGAAATTCCTTAGATCTCTTCCAAAGGAATGGAAACCAATGACAGTCTCATTAAGAAACTTACTAGATTATAAGGAGTTTACTTTGGAGAGACTGTATGGCATCATGAAAACCTATGAGCTTGAAATAGAGCAGGATGAAAGGATGGAGAGAGGAAAGAAGAAAGGGGGATCCATTGCACTAGTTGCTGAGTTGGAAAAGGAGAAGGAAGTGAAGATGGAAGCTGTTGAATCAACTTCAAAGGTCTATGAGAACAAGGGCAAGGGGCTTGTAGTAGAAAGTGCAGATTCATTGAGCCAAGATAACATGGAGGACATTGATGAGCACCTAGCATTTCTTTCCAGGAGATTTTCCAAGATCAAGTTCAAAAAGAACTTTGGAGCAGCCAAGCCAAATAGAAACATGGTGGATAAGTCAAAGTTCAAATGTTTCAAATATGGCTTGGCAGGGCATTTTGCCAGTGAGTGTAGGAAGTCAGATTCCAGTAAGAAAAAGTTTGAGTCTGTGGATTATAAGCAAAAATACTTTGATCTACTCAAGCAAAAGGAAAGGGTTTTTATTACACAAGAAAATAACTGGGCAGCAGATGGTCTGGATGAAGATGGAGATGTCAGCTATGTCAATCTAGCCCTAATGGCCAAGTCTGATGAGACAGAGATAAGTTCCTCAAGCAATCAGGTAATTACTACAAACCTTGCACATTTATCTAAAGCTGAGTGTAATGATTCCATAAATGACATGTCTACAGAATTATATCATTTGCGTGTTACACTTAAGTCTCTTACTAAAGAAAATTCTAAAATAAAAGAAAACAATTTATTTTTGAGTGAGAGAAATAATGTGCTTGAGTCTCAGTTTATTGATTTTGTGAAATTAAGAATTGAGTGTAAGATTGCTAAGGAGGAATTAACTGAGTCCTTAAAGAAGGAAGAAATATTGAAGAAGCAGCTCGAGCGTGAACAAGAGGTGATTAAAGCATGGAAAACATCCAGAGATGTTCATGCTCAAATCACCAAAGTTCAAGGAATCGAGTCCTTCTGTGATGAAGCCTGGAAAAAGAACAAAGAGAAACTAGAACCTAATTTGGTAGATGGACTGCTAACAGATGTAGACTCGACGGATGATGAGGACTATCCGTCGGATAACAAAAAGTGTTATCCGTCGAATGATGAAAATCCTCAGCCGTCGGCTGTGAGCAAGCCCATTAGTAAAGCCAAACTAGTTAAGCTGAATGAGAAGTATGGGTCTGTTTCCAAGAACTTTATTTTAGGAGAGTCCAGTCAAGTTAAGAAAGGGAAAAAGGCTAATGTTGGTCACACGACTGTCAAACAGTTAAGTGATAGACTTGAAAAGATTGAGGTAAAAACAGAGACTAAAAGGAAAAACAATAGGAATGGTAAAGTAGGGATTAACAAACACAATAACTACACACCTGATAAATATGCTCCTAGAAAAATCTGTGTCAAGTGTGGTAGTGTAAATTATCCGTCTGTTAATTGCAAATCTGCCATGCCTACTTCCATGTCTGTGCAACCTCAATTTCCTATCATGAATGCCATGCCTCCCATGCCTGTTAATGCTATGTCTACACAGAACATGAATGCACAGTTTGCTAATATGCCATTTGCACCTAATCCTTATTATGCTGCATATAGTATACCACAAATGCCATTTAGCATGCCTTACTGGAATAACATGTTTACCCATAGCATGCCATTTCCTGTTAGTCATAATATGCATGATAATTCTGTTGCAATGAATGGTTTCAAAGGCTCAACTTAAATGACTAAGGATAAATCTGAAATTCCTAAATCAAATGAGATAAAGCCTAAGAAACAGAAAAAGAAAGCTAACAAGGAAGGACCCAAGGAAACTTTGGTACCAAAATTAACTTGATTTGATTTTGATATGTGCAGGGAAACAGAAAGAATCTTTGGTACTTGAATAGTGGTTGTTCAAGACACATGACTGGTGATTCTACCCTGCTCACAGAATTCAAGGAGAGAGCTGGCCCAAGTATTACTTTTGGAGATGACAGCAAGGGTTTTACTGTGGGATATGACTTGATTTAAAAGGACAATGTCATCATTGAGGAGGTTGCTTTAGTGGATGGTCTCAAACACAATCTGTTGAGTATCAGCCAGCTTTGTGATAAAGGCAATTCAGTAACCTTCAACTCAGAAGCCTGTGTTGTGACTAATAAAAGAAGCAACAAAGTGGTTCTCACTGGTGTGAGAAAAGGAAATGTGTACCTAGCTGATTTCAACTCATCCAATACAGAATCTGTAATTTGTCTTCTCAGTAAAGCAAGTCAGGATGAAAGTTGGCTATGGCACAAGAAGCTATCCCATTTAAACTTCAAGACCATGAATGAGCTGGTAAAGAAAGAACTGGTCAGAGGAATTCCTCTAGTAGAGTTTTCAATGGATGGACTGTGTATGCCTGCCAAAAAGGGAAGCATATTAAAGCATCATTCAGGAAGAAACTTGACTCAACAATTGAAGAGCCTTTGCAACTGCTTCACATGGATTTGTTTGGACCAATCAATGTATCGTCCATCTCAAGGAAAAGATTTTGTCTAGTAATTGAGGATGATTTCTCAAAGTTCTCTTGGACATATTTCCTAAAGTCTAAAGATGAGGCTAGTAAAATCATCATCAATCACATAAGGCAAGTCAATAATCATCCTGATTTCAAAGTGAGAAGAATCAGGAGTGACAATGGAACTGAGTTCAAGAATTCTGTCATGAGAGCATTTTGTGAGGAAAATGG
The DNA here is from genome assembly GCF_009905375.1 of Apium graveolens. Classification (NCBI taxonomy): domain Eukaryota; kingdom Viridiplantae; phylum Streptophyta; class Magnoliopsida; order Apiales; family Apiaceae; genus Apium; species Apium graveolens. The sequence continues at coordinate 219,137,381 of NC_133652.1, forward strand.
GATTCTGCATGAGTTTTCAGTAGCAAGAACTCCATAACAGAATGGAGTAGTGGAAAGGAAGAACAGATCACTTATTGAAGCTGCAAGGACAATGCTTGAAGAATCTAAACTGCCAACATATTTCTGGGCTGAAGCTGTAAATACTGCATGCTACACTCAAAATATTTCTCTGGTTAATCAAGCGAGATGCATGACTCCCTATCAATTGTTCAAGAACAAGAAGCCAACTCTAAACTTTCTTCATGTCTTTGGCTGCAAATGCTATATTCTGAGAAAGCAAACTGACCAAAATGGGAAGTTTGATGCTAAAGCAGATGAAGGAATTTTTGTTGGATATGCTGTCGGTAAAACATATAGAGTCTACAATCAAAGAACCAACATTGTTGTTGAATCAATACATGTTGTGTTTGATTATAAAAAGATTGAAGGACTAAAAGATGGAGATTACCATGAGAGCCTCAAATTCAACAATGTGAAGATGGTTAGTGATGACAGTGATGATGAAAGTGATCAAGAAACAATGTCTAAGGATAATGCAGATAAATCTACTACCAATGAAGCACAAAACTCAACATCTGTCGAGTTGCATAATGCTTCATCCATCGGAAGGCAATCTGCGTTATCCGTCGGGAGACAACCAGCTTCATCCGTCGGTACTCAAAACTCACCATCCGTCGGGCTATCAAAAGGAGCAGGAAGTCATGATAGATCACCTATAGAAAGTTCCCCTTTCTCAAATCAAAGATCCACAAAATCAGGGGGAGTTTCTAACAATCAAAACTCAATCACACATCAAGACAACAATGAGGTTTCTTCATCTAGAGCTAATCTACCTCAACAAAGGAAATGGACAAAAGATCACCCCTATGAGCTTATCATTGGTGATGTTTCTTCTAGAGTTCAAACAAGAAGAGCAACTCAGAAAGAATGTCTATACAACAGCTTTCTTTCCAAGGAAGAACCAAAGAAGGTAGAAGAAGCTTTGTTGGATCTTGATTTGATTTTAGCTATGCAGGAGGAGCTAAACCAATTTGAAAGGAACAATGTATGGAAGCTGGTACCCAAGCCTAAAGGAAAGAACCCAACAGACACTAAATGGGTATTCAGAAACAAGATGGATGAAAATGGCATAGTAGTCAGGAACAAAGCTAGATTGGTTTCTAAGGGCTATTGTCAGCAAGAAGGAATAGATTTTGATGAAACATTTGCTCCTGTTGCAAGACTTGAAGCCATCAGAATCTTCTTAGCCTATGCAGCCCATGCCAATTTCAAGGTCTATCATTTGGATGTCAAAAGTGCCTTTCTGAATGGAGATTTGGAGGAAGAAGTTTATGTCAGTCAACCTCCTAGTTTTGAAGATCCAAATTTTCCAGAATATGTCTATTATCTTTTGAAAGCACTTTATGGACTGAAGCAAGCACCTAGAGCCTGGTATGACACTTTATCAAAGTTCCTTTTGGAAAATCACTTCACAAGAGGTACTGTAGATAAAACTTTACTTTTCAGAAATGTTAATGGCTCTAGTATACTTGTTCAAAATTATGTAGTTGATATTATTTTTGGCTCTACAGATGAGAAACTTTGCAAAAAGTTTGCCAAATTGATGCAAAGTAAGTATGAAATGAGTATGATGGGAGAACTAACTTACTTTCTTGGTTTACAAGTTAAGCAAGTCAGTGATGGAATATTCATTAGTCAAACTAAATATATTTTTGATCTTTTAAAGAAGTTTGATCTAATGGATTGCACATCTGCAAAAACTCCCATGGCCACAACAACTAAGCTTGAATTAAACACTACTGAAAAGTCTGTGGAAATTTCAAGTTATAGAGATATGGTTGGATCACTTTTGTACTTAACAGCTAGTAGGCCAGATATAATGTTTGCTACATGTTTATGTGCTAGATTTCAGGCTGATCCTAGAGAATGTCACCTAATAGCTATTAAGAGAATTTTCAGATATCTCAAGGGAACACCAAACCTTGGCATTTGGTACCCTAGAGACTCTGGTTTTGATCTAACTGGTTATTCAGATGCAGATTATGCAGGTTGTAGAATTGATAGAGGGAGTACTACAGGAACCTGTCAATTTCTAGGAAACAAGCTTGTGTCCTGGTTCAGTAAAAAGCGAAATTCAGTCTCTACTTCCACAGCTGAAGCTGAATATATTGCTGCTGGCAGTTGCTGTGCATAGATTTTATGGATGAGAAATCAATTGCTAGACTATGGTTTGCAAGTTGAGAGGATCCCTATTTTCTGTGATACCACAAGTGCAATTGCCATCACTGAAAATCCAGTATAACATTCAAGGATAAAGCACATAGATATCAAGTACCATTTCATAAGGGAACATGTAATGAATGGTACTGTGGAGCTACATTTTGTTCCAAGTGAGAAGCAACTTGCAGATATCTTTACCAAGACACTGGATGAATCCACCTTTTCAAGGTTGGTAAGTGAGTTAGGTATGCTTAATTACTCTTAAATCAATCTGAGTTATTTTGCAAGTTGATATGCAGCCAGAAATTTAATTGATTTTTCAATCTTGGATGAAATTTTGGCTAAGTTAAAATTTACATCTCGACGGATGACTCTTATCCATCGAGTTTGGTCATCCGTCGATATACGATTTGCTAATAAAAATCAATTACTTTTCTGGAATATTTTATGTTTCGACGGATAACAGTTTATCCTCATCCGTCGAATTGTCTTAATCTCACCCGTTAATTCCCTGTACATTATCCATCGAGTATACTTACAGTTTGTAAGCATTACATGACGGATAATGGGTGGAATTTTTAAAGTTTATTTTTAAACGGCTATTTTAGGCAATTACTAAAGGTTACTTTATTTTACTTTATCATTTTTATCAGTTATTTTTGAGATAGTATAAAAGCTTATTTCATTGCAATTGCTTTTCTTTTATCTTTCTTAAATTCAACTGCTCTAATTTCATTCTCTCTCAAGCACTTCCTCTCCTTCTCTTCAAGTTCTTATTCTCTAACAATGGCACCTGTAGTAAAGATCATGTCTAAAACTGGGTTCATTTATGAGAAGAACAGTTTCACTGCATTAGTTAACCAGGGTATTCAGCAATCGGATGATTATCACAAGATGATGGAATTTGTGAAGAATTGCAAGCTCAATTATGCCATATTGGAATCACCCACAATCTTCTGTGAAGATGTTGAAGAAATGTGGACCACTGCTACCTACAACTCTACAGATAAGACCATCACTCTAATCATCAAAGGTAAATAATTCTGTATCAATAGTGATGTGATAAAAGCATATTTTAAAATTCCTGATAACAATGTGACTTCGCCACACAATGACACTGATATTATAAATATGCTTAATTCCATGCACTATGCACTTCCTACTTCTAAACTGAGTGATATTAGGAGAATGGGTCTTAGGAAGGAATGGAGTTTCTTGTGTGATGTAATTACAAAGGTTTTCTCAGTAAAGATTAGTAATTTTGATTCAGTGAATATTTCCATGCTTAACATGCTATATATGCTATTTACAGATAAATTTTATAATTTCAATGACCTTGTTTTGTTTGAGTTAGGTTTTAAATTAGGTGAGTTAGCTAAAAGAGGTAAGAATGTGTATTATGCTAGATTTCTTATGTTATATGCACCTCTGTGAAGAGATTGTGCTTGAGAACCCTAACAACAAACTGGATTGTTGGGTTCAAGAGAGAAGGCTCATTGCAGATCTGAACAGGGCCAATCATCACAAGGATGTGCCAATGTTCTACTTCCCTGTAATGCAAGCACCTCATGTAAGTGAGGTAAGTTCATCCATCCCTACAACTCTTCCAGCCTCCACAATTTCTTTGAGTTTAGGAGTAGCTATGGCAACTGTGACAATGACCAAACAGTTGCCTACCAAAGCTGCCAGACCTACTACTATTTCCAAATCCAAATCAAAGAAAACCCCCTCTGGTATCTCTCAAAAGATGCCAGTTGAAAAATCCACAAAAGCCAAAGAGGGGAGTGTGAAGGAGGGTAAGTCAGGTGAGGGAAGGGGTTAACATAAAAGAAACCCCAAGAATAAGGTTGGAGAGTTGAGTGAATACCAACCTAGCCACACTGTAGTTTTCCAACAAACTGCAGTGCTTAAAAAGGACAAAAGCTCACTTCTAGCTGCATCCTCCCAAAAGGATGTAGCTATTGAACAAAGCTCGCAACCAAGAGCACAGGCCAAGAGGGTTAGGGACACAAGCTCACCCCAAACTTATGCCAGGAAGAAGAAATCAAAAATATCTAGGGATGCACAGGGTACACACACAGTGCAAACTGGTGCTAAAGACACAGTCACTGCACCTTCACAAATTCAGCTTGATGTGGCTCCAATAAACGTGGAGTCACAACCAAAAGCTTTAGTTATAGAAGCACCTCAAACACCATACTCACCAACAAATTCTCTGGATGTGGATATGATAAACACATCAATTCCTGATTCCCCTTCTTTAACTCTGTTGGGGAAGCCAAAATCTGGTGCAAGTGAGCATCATCTTTTAGATGATTTATTGGCTCACTTGCCAATTCTTTCAGGAACTGTTGTGTCATCTGTGCCTAAAATATCTTCAATCATCATAGAGTCAATAATAGTTTCTATTCCCACCTCATTCATTTCTACTCTCTCGATGGATATTGCTCATCCGTCGAGTAGTGATTGTATCCCGACGGATAAGCCTAACAGCAGTTATCCATCGGATAGCAAAACCACTCACTCGATGGATATCACTCATCCGTCGAGTATCTCTGCATAACTTCAAACTTCAATTATTTCAAGTGCAGAAGATTTAGTGGTTGTACAGTCACTCTTAGGATTGAGAGAGCAGAGTGTTTTGAGTTAGAGGCTGGGTTGCTCCCAGGAAAAAGGAGAGGAAATGAGTGAAAATCTGCAATCCATTTCTTCGGGATTGTCAAAAGGGAGTGAGAGGAGTCCCACCTTAGTAGGTGAAGGTGAGGGTGTGAGGGTGGGGAGCCAGGGTGAGACCCTGATGCAACAAAAGAGAGAACATGAGAGAAAATCAGGTACAAAGGATATAAAGGTGGATCTAGCCATTGCTCATGAGTCAATGATTGTGGATGATGCTGAAAAGGAAAGACAATTTCAGCAACATTACAAAGCTGTAATTGATAACATTTCCTTGGACGCTGACACTTTTACTCATCCTGTGTCAGCCTATCAACTATTGGCTACTCAGGGTAATGAGGAGGCAGAGAAGACTTTAAATCTAGTACATACTTCAGAATCTCTACAAAGGGATAAAGCTGCTGTCAATTTGATGCCTTCTACAGCTGGTGAGCCATCTGAAGAATTTGGAGTGAATTCTAATGATGATGACTCTGTTTCATTTGATGGAAGCATGAACTTAGGGGGAGATGAAAGCCCAAGTTCAATTCCAGATCTACCTGAATGGGCATTGACAAAGGAGTCTACACCAGGATAATTCAATGTATCCTTAGTCAAACAAATCATGTTTATCCAAAAGGCCATTCAGAACACCTCAAATGCTGGTACCAAGGCTATTCTTCAAGAACACCTTGATCCTCTATATCTCATGAAGCTACAACAATTAAGACAGAATCTAAGTGTGGATGAACTCAAAAAGGATATAGCTGACTTGAAGACATACAATTCTGAGAAGCTGGATTCAATCATGCCCTATGGTACCATACAAGATCTGCTACTGAGACTGAGAAGAGAATCAGATGCTGAAAAGAAGCTGGCCAAATTGGAGGACAGAGTTCAACTTATTGAAAACTCTGTGGTCACCATTCTTCAAAATCAACAGTCTCAGATCAATCTTCTAATGCAACTAGCTAAAGCACAAGGCTTGACCCCTCAACTTGATGATAACAAAAAGGGGGAGAAAGGACCAAGTGAGGGGGAGAAGCTTCAAATACAAATCAGTAAAGTAATTGTACCTTCAATTACTGTCTCAAAGCCACCAGTTGCAGATGGTATAGATCTGATTCAAGCAGCAACAACTAACTTGAAAGTTGCTGAGAAGGAAAAGTTGAGTTTGGTCAACTGGGAGAAGATTGATGAGGAGATACAGAAGAAGTTTAAACTTGTCAAGGAGCCAGTTAAGTCATCCATCCATCACTCTCAAGTCAAGAAAATTAGTGTGAATGAGATGAACATGAACTATCTGGAAAGAGGACAATCTTCCTGCATCAAGTCTCCAAAGGCTGAAATGATTCTTAAACCAAGGGAAAACTACTCAAAATCATCCTTGAAGAACCTCTTGGACACTGTGTATGAGACACCCAAGCCTGATGAAAAGAAGCTTCTGTCAAGATCAATTGTTTTCTATAAAGATCCAACTGATTCAGCTTCTAAAAGGAGGATTGCTAAGATATTCAGAAATGGGAAGGAAATTTGTGTGATAGCTGGACATTCTCAATTTGCTTAAGCAAAGAGAGAAGAAAAAGCCAGATTGAAGCAGGAAAAGAAGCAAGCTGCTCTAGATGCAAAGAAGTCTAAACAAAAGAAAGAGCAGATTACTATCCTGGCCAAGCTACAGGCTGTGAATTCATCTCAACAAATTCCCTCTCAACCATCTGAAGCTACTGAATCAAGGGAACAAGTTGAAGAACAGAAGAAATCTCCAAGACAGAAAGAATTGGCTAAAAGAACTAAAAGGAAACTGGATATTATTGACAAGGAATTGGAAGATCAATTTCCTAAGGAATCCACACCAGCTACAACTCAAGCATCAAAGCCCTCTATGGTATTTGAAGACATAAGGGTGGTGGATCCCTACAGGAATATTCATGGTGAACCTATTGTGCCCAAGGATGAGCCAATAGAATGGGAGAACATACCAATTCCAGACTTCAATCTACCAATTCTTAGCAAGCTAAAAAGGATAAAGTCAAGAGTAGTAAAGAAAGTGAAGCTGTCACCTCTAAAATCCAAATTTGTAGTTAAAGCTCAGCCCAAAGTCAATAAGGGAGACTACTTGTACTTGTGTGACATCAAAGAATTTTCTGATCTAAATCTCTATCTGGATGAACTAGATGAAGTAAGAGGTATTGATGCATACATGAACCTACCTGAAAGGTTAGTGTTCAAGTACAAAGGAGGAAAGGAGATTCAGTGGACACTTCACAGGATTCTTCAAGAGAGCCAAGCTGTACTGATTAAAGTTTATTCATCCTTCAAGAAGAACTTTGGGTTCAACATCACTGCAAGAAGACTAGTATTGAAGAAGATTGAAGAACTAAGGAGTGTTAGAGCTAAAGATGCACTCCCAAAGACTCTAATCATCCCATACATAGGGAGAAGAGTGCATCTAAGGCCCTACTGGCTGATGCAGTTCATAGATGACAAAGGGTTGAGCAGATTCTTCAGATTAGAAGACCAATTGAGCATCTCCAGCAATGAGACTCTCTTGGAAATGCAAGGAAAGCTAAATCTCTCAGAATCTGATGAACTGGAATTCCACAGGCAGCTCCAAAATCAGATTGATGAAAACAACAGAAAGCTTGGAAAAAGATCCAGACCTTCAAGAAACTAGAAAAATCTGCTCAGGCTAGAGGAGCATCTTGAAAATGACTATGAGCTAAACTTTGTACATTTTGATTAATTGAAGCACTTTTCAGTATTATCTACGTTTCTTTAAAGCTGTATGTTTAGGGTGTTTTGTTATCATCAAGTATCTCTTAATTTATGGATATAATTCATGTAGACATAAATTGAGGGAGATTGTTGTGCATATGTTTTGTACTTGATGATGACATAAACAAAACACCTAAGTAGATTTTACTTAGTGAAATAATGTAGCACTCGACAGATAAGAATTATAGTCCCGACGGATAACTCATTATAGTCCCGACGGATGATGACTTATTATCCATCGAGTGAGTAGCTTATGTAATAATAAGTCTGTAGCACATTTCTGCATACACCTTTGTATAAATTCTGTAGTAGCATATAAGTCATGTTGACTTTAACTAGATATGCAGAATAGGTTGATTAATTGTACATAGATGATGTCTTGTAATTCTGTATAAATAAATTGAAGTCAAGTGCCAAAATAGCTACCGACGGATGATTAACAAAGCCATCGACAGATGATCTAATACCTATCAACGGATGTCCAATATAGCAGTCGATGGATGATCAATGAAGCCATCAACGGATGATCATAAAGTCGACGGATGATCATGTACTCAACGGATAAAGAATTCAAATATCAGCTGACAGTGACAGCATAGTCACATGCATCGAAGTGTAGGGAAATGGAATGAGGAAGCCTATTAACTGGGTAATAGAGAACAAAGTAACAAAGCATTAGACCCGATAATTTTTATAATGATCCTGTCTTTTGACTTTGTAATCTTGGTAATATATAAACCAAGAAGTAGAAAATAGAAACTAAGATCTGAGATACAAAAAGTGAGAAACATTTGTAAGCAGAATTATTAGCATTTCTCTGTATTCTCAGTAGTTCATATTTGTAAGCAGCTGTGAGCATTCCTGCACACAGAGTTCTCTCGATATAATATATATATCTCTGGTGGAATTGTTTAAATCCACCAGAAAGTTTTTAAGGACTCTTGTTTTTAATTACTTGTGTTTTGGTTCACTTAAGTTTTTATTCCGCATTGTGCTAATCAATACACTCATATTTATATTCGAGTTTGAACATTTTTATTTTAAGAAAAAGGTTCAAGAATTCCATTCAACCTCCCTTCTGTAATTCTTGCTATATTGTTAAGGGACTAACAAGCTAAATAAAACACCTTGGTAGATTTAACTTAGTGAGTTTTATAGCACCCGACGGATGATCAATTATAGTCCCGACGGATGATTCAATATAGTCCCGACGGATGACTAATTGATATCCACCGGGTGAGTAGCTTATGTAAGAATAAGTACTGTAGCACATTTATGTAAACAACTTTATATAGATTCTGTAGTAGCTTATGAATCATGTAGACTGCTAGTAGATGTGCAGAATAGGTTGATTAAATGTAAATATAAGATGTCTAGTAATTCTGAACAAATTGAAATAGAGTCTAGTGATAAATGGCTACCCGACGGATGACCAATAAAGCTACCCGACGGATGATCAATAAAGCTACCCGACGGATGATCAACAAGGCTACCCAATGGATAACAAGCATGTACCCGACGGATGATCAATTCAAATATCAGTTGACAGTGACAACACAGTCATATGCGTCGAGTGTTTGCAAATGGAATGTGGCAGCCTGTTTAGCAGGGTTTTGAGAACAAAGAAGCATTACCATTTTCATGCTATTATGAAGATATTCAAAGATGCTGGAATAGAGTAGTGAAGCAGCATGGAGTTAGACTTGATAGGTTTTGTTTTACTGTCTTGTCTTATTATCATGTAAACTTGGTGATATATAAATCAAGTGTAGCTAGTAGAACAAACTAACTAAGCAAACATATTTTTAGCAGAGAAACATTTGTAAGCTGTATTCTGTAGAATTTCTCTATAGTTTTGTTTGTTCACTTGTAAAGTAGCTGTGAGCTATTCAAGCTTCACAGGGTTCTCTTGATATATATATATATATATATATATATATATATATATATATATATATATCTGGTGGATACATTCAAATCCACCAAAAAGTTTTAAAGACCTGAGTTTTTACTACTTTATGTTTGCTTTACTTATCTCTGTAATTCCGAACTTTGCAAATCAAGCAGTTAGATATTAGAACCATTTGTCATAAATCCCAAAAAGAAGTCAGAATTACATTCAACCCCCCTTTTGTAATTCTTGTTGTATTGTTAGGGAATAACAAGGATGTTGGAGTGAAGATTCCATTTCTGGACAAAGACAATTGTCACCACTGGAAGGTGAAGATGCACCTACATCTTCTTTCTCAAGATGAGGCCTATGTGGATTGCATAGAGAGAGGCCCTCATATGCCAATAAGAGCTACAACAGGAAATGAACCATCTATTCCCAAGCCTAGGCATGAATGGTCAGATCCTGATATTGAGCAAGTCAGGAAAAACAAGAAAGCCATGAATATATTATTCAATGGAGTTGATGGTGATATGTTTGATAACATCATTAACCGCAAAACAGCCAAGGAGGTTTGTGACACAATTCAGATTATCTGTGATGGTACTGAGCAAGTAAGGGAGAATTAGATGCAGCTGCTAATTCAGCAATATGAGCACTTTCATTGTGAAGATAGTGAGTCTCTCACTAACATTTTTAGTAGATTTCAAAAACTGCTAAATGCTCTGAAGTTGCATGGAAGAGTCTATCAGACAAAAGTCTCCAATCTCAAGTTCCTTAGATCTCTTCCAAAGGAGTGATCTAACATGCTTTACATGCTAGATACTGATAAGTACTTTAATTTCAGTGATTTGGTTTTGTTTGAGTTAGGCTTTAAGTTAGGAGAGATCAATAAGAGTGGTAAAAGTGTCTATTATGCTAGATTCTTTTTGATGCTTGCTAACCATCTTGTTGAAGATATTATGATTGAGAACCCAACCAACAAGTAAATTGTTGGGTTCAAGAAAGAAGCATCTTTGCAGATTTAAACAGAGCAAACCATCACAAGGAGGTTCCCCTATACTACTTTCCAGTAATGGGGGACCTCAGGTAAGTGAGGTAATTTCTAAAGTCTCCACTCTTCCAACCTCACAAATTTCTTTGCTTTCTAGTATAGCTATGGCAACTGTGTCAATGACCCAACAGTTGCCTACCCAAGCTACCAAACCAACAAAAGTTACTAAATCCAAAGTTAAGAAAGCCCCCTTTCATTTCTTTCAAAAGAAATCAGTTGTAAAATCCACCAAACCTAAAGATGGGAGTGTGAAGGTGGACAAGAAAGGTGAGGGACAGGGTGAAAATCAAAGAAGCCCTAACGATAAGGTTGGAGAGGTGAGTGATTCCTAGCCTAGCCACACTGCAGTTTCTCAACAAACTGCAGTGCTTAAAAAGGATTTAAGCTCATTACTAGTTACATCCTCCCAAAAGGATGTGACTATTGAACAAAGCTCTCAGCCAAGAGCACAGGCCAAGAGGGTAAGGGACACAAGATCACCCCAAACTTATACCAGAAAGAAGAAACCAAAAACCCTTGGGGATGCACAGGGATCACACACTGTGCAAACTGGTGCTAAAGACCCAGTCACTGCACCATCTCAAAGTGAGATTGATGTGGCTCCAACAAATGTGGAGTCACAGCCAAAATCTCTCATAATTGAAGCACCTGATACACCAAATTCTCCCGCACACTCACTGGATGTTGACATGATCAATACATCACTTCCAAATTCTCCATCTTTAAATCTCTCGGAGAAGCCAAAAATCCAAGTAAGTGAGCATCATCTTTTAGATGATTTGTTGGCTCATTTACCTTTCCTTTCTGAGGCTATTGAGACATCTGTGCCAAAATTTTCATCAATTTGTACAAAGTCTACAATAGTCTCCACTCCAAACTCAATTATTTCTTCTATCCTGATGGATATTTATCATCCGTCGAGTAGTGATTGTCTCCCGACGAATAAGCTTAAAAGTAGTCATCCTTCGGATAGTCAAACTGCTAACCCGATGGATATTCCTCATCCGTCGGGTGTTTCTGCACAGCTTCTAACTTCATCAATTCTTACAAGTGCAGATGACTTAGTAGTAGTGCAATCACTCTTAGGACTGAGGGAAGGGAGTGAATTGAGTGAGAGTCTGGGTTGCTCCCAGGAAAAAAAAGAGAAAAAGAGTGATCAAATGCAGTCCATTTCTTTAGGACTGACAAAAGTGAGTGAGAAGAGTCCCACCTTAGATGGTGAAGGTGAGGGTGGAAAGCCAAGGGGAGCCCTTGATGCAAAAAGAGAGAGAAAATGAGAGAAATGCAGGTATAAGAGGGATAAGGCTGTATATCATTTCTAGTGAGTCAATGAATGCCAATGATGCAGACATTGAGAGACTATCTCAGCATCCTCAAGCTGTATAAGTTCCATCTCATATGATGCTGAGGCATTTACTCATCCTGTTCCAGCATATAAAATTTTGGCTGGATAGGGCAATGAAGATGTAGAAAGGATACTGAACTTGGTGCACACCACCCAATCAATGCAGAGAGCTAAGGATGCCATCACAGCTATGCCACATAGAGCTGATGATGATGTTGACTTTGGGATTGGGGAATCTGCTGATTTCTTTGGTGATGCAAGTGAAGAGGGGTCACTGGATATAGGGGGAGAAGTAGGCCCTAGTTCCAGATCTGGTATGCCATCTTGGGCATTTTCAAAGTAGTGTGATGAACACTATTTCAAGACTACCATGATCCAAAATATATGTTAGACACACTCTGCTCTTCAATCCACAACAAATGCGAGCACCAAGAAGCTCCTACAAGCACACCTTGCTTCTCTTCAATTACAACAAATTCATGGTTTTCAACATACTCAGGATGTCACCTCTATCAAAGGTGAAATTGATCAAATAAAAAGGGACATTTCTGAAAGGTTGGATTCTAAACTTCCAGAAGCTGAAATGCTTGACATTAAGAGTCAACTCAGGAAAAATTCTGATCTGGCCACAAAGATAGATTCCTTGGATACCAGAACGACAGCAATGGAAGCCTCTCTAACAGCCATACATCTACATCAGGCACATCAAACAGACTTTCTTCAAAGGCTAGTGGCAGCACAAACCCTTTCTTCTACTCAACTTGCTGATAACAAAAAGGGGGAGAAAGAAACCTCTTCTAAGGAGGAGAAAGCAAGCTTAATTGTCTTATTCAGTCAAGGGGAATCAAGAAGTGAGGGGAAGCAAAAAGTGCTAAACATACAAGTCAGCAAAGTGATTGTGCCAACAATTGCTTTCACAAAGCCATCAGTGTTGGATAGCATTGATCTAAGCCAAAGACCAGCTGAAAAGCTTGAATTGAAATCATATTCTAAGATGATTGATGTTACAGCCTTAGAGAAGGAAATAAAAGAAAAATGGAGAAAAATAGATGCAGATATCCAACAAAAGTTTGGGCCAATTCAGAAACCAGACAAAGTCTTCAATCATCACTCTAAAGTCATGAAAATTTCTGTGAATGACATAAGTATGAACTATATGGAAAGAGGTCAAACTTCCTGTATCAAATCTCCAAAGAAAGATGTCATTATTAAGGCCAAATGGAACTATCCTAAGTTTTCAGACAAGAATCCTATGGATACAGTGTTTGAAACACCTTGGCCAGATGAGAAGAAGCTGCTGGCTAGGTCTATTGCATTCTACAAGGATCCAACTGATTCAGTGCTTAAAAGGAGAATTTCTAAATTTACAGAAATGGTAAGGAGATTTGTGTGGTGGTTGGACACCCACCGTTTGTGGAAGCTAAGAAGGAAGAGAAAGAAAGAATCAGGCTAGAAAAGAAGCAAGCTACCTTGGATGCTAAGAAGCAAAAGCAAAAGAAAGAACAAGCTGCTATCTTGGCCAAGCTTCAAGCTGTAAAAACCACAACAGGACTTCCTGTACAACCAACTGTAATTACTGAACCTAAGGATCTGAAATTGCAAGAATAATCACAGCAAAAAAGAAGATTTAGATACAAACTCCATTCCAAGAGGAAAGTGAACTTTAATGATGAGGAATTAGAATACTAATTTCCCAAAAAGCCTACAACTACAACTCAGACATCAAAACCCTCAGTAGTATTTGAAGAATTCAAAGTGGTTGATCCAATAAGAAATATTCATGGTGAACCAGTTATTCCTAAGGATGAGCCAGTAGACTAGGATAGTTTACCAATTCCTGAGCTAAATTTACCCATCTTCAAGACAAAGAAGATAAAGACTAGAGCTAGCAAGAAAGTGAAGCCTGTATCTCTCAGATCCAAAGCTCTAACCAAATCCCAACCCACAGTCAACAAGAGAGATCTCATGTACATTTATGATATCAAGGAATTTTCAGACTTCAATCTCTACTTGGATGAACTGGAAGAAGTAAGAGGAATTGATGCTTACAGACATCTTCCTGAAATACTAGTATTTAGATACAAGGGAAGGAAAGAGATGACATGGTCTCGCCACAGGATTCTCCAAGAAAGCCAATTTGTTCTGATTAAAGTCTATTCATCCTTCAGAAAGAACTTTGGATACAATGTGACTACAAGAAGAATAGTTCTAAAGAGAATTGAGGAACTAAGGAGTACTAGAGCCAAAGATGCACTTTCAAAACCTCTATCTATTCCCTTTACAGGAAAAAGAGTGCATCTAAGGCCCTATTGGCTGATGGAATTCATGGATGGCAAAGGTGTTAGAAGATTCTTCAGATTGGAGGACCAATTGAGTATCTCTAGCAATGAGACTCTTTTGGTGATGCGGGAAATGCAAAATCTCTCAGAAGCTGATGAACTTGAATTTCACAGACAACTTTAGAATCAAATTGAAGAAAACACAGAAGGCTTGGGAAGAAATCCAGAAAATGAAGGAAATAGATCTATCTGCTCAAACTAGAGGAGCATCTTGATAACAATTGTGAGCAATTTCTTTGTGTACTTTGCATTGTTCAACTTTCAGCAAATCGTAGCACTTACCAGTTTTATCTACTATTTTTCAATCTGTATCTTTAGGATGTTTTGTTATCATCAAGGTTCTCTTAATTTATGGCTAAAATTCCAGTAGACATAAATTGGGGGAGATTGTTAGGAATATGTTGTGTACTTGATGATAAGCTAAACAAAACACCTTAGTAGATTTAACTTAGTGAGTTTTGTAGCACCTGATGGATGATCAATTATAGTCCCGACGAATGATTCAATATAGTCCCGACGGATGACTAATTGATATCCACCGGGTGAGTAGCTTATGTAACAATAAGTACTGTAGCACATTTCTGCAAACAACTTTGTATAGATTCTGTAGTAGCTTATGAATCATGTAGACTGCTAGTAGATGTGCAGAATAGGTTGATTAAATGTAAATATAAGATGTCTTATAATTCTGCACAAATGAAATAGAGTCAAGTGATAAATGGCTACCCGACGAATGATCAACAAAGCTACCTGACGGATGATCAACAAGGCTACCCGACGGATAACAAGCATGTACCTTACAGATGATCAATTCAAATATCTGTTGACAGTGACAACACAGTCACATGCATCGAGTGCTTGCAAAAGGAATGTGGCAGCCCGTTTAGCAGGGTTTTGAGAACAAAGAAGCATTACCATTTTCATGCTATTATGAAGATATTCAAATATGCTGGAATAGAGTAGTGAAGCAGCATGGAGTTAGACTTGATAGGTTTTGTTTTACTGTCTTCTTTTATTATCATGTAAACTTGGTGATACATAAACCAAGTGTAGCTAGTAGAACAAACTAACTAAGCAAACACATTTTTAGCAGAGAAACATTTGTAAGCTGTATTCTGTAGAATTTCTCTGTAGTTTTGTTTGTTCACTTGTAAAGCAGCTGTGAGCTATTCAAGCTTCACAGGGTTCTCTTGATATATATATATATATATCTGGTGGATACATTCAAATCCACCAGAAAGGTTTAAAGAGCTGAATTTTTACTACTTTATGTTTGATTTACTTAACTCTGTAATTCCGCACTTTGCAAATTAAACAGTTAGATATAAATTGAGTTAGAACCATTTTTCATAAATCCCAAAAAGAAGCCATAATTACATTCAACCCCCCTTCTGTAATTTTTTTTGTATTGTTTGGGAATAACAAGGATGTTGGAGTGAAGATTCCATTTCTAGACAAAGACAATTATCACCACTGGAAGGTGAAGATGCACCTACATCTTCTTTTTCAAGATGAGGCCTATGTGGATTGCATAGAGAGAGGCCGTCATGTGCCAATGAGAGCTGCAACAGGCAATAAACCATCTGTTCCCAAGCCTAGGCATGAATGGTCAGATCCTGATATTGAGCAAGTCAGAAAAGACAAGAAGGCCATGAATATATTATTCAATGAAGTTGATGGTGATATGTTTGATAACATCATTAACTGCAAAACAACCAAGGAGGTTTAGGACACAATTCAGATTATCTATGATGGTACTGAGCAAGTACGGGAGAATTAGATGCAGCTGCTAATTCAGCAATATGAGCACTTTCATTGTGAAGATAGTGAGTCTCTCACTGACATTTTTAGTAGATTTTAAAAACTACTAAATGCTCTAAAGTTGCATGGAAGAGTCTATCAGACAAAAGTCTCCAATCTCAAGTTTCTTAGATCTCTTCCAAAGGAGTGGAAACCAATGACAGTCTCACTGAGAAATTCTCAGGATTACAAGGAGTTTACCTTGAAAGGACTGTATGGCATCTTGAAAACTTATGAGCTTGAAATAGAGCAAGATGAGAGGATGGAGAAAGGAAGGAAGAAAGGAGGGTCCATATCACTGGTTGCTGAGTTGGAAAAGGAAAAGGAGGTGAATGTAGAAGCTGTTGAGTCTACTTCAAGGGTCTGTGAGAACAAGGGCAAGGGGTTGGTAGCTGAAACTGAAGATCATTTGAGCCAAGATGATATGGATGATATTGATGAACATCTTGGATTTCTTTCTAGAATATTTTCCAGGCTCAAGTTCAAGAAGAACTTTGAAGCAGCTAAACCAAGTGGAAACATGGTGGATGAATCAAAATTCAAATATTTCAAATGTGGCTTGGCAGGGCATTTTTCCAGTGAGCGTAGAAAGTCAGAGTCCAGCAACAAGAAGTTTGAGCCTGTGGATTATAAATAGAAGTATTTTGAGTTGCTCAAGCAAAAGGAAAGGGCTTTCATTACACAAGAAAATGACTGGGCAGAAGATGGATTGAATGAGGATGAAGATGTCAGCTATGTCAATCTAGCCCTAATGGCCAAGTCTGATGAAACAGAAACAAGTTCTTCAAGTAATCAGGTAATTACCACTAACCTAGCACATTCATCTAAAGCTGAGTATAATGATGCAATTAACGACATGTCTATAGAATTATATCATTTGCGTGTTACACTTAAGTCCCTCACTAAGGAAAAATGCTAAAATTAAAGAAAACAATCTATTTTTAAGTGAGAGGAATAATGTTGCAGGGTCTCAGTTTATTGAATTTGAAAAATTGAGAATTGAATGTAAGATTGCTAAGGATGAATTAACTAAGTCCTTGAAGAAAGAGGAGATTTTGAAGAAGCAGCTTGAATGAGAACAGGAAGAGATTAAAGCATGGGAATCATCCAGAGATGTCCATGCTCAAATCATTAAAGTTCAAGGTATTGAGTCCTTTTGTGATGTAGCGTGGAAAAACAGTAAGGAGAAGCTGGAATCCAATTTGGTTGAAGGATTGCTAACAGATGTAGACTCGACAGATGATGATAGTCATCCTTCGGATAATGAAAAGGATTATCCGTCGAGTGACATAAATCCTCATCTGTCGGCCGTGAGCAAACCTATGAGCAAAGCCAAACTTGCCAAGTTAAATGAAAAATATGGATCAGTTTCCAAAAACTTTATTCCAGGAGAATCAAATCAAGTGAAGAAGGAAAATAAAGTGAATGTTGGTCATCTGTCCATCAAGCAATTGAATGACAAATTAGAAAAGATTGAGGTTAAAACAGAAACTAAAAAGAAAAACAATAGAAACGGGAAAGTAGGGATTAATAAACATAACAACTACACACCTGATAAGTATGCTCCAAGAAAAATATGTGTTAAGTGTGGTAGTATTAATCATTTATCTGTTAATTGCAAACTTGCCATGCCTACTCTTATATCTGTACCATCTTCTTTTCCCAACATGAATGCCATGCCTTCTATGCCTATGAATGCTATGTCTGCTCAGAATATGAATGCACAATTCACTAATATGCCATTTGCACCTAATCCTTATTATACTGCATTTAGTATGCCTCAAATGCCATATAGCATGCCTTATTGGAATAACATGTTTGCAAATAGCATGCCTTTTTCTGTTAATCAAAACTTGCATGATAATTCTGTTTTAATGACTGGTTTTAAAGGTCCAACTTAGATGACTAAAGATGAATCAAATATCTCCAAGTCAAATGAGATCAAACCTAATATACAAAAGAAGAAAGCTAACAAGGAAGGACCCAAGGAAACTTGGGTACCAAAATCAACTTGATTTGGTTTTGATGTGTGGAGGGAAACAGAAAGAATCTTTGGTACCTGGATAATGGTTGTTCAAGGCACATGACTGGAGATTCTACCCTGCTCACAGAGTTCAAGAAGAGAGCTGGCCCAAATATTACTTTTGGAGATGACAGCAAGGGTTATACTGTGGGATATGGCTTGATTTCAAAAGACAATGTCATCATTGAGGAGGTTGCCCTAGTGGATGGTCTCAAGCATAATTTGCTGAGTATCAGCCAGCTTTGTGATAAGGGCAATTCAGTAACCATCAACTCAGAAGCCTGTGTTGTGACTAACAAAAGAAGCAACAAAGTAGTTCTCACTGGTGTGAGAAGAGGAAATGTGTATCTAGCTGACTTCAGCTCATCAAATGCAGAATCTGTTACTTGCCTTCTCAGTAAAGCAAGTCAAGATGAAAGTTGGTTGTGGCACAATAAGCTATCCCATCTAAACTTCAAGACCATGAATGAGCTTGTCAAGAAAGAATTGGTTAGAGGCATTCTTCAAGTGGAGTTTTCTAAGGATGGACTGTGTGATGTCTGCCAAAAGGGAAAGCATATTAAAGCATCATTCAGAAAGAAGCTTGATTCAACAATTGAAGAACCTTTGCAATTGCTACACATGGATTTGTTAGGACCAGTCAATGTGTTGTCCATCTCTAGGAAAAGATTTTGCCTAGTAATTGTAGATGATTTCTCAAAGTTCTCTTGGACATATTTCCTAAAGTCTAAAGATGAGGCTAGTGAAATCATCATCAATCATATAAGGCAAGTCAACAATCATCCTGATTTCAAAGTAAGAAGAATCATGAGTGACAATGGAACTGAGTTCAAGAATTCTGTGATAAGATCATTTTATGAAGAAAATGGGATAATGCATGAGTTTTCTGCAGCAAGAACTCCACAACAAAATGGAGTGGGAGAAAGGAAAAACAGATCTCTTATTAAAGCTGCAAGGACAATGCTTGAAGAATCAAAGTTACCAACATATTTCTGGGCTGAAGCTGTGAATACTGCCTGCTACACTCAGAATATTTCTTTGGTGAATCAAGCAAAGTGCATGACACCATATCAATTGTTCAAGAACAAGAAACCAACTTTAAATTTTCTTCATGTCTTTGGCTGCATATGTTATATCTTGAGAAATCAGACTGATCAAAATGGGAAGTTTGATGCTAAAGCAGATGACGGAATTTTTGTTGGATAAGCTGTGGGAAAAGCATATAGAGTCTATAATCTAAGAACCAACATTGTTATGGAATCAATACATGTTGTGTTTGATGATAAAAAGATTGAAGGACTGCAAGATGAAGATTCTCATGAGAGTCTCAAATTTGATAATGTGGAGATGGTTAGTGATGACAGTGATGATGAAAGTGATCAGGAAACAATGGCAAAGGATAATACAGAAAAATCTACTACTAATGAAGCACAAAATTCAACATATGTCGAGTTGCAAAATGCTTCATCCATCGGGAGACAATTTGGTTTATCCGTCGGGAGACAATCAGCCTCATCCGTCGGAACACAAAGTGCACCATCTATCGGGTCTTCAAAAGAAGCTGAAAGTCCGAATATATCACTTACAGAAAATTCTCCTTTCTCAAATCAAAGATTCACAAACTCAGGGGGAGTTTCTAATAATCAAAACTCAGTCACACATCAAGACAACAATGAGGCCTCTTCATCTAGAGCTAATCTACCTCAACAAAGGAAATGGACAAAAGATCACCCCTTTGAGCTCATCATTGGTGATGTGTCTTCTAGAGTTCAAACAAGGAGAGCAACTCAAGAAGAATGTCTATATAGCAGCTTCCTATCTAAGGAAGAACCAAAGAAGGTAGAAGAAGCCTTGTTGGATCCTAATTGGATTTTAGCTATACAGGAGGAGCTAAACCAATTTGAAAGGAATAAAGTATGGAAGCTGGTACCCAAGCCTAAATGAAAGAATCCAATTGACACCAAATGGGTATTCAGAAACAAGATGGATGAAAATGGCATAGTGGTCAGGAATAAAGTTAGATTGGTTGCTAAGGGCTATTGTCAACAAGAAGGAATAGATTTTGATGAAACTTTTGCTCCTGTTGCAATACTTAAAGCCATCAGAATTTCCTTAGCCTATACAGCTCATGCCAATTTCAAGGTCTATCAAATGGATGTCAAAAGTGCATTTATGAATGGAGATTTGGAAGAGAAAGTCTATGTTAGTCAGCCTCCTGGTTTTGAAGATCCAAATTTCCCAAATCATGTTTATTATCTTTTGAAAGCACATTATGGACTGAAGCAAGCACCTAGAGCCTGGTATTACACTTTACCAAAGTTTCTTTTGGAAAATCACTTCACAAGAGGTACTGTTGATAAAACTTTATCCTTTAGAAATGTTAATGGCTCTAGTATACTTGTTCAAATTGATGTAGATGATATTATATTTCGCTCTACAGATGAAAACCTTTGCAAAAAGTTTGCAAAATTGATGCAAAGTAAGTATGAAATGAGCATGATGGGAGAACTAACTTACTTTCTTGGTTTGCAAGTTAAGCAAGTTAGTGATGGAATATTCATTAGTCAAACTAAATACATTCATTATCTTTTAAAGTAGTTTGATCTAATGGATTGTACATCTGCAAAAACTTCCATGGCTACTGCAACTAAGCTTGAATTAAACACTATTGAAAAGTCTGTGGATATTTCAAGTTATAGGGACATGGTTGGTTCACTTCTGTACTTAACATCTAGTAGACCAGATATAATGTTTGCTACTTGTCTTTGTGCTATATTTCAGGCTGATCCTAGAGAATCTCATCTAGTAGCTATTAAGAGAATTTTCAGATATCTCAAGGGAATACCAAAACTTGACATTTGGTACCCTAGAGATTCTGGTTTTGATCTAACTGGTTATTCAGATGTAATTTATGCAGGTTGTAGAATAGACAGAAAAAGTACAATAGGAACCTGTCAATTTCTAGGTAACAAGCTTGTGTCCTGGTTCTGTAAAAAGCAAACTTCAGTTTCTACTTCTACAACTGATGCTAAATATATTGTTGCTGGTAGTTGCTGTGCACAGATTTTGTGGATGAAAAACCAATTGTTGGACTGTGGTCTACAAGTGGATATGATTCCGATTTTCTGTGATAAAACAAGTGCAATTGCCATCACTGAAAATCCAGTACAACATTCAAGAATAAAGCACATAGACATCAAGTACCACTTCATAAGAGAACATGTGATGAATGGTACTCTGTAACTTTATTTTGTTCCAAGTGAAAAGCAACTTGCAGATATATTTACCAAGCCACTTGATGAATCCACCTTTTCAAGGTTGGTAAGTGAATTAGGTATGCTAAATTTTTCTTGAATCATTTCAGATATTTTTCTAGTTGTAATGCAGCCATAAATTTAATTGATTCTTCTGTTTTGGTTGAAATTTTGGCTAAGTCAAAATTTACATCCCGACGGATGATCATTATCCATCGAGTTTGCTCATCCGTCGGAATACAATTTTTCTATAAAAATCAATTATTTTTTTGGAATATTTTATAACTCGACGGATAACTGATTTATCCTCATTCGTCGAATTGTCTCAATCCTAGCCGTCAATTCTCTGATCATTATCCATCGAGTATACTTACAGTCTGTAAGCATGACACGGCGGATAAGTGACATAATTTTTACAGTTTATTTATTTTTAAACGGCAATTTTGGGCAATTTTTATTGGTCCTTTATTTCTCTTTATTATTTTTGTCAGTTTATCTCTGAGATAGTATAAAAGCTAAATTCTTTTTCATTCTTTTCTTTTATCGTTCTCAAGATTCAATTGCTCTAACTTCTTTCTTCTCAAAAGCAAATTCTCTCTCTGCAAACTTTCGAATCTTTAGCAATGGCACCTGTAGTGAAAATCATGTCTCAAACCGGTTAATCTATGAGAAAAATAACTTCTCTGCTCTAGTAAACAAGGAGATTCAACAGTCTGGTGCCTATCATAAAATGATGGATTTTGTGAAGAACTGCAAACTCAACTATGCCATGCTGGAATCACCCACCATTTACTGTGAGGTTGAAGAGGAGATGTGGACAACTGCATTGTACAATTCAACTGACAAGACCATCACTTTCACTCTAAAAGGTAAGCAGTTTTGCATAAACAGTGATATTATCAAAGCATGCTTTAGGATTCCTGATAATACTGTAACTGCTCCACACACAGACACTGACATTGTTAACATACTTAATTCTATGGGCTATGCACTCACTACCTCTAAGTTAAGTGAAATTAGAAGGTTGGGTCTTAGGAAAGAATGGAGTTATCTGTGTGATGTGGTAACTAAAGTGTTTTCTGGTAAGATTAGCAATTTTGATTCTATCGATATATCCATGCTCAACTTGCTTTACATGCTAGTTACTGATAAGTATTTCAATTTCAATGACTTGGTTTTGTTTGAGTTAGGCTTTAAGTTAGGAAAACTTAATAAGATAGGTAAAAGTGTTTATTATGCTAGATTCTTTATGATGCTTGCTAACCATGTTATTGAGAATATTGAGAACCCAACCAACAAGCTGAATTGTTGGGTTCAAGAAAGAAGGATTATTGCAGATTTAAATAGAGCAAATCATCACAAGGAGGTGCCCTTGTACTATTTTCCAGTAATGGAGGGACCTCAGGTAAGTGAGGTAATTTCTACTGTCTCTACTCTTCCAACCTCACACATTTCTTTGCATTCTAGTGTAGCTATGACATTTGTGTCAATGACCCAACAGATGCCTACCCAAGATACCAAACCAACAAAAGTTTCTAAATCCAAAGAAATCAGTTGTAAAATCTACTAAACCTAAAGAGGGGAGTGTGAAGGAGGGTAAGAAAGGTGAGGGACAGGGTGAAAATCAAAGAAGTCTTAAGGATAAGGATGGTGAGAAGAGTGTACCCAAACCTAGCCACACCACAGTTTCCCAACAAACTGTGGTTGTTAATAAGGAAATTAGCTCAAAACTGGTTTCATCCTCCCAAAAGGAGTTACCATTGAAACAAGCTCCTAACCAGGAGCACATGCCAAAAGGGGTAGGGACACCAGCTCACCACAAACTTATGCTAGAAAGAAAAGATCAAAAACCCTTGGGGATGTACAGGCTCACACACTGTGTAAACTGGTGCTAAAGACACAGTCACTGCACCTTCTCAAAGTCAGGTTGATGTGGCTCCAGTAAATATGGAGTCATAGCCAAAATCTCTCATAATTGAAGCACCTGATACACCAAATTCTCCCACACACTCACTGGATGTTGACATGATTAATACATAACTTCTAAATTCTCCATCTTTAACTCTCTTGGAGAAGCCTAAAATCCAAGTAAGTGAGCATCATCTTTTAGATGATTTGTTGGCTCATTTACCATTTCTTTCTGAGGCTGTTGGGACATCTATGCCAAAATTCTCATCAATCTGCACAGAGTCTACAATAGTCTCCACTCCAAACTCTTTCATTTCTACTATCTCGATGGATATTCATCATCTGTCGAGTAGTGATTGTATCCCGACGGATAAGCCTAACAGCTGTCATCCGTCGGATAGCCATACTACTAACCTGATGGATATTCCTCATCCGTCACGTGTCCCTGCACAACTTCAAATTTCTTCAATTCTTACAAGTGCAGAAGACTTAGTAGTAGTGCAATCACTCTTATGACTGAGGAAAGGGAGTGATTTGAGTGAGGGTCTGGGTTGCTCCCAGGAAAAAGGAGAGAAAAAGAGTGAACAACTGCAGTCCATTTCTTTAGGACTGGCAAAAGTGAGTGAGAGGAGTCCTACCTTAGATGGTGAAGGTGAGGATGTGAGGGTGGGGAGCCAAGGGGAGCCCTTAATGCAAAAACATAGAGCAAATGAGAGAAAGGCAGGTACAGGAGAAATAAGGATGGATATCATTGCTAGTGAGTCAATGAATGCCAATGATGTAGACATTGAGAAACTATCTCAGCATAATCAAGCTGTTATAGGTTCCATCTCTTTGGATGCTGAGGCATTTACTCTTCCTGTTCCAGCATATCAAATTTTGGCTGGACAGGGCAATGAAGATGCAGAAAGGATGCTGAACTTGGTGCACATCACCCAGTCAATGCAAAGAGCTAAGGTTGCCATCACAGCTATGCCACCTAGAGCTGATGATGATGTTGACTATGCGACTGGGGAATCTGCTGATTTTTTTGGTGATGCAAGTGAAGAGGGGTCACTGGACATAGGGGATTAATAGGCCCTAGTTCCAGATCTGGTATGCCATCTTGGGTATTCAAAGCAGTGTGATGAACACTATTTCAAGACCATCCTCATTCAACTTATAAGTCAGACACATTCTGCTCTTCAATCCACAATAAATGCCAACACCAAGAAGCTCCTACAAGCACACCTTGCTTCTCTTCAATTATAACAAATCCAAGGTTTTCAATATACTCAGCATGTCACTTCTATCAAAGGTGAAATTGATCAAATGAAAAGGGACATTTCTGAAAGGTTGGATTCTAAACTTCCAGAAGCTACAATGCTTGATATTAAGAGACAACTCAGGAAGAATTCTGATCTTGCCACAAAGATAGATTCCTTGGATACCAGAATGACTGCAATGGAAGCTTCTTTAACCGCTATACATCTACATCAAGCTCAGCAAACTCAACTGCTACAACAACTAGTGGCTGCACAATTTTCATCTTCCACTCTACTTGATGATAACAAAAAGGGGAGAAAAGCTCAAGTAAGGGTGAGGGGGAGAAAGGCCCTAGTAATGGGGAGCTTCAGATAAACATACAAGTCAGCAAAGTGATTGTGCCAACAATTACTTTCACAAAGCCACCAGTGTTGGATAACATTGATCTAATCCAAAGAGCAGCTGAAAAGCTTGAGTCAAAATCAAATTCTAAGATACTTGATGTTACAGCTTTAGAGAAGGAAATAAAATAAAAATGGGGAAAGATAAATGCAGATATCCAACAAAAGTTTGGCCCAATTCAGAAGCCAGACAAAGTCTTCAGTCATCACTCTCAAGTCATGAAAATATCTGTGAATGACATAAGTATGAATTATCTGGAAAGGGGTCAAACTTCCTGCATCAAATCTCCGAAGAAGGATCTCATTATGAAGGCCAAAAGGAACTACTCTAAGTTTTCAGACAAGAATCCTATGGATACAGTGTTTGAAACACCTAGGCCAGATGAGAAGAAACTGTTGGCTAGGTCTATTACATTCTTCAAGGATCCAAATGATTCAGTGCTTAAAAGGAGAATTGCTAAAATTTACAGAAATGGTAAGGAGATTTTTGTGGTGGTTGGACACCCACTGTTTGTGGAAGCTAAGAAGGAAGAGAAAGAAAGAATCAGGCTAGAAAAGAAGTAAGCTACCTTGGATGCTAAGAAGCACATACAAAAGAAGGAGCAAACTGCTATCTTGGCCAAGCTTCAAGTTGTAAAAACCACAACAGAAACCTATGCACAATCATCTGTTACTGCTGAATCTCAAGATCTAAAGGTGCAAGCTGAACCACAACTGAAAAGAACTTTCAGATACAAGGAAAGGGCCAAAAGGGCCAAAAGGAAATTGAACTTTAATGATGAGGAAAAGGAAGACCAAGTTCTCAAAAAGTCTACAACTACAACTCAGACATCAAAACCCTCAGTGGTATTTGAAGAATTCAAGGTGGTAGATCCAACAAGGAATATACATGTGAGCCCATAATTTCAAAGGATGAACCAGTGGACTGGGATAGTCTACCAATTCCTGAGCTGAACTTTCCCATCTTCAAGACAAAGAAGACAAAGACAAGAGCTAGCAAGAAAGTGAATCCAGTAATTCTTAGATCCAAGACACCAATCAAAGCCAAATCTACAGTTAACAAGGGAGACATGTTGTACATCTGTGACATCAAAGAGTTTTCTGACATAAACCTTTACTTAGATGAATTGGAAGAAGTTAGAGGAATTGATGCTCACAGACATCTCCCTGAAAGGCTGGTGTTCAAAATATAAGGGAGGAAGAGAGATCATATGGCCACTTCACAGGATTCTTCTAGAAAGCCAATTTGTGCTAATAAAAGTGTACTCTTCATTTAAAAAGAACTTTGGATACAATGTGATAGCAAGAAGATTAGTTCTAAAGAAGATTGAGGAGCTGAGGAGTAATAGAGCCAAAGATGCACTACCAAAGACTCTGTCAATTCCCTTCACAGGAAAGAGAGTGCATCTGAGGCCATATTGGATGATGGAATTCAGGGATGAAAAAGGAGTTAGAAGATTCTTCAGATTGGAGGATCAATTGAGTATCTCTAGCAATGAGACTCTTTCGGAAATGCAGGAAATGCTAGATCTCTCAGAAGCTGATGAACTTGAATTCCACAAAAAACTCCATAATCAAATTGAAGAAAATAACAGAAGGCTTGGGAAGAAATCCAAACAATCAAGAAAATAAATTTATCTACTCAGACTAGAAGAGCACCTTGATAACAATTATGAGCAATTTCTTTGTGTACTTTGCATTGTTCAATTTTTTAGCAAGTTGTAGCACTTATCAATTTTATCTACTATTTTTTAATCTGTATCTTTAGGATGTTTTGTTATCATCAAGTTTCTCTTAATTTATGGCTACAATTCCAGTAGTTATAAATTGGGGGAGATTGTTAGGAATAAGTTGTGTACTTGATGATAAGCTATACAAAACACCTTAGTAGATTTAACTTAGTGAATTTTGTAGCACCCGACGGATGATCAATTATAGTCCTGAAGGATGATTCAATATAGTCCCGACGGATGACTAATTGATATCCACCGGGTGAGTAGCTTATGTAACAATAAGTACTGTAGCACATTTCTGCAAACAACTTTGTATAGATTCTATAGTAGCTTATGAATCATGTAGACTGCTAGTAGATGTGCAGAATAGGTTGATTAAATGTAAATATAAGATGTCTTGTAATTATGCACAAATGAAATGGAGTCAAGTGATAAATGACTACCCGACGGATGATCAACAAAGCTACCCGACGGATGATCAACAAGGCTACCCGACGGATAACAAACATGTACTCGATGGATGATCAATTCAAATATCTGTTGACAGTGACAACACAGTCACATGCGTCGAGTGTTTGCAAAAGGAATGTGGCAACCTGTTTAACAGGGTTTTGAGATCAAAGAAGCATTACCATTTCCATGCTATTATGAAGATATTTAAAGATGCTGGAATAGAGTAGTGAAGCAGCATGGAGTTAGACTTGATAGGTTTTGTTTTATTATCTTGTCTTATTACTATGTAAACTTGGTGATATATAAACCAAGTGTAGCAAGTAGAACAACTAACAAGACTAAGCAAATACATTCTCAGAGAAAAATTTGTAAGCTGAATCCTGTAGCATTTCTCTGTAAGTTTAGTTGTTCATATTTGTAAGCAGCTGTGAGCTATTCAAGCTTTACAGGGTTCTCACTCAATATATATATATATATATATCTAGTGGATACATTTAAATCCACCAGAAAGTTTTAAAGACCTGAGTTTTTATTACTTTGTGTTTGATTTACTTATCTCTTTATTCCGTACTTCGCAAATCAAATAGTTAGATATAAATTGAGTTAGAACTATTTTTCATAAATCTCAAAAGAAGCCAGAATTACATTCAACTCCCCCTTCTGTAATTCTTGTTCTATTGTTAGGGAATAACAAGTTATCCAAACCAGTATTGTTGAGATAAATATACAACTTCAATCTTGCTCAACAATCTCCCCCTATTTGACTGTTACACCTCACAGTCAAATAATAATGAAGAAGCAATAGTTTGGAGGATAACTCAACTAACCTTATCCAAAAATCTTCAATCAACTTTCAACTTTCAATCCTGGACTTGGAAATAATGTTATCTTATATCTACCACATCTTCTATAAGCATTCAGCTTCAACAGAGAACATATTCTTCTCTCCCTTATATAAAGTTGCAGATAGATACGACTTCCAAACAATATCTTCAATAGCCTTCAGATTTTGCCATAAAGCACATACAAAACATTTTGGAATCCAAAACCAAGACCCAATAATCACTTCCCCAAGATGAAGAATCCCTTCCTTAGTACAATAAAGTTAAAGATCCCTCTTCTTAGTTACAAAAAGACTATCAATCCATAATCTCTTTATAATCACTCCCCCTTAATTGATTAATCCTTCAAAATGTATTCAGAGTAGAACCTTAGGATCAACCAACCAAGTGAAGAGACTATTTGGTAACCATTCCTCACCGTGCAAGTGTGTGATTTCTGTTTATTGATCTCACATTGTTTTTCACTCCACTATACACTCAAGTGTTTGTCACTCAGTATCACAGTGTGTCATTCACTCAAAGCTCCTAACATCCAAGTGTACTTGCGAGAAAATCCTTTTCATAGAAAAGTTGCCTTCCACCTTCAAGGATGGAAAGTCTCAGTTAAGAGATTCAGAAATGTTCCTTCTGAGAGGGGAAATTAGGATTCCTTTAAGTGGAAGAATTCCTGATATCCCTCAACTTCCATGAAGAAGTATACCTTATAAACTCGTCAGTTGATATCAAAGTCCTTATTTACAAGTTGCTGTTTTGACTAAGTCAAAATCACATCCAGATTTAAATTCTGGGAAGATAATCAATGATCAATGATATGCCATTAGGGATAAAAGATTTCTTCTAAAGTCTGTGAGGACTTATCAAAGTAACCAACCAGGATCATAAGTTCTTACTCAAGATAAGAGATAAAGAGTAGAACATGATCCAGGATTCAACCTATTGCCATTGACCTTGATATGGTTTGACAATGATTGATGTGTCAATACCTTCCCTGTGTGTGTGAATCTCACATGTGCATTGGAAACATTTTGATCAAGGGGTAGTGACTCTTATACAGATGCCCTGGCTGACAACCGAATTTTCAATAGATAACATTCTGTTGGGAGAATGCACCTAGTGACTATTTATATGCCTTTTTCAGCTCTATATTCTTTTGAGAGAATACAGATGGGCTTACAGATGTCTCAGGTTATAGATACTCCACTACTTTCTGAGAGACAGAGCTGTAGGGTTGATCTTTCCTTTCTTATTTGGTGCTTCTTGGCACTATCTCCCTCATTCTCAACACAACTCCAAAACCAAATGGTAATTTTTGTCTGATCACTGAGTTGATATCTCAAGAAAATTAAGTGAATCATAGAAAAATTTAGGGGATGTATCAGAGTAAGGTAATGGAATATTGTTTGAGAAATGTTTGGTTCTAATGACTTGGGTTAGAATCTATGAGGTTTGATAGGCTCTTAGTCAGTTTCTTGGACCACTGAGGGTGTTAAAGATCACAAACATCCGAAGTACAATATCAAAGAATTTAATGATCAAGAACAGGGTAGTCTCAGAACTAGAGATCTCTTACCTTTACTTACCACCATATGGATTCATGAAGTATGTCTCAGATGATCATGTTTTCTGATTCTTTTGACAGTACTACTCAATCAAATCTCATTAGCTCAAAACATTTCACGTTAGTCCAATATAGATCAATAAAATAGAGGAAATAGATGAACATTATTTTAAGCTTATAAGACATGCATAAGGTAATCAGAGTATAAAAAATATATCAAGATCAAATATCCAGAACAAAATATAAGCATAGCAAGATCATCAGAGTTACATACAGAGTCAACATATAAGTCATACAAACCATTAATTATGCCAAAAGTATATCCAATAAGTCTGCACCAATTGATTAGTCAACACAAGACTAAACCAATTAAAAACTACTCCTAAAATAATCATATCACAACTATCATTAGTTATATTGCATATTTATTCTACACAAAACAAAGATAGTTATTCTAGCATGAACATAGAATCAGAGTGACCAAGGAATCTGTTGTCAGAGTTACCTAAGGTCTGAAGCTCAAAAATAATACATAATTACTCAAAAACATGATATAATCACACAAGATATAATCAGAGTACTCAAGTTAGTTGCACATGATCTAAATCTATAAATCAGAGTTATGATAGAATCACAAAAGAGATTACATGATCTTAAATCAAAGTGCAAACAATATTGAGATGTGTGTGTGTGCTAAAATAAATATCAATATCAAGAGTGTTTGCATCAGAGAAAACATATAACATATAAACATTCAAACAACTCATATATTGCAAAAGAAAACTCTAACTTATTTACCACTAACATATGACATGTAAATCATGGTAATCAGTTAGCTTCAAAACAAGTTTACAAACATGGGTATATATAACAAATAGATATGTAAACTTACTTTCCCATAATGTTAACTTAGATTTGTGGAATATTGCTTATTTTGCTCCCCCTAAGTTGTTGCTGAATCAAATCTGAGATTTGGTGCTTTGAGGGGAATAAATCTTGAACTACTACCAGCGTCTGAATCTGGATCAACCCCTGTTATATTCAGAAAAAGCTTCAGGCTTCTTTTCATATCTCCACTAATTAAATATATGATCTATCCTTGAATCTGGGAACAAACCTCCACAAATTTAATCTTCAAACTGATTGAGTTCATCTTGTATAACAATCACTCAATCTGGATCTCCAAGAGCTTCACTGCTTCCTTTGGTTCCATTGGTGATAGAAAACCAGAATCTATTTGCAATCATGCCACGATATGTTAGTAGTGGTCTCAGAAGATACCTGCGATGAAGAGGTTTCCATTGATATTGGATCATTGCATTTTTCTTCCTCTACATCTGTACCATTCCAGTGCTTTTCATCAGTGACTAATTCTTTGTCCTGATGCTTCTTCTGTCCATCTTCATTCCTTCTCAGACAAGCTTCTTTCTCATTTGCTTGTGTTAACTCTTCCATTTCACTGTTAGAGTGTCCCTAATCTTCACCATCACACAATTCATGTGTGCTTCCTTCAATCAACTGTTCCTTGTAGCATTCACTGGATACCGACTTTGTAGATTCTCCATCTTCAAGATCTTGACTGTCTCCACTAGATAACTTAACCTTATATTTGGAATTTCTTCTGAATTTAATTGCACTACATTTAGAAGTCATCTCAAACATAGTTTGATCTTCTATTGTTTCAAGTTCTTCCAACGTATAATAGTCATCATCTTCTTCATTTCTAGTCAGATTTGATCCACTTGTAGAAGCTTCCGAAGTCAGTGATCCTTCAACATTTTCTTCAGGAATTATTTATTCCTCTGCTATAGGACATGTTGATTCATATATGGTCTTGTTCCTGTTGTTCACTGTCTCAGACCCATGTTTGACATTTCACTGCTTTTCCTCAGCTTCATAGGTCTTTAATGTAAAAACCCAATTTTTTTTGACATCGGTAAAAGACCTTATGAACAGTAACCTTGCGGTTTAATAAAAAAATTTTGCGACCACACCATATACGAGTTTTTAATTTAAGATTCTGAGTTGATATTATGATTATACGTACCAAATGAGTGTATGTAAACGCTATTAGTTTTCGAAGAAAATGAACTTTGAAAAATGACCATATTTATGAATCATCGAGGATTACGAGGATCACAATATAATTATGAATTTAAAATCCTAAGGATTTATATCCAAGGACGATACTTCAAAACATAAGGAATAAATACGAAAGGATTTACGTCGCGAACCGTTTGCGAGAAAGTATTACGAAAACGTTTAAGCGAACGAACGAATGCGTAAACGATTAAATAAACATAACGCAGTAACTAACCATGGTAGAAAAGTAACCATGATTACTTTATTAAATAGTGAGCTAAGGAAGTAGGATGATCAACTAGGGCTAGAGAATAGTGAAGCTAATGGCTAAGCTAATTAGCTTAGCTTGTAATCTAAAAAGCCTAGCTAGAATTGTCCAGAGATTTGGCAATAAAAATCAATCCTATGACATACTAGAAGAATAAACAAGATATCACAACATTATTGCAAGAAGCAACCAAGGAAGCAACACATTTTCTCTCTCTCTCTCTCTCTCTCTTTCTCTCACAAAACACCATGCTGATTTTCAAGAACACCATGGAGAGAAAAATTCATATCTCATGTTCTAAAACTAGACCAAGGCTTCATCAAGGATCTTAGGACTTTACTAAGTACTAAAAAGCTTCAAGAAAGGTATAAACATTCATCCAAACTTTGTTTAAGTTTTAAGTTTCAAGAAAAGTAAGGATCTTGGATATAAGTATGGTTTTGATTATTGATTTGATATTATCTTGATGTTTAGTTAATTAGTTTTAAGGTTGATGATTGTTGCCTCAAGAACATGATGTAATTGAGAGGAGTTAGTGTTAAGATTATGATTTGATGATTGTTGATGGCGGTATAATGATTTAAGACGTAAACGAAACTCGAGCCGTAATCGTAACCTCGTTAAAACGAACAAAACTCAACTTAAGTTTCTGCAGAAGATCCCGAATGTATGAACTGTAGTTTCCTGAAAAGTGAGACTTGATTATGATAGAAAATTTTATGAGGATTTTTTAGGTGCTTGAATCGCTTGATTTCAATTTACGAATCAAAAGTAATACCGTTTTAGTAAAAGGGATTTACGCGACAAAACTGCTACAAATTACGAACTTTGTAAATATATATGATCAACTTAAAAATATTAAAAATCATGATATTTTTACAGAGAGTAATAAATAGAGTTTATTATCTGTCATAAAAATTTAAATTAAAAATGTTAATTTTTCAATTTTATAAAAATATCGGAGCCGAGGTCGCGCGGAGTACGAATGTTAAAAACAACCCCCTGTTAGGAAACTGCCACTTCGGGATTTTCACCCCTGTTACCAGAAAACCATTTTCAAATGATGTGTTCTAAATTTTGTATAGATCGCGTACGCAAAAACGGTGATTTGAATAGTAAAACTCCGTAGTTGACCGAACTTTTGAAATGCTTTTCACCTAATTAAATTCATTTTATCAAAATGAAAATTTTAGGATAAATATTACAAGCACTGAAGAAGCTCCTCGAGTTGGTTTCGTATTAAAATATTAAATTTACGATTTATTAAAAAAGATAGAGTGCGAGTCGCGTAATAGTAATATTCAGTAAAGTCAAATCTAGAAGACCACTTTGACCGTCCGTTTCGACCAAGGAGTGATAATTATTTTGAGTCGGTCGAATGATGAAAGTTATGAAGTATTGAACTTATTAGAAATATAAGTTGGTGATGAGAGTAGGAATACTGATTAATATTATGATGTTTGTTGATTAGAAAACCCGGAACGAGAGGAAGTCGGGAAACGTGTCTTGGACTCCAGGCAAGTTTTCAAACCCTACCTTTTAAAACCGTTGTGTTGTGTTTGTTTTAAAATAATGTCGATATATACATGATGCTATATTTATGATGTTTTAAGAACTATGTTATATAATATCATACGACATGATAATGATTTTGGTATATGAATATTAACGAATTTCAATCGATAACGCTAGAGAGTAGCGTTGTATATATGGGGAGTATATTTTAGACCGAGGATCGGTCAGTATAATTTTATGAAACCCGGAATTATTTTGGAGGTGTTTTATTTAAGAATATAAATGCTATAGTGGAGCGTGATATATAAGTTATAAGACCGCGAGTCGATCAATTTTTATAAAGTATAAACTCGGGAATCATCCCAGAGATGTTTTGGACCATTAAAAGTCTGTACTTATTTTATTCCAACGGACTCGATGTCCACTTGCGAAACATTAAATACCTCGAACTTTTATTAAAACAATTTCCAAAGATCGTATTCCCTCAACTATATTTTATTGTTCGAATAATAAATATTATATACCTATTCATTTATTATGGGAGAAGTATACTCCAACGATTATTTATTTCAAAACCGATTAAACATTAAAGATTATTAAATTACGTAGACATAAATTAGTTGAGGAATATTATTTTAAATATTCTTTTAAAGTAAACTCATTCGAGGTTTAATTATTTATCGATTAATATTTAATTATTTATTATTTATTAAAGGATTTATTTATGATTTAAAAATCATAAAACCTGATGTAAAATACTTTCTGATTTTCGGAAAATCATTCGAATAATTTCAGATCGTCGGAGAATATTATCTCGACTTATTTTAAATATTTTGAATATAGTTTCAAAAGGAACTCCCCCTTAGTTACTTATTTGTTGACAACGGTCAACTCACATTCTTAGTACTTCCTCCGAAAACTTTCGGAAGTACATATATATATATATATGAGGTAAAGTTGTGCCTATCAACAAGCAAAACGCTTGGGGAACTTCGATATAGTTCGATGATTCCAAGTATATGATAGAATTTCTTAAAGGACAGAGGAGGGGTAGGATCCAAGTACTTCGTGTCCAGTACCGTAGAAGACGGTACTATATGTACCTAAGGACCTGCGAAGTGTGTGTATACCCGAAATGA
Organism: Apium graveolens; assembly: GCF_009905375.1. NCBI lineage: Eukaryota > Viridiplantae > Streptophyta > Magnoliopsida > Apiales > Apiaceae > Apium > Apium graveolens. The sequence continues at coordinate 219,171,878 of NC_133652.1, forward strand.
GGACACATAGCCCGTATGCGGAAAGGGTGATAACTGGGATACGAAGGTGCCGTCCTTCTACTAGTAGAAAATATTACTATTTCCGTAGTACGACTGATCATCGTATGCGGTGGCTCCAACGAATGTCCTATTCTTCCAATTGGAATTGTGATGCAATATCGTAACCCACGCCCAGGTGCTGGGTTTACCATTAAGGTATTCGCAGGATAATAAATCCACCAAAGAATTGTTTTCAAAAGAAGGTGTGTATCACCAAGGAAAACTATTTTTTGAATAAAACATATTTATCATATATGACGTTTTACTTGAGTTTATCATACATTCATTTTATATTGTACATTATTATGTTGGGCATTATAGCTCACTCTTGCTTTCTTTTAAATGACACAACATAACAGATAACCAGTATGCCGGTGTGGGACTTAGTCGCTTGCAGTCATGGGGAGAATCCCTGGCAGCTTTGTCTCAGTTGGGCAAGAGTATCAGATAGGTATAAGATATCAGTCGTAATTATTATAACTTCATGTAGAGGTTATGAATAATTGTTTGAGATCCTGTAAAGTACATTTGAGTGTAATAAAAGAAGATGACATTTTGTACATCATTTCTAAGGCTATAACTTGTGTGTGTGTGTGCATGAGATTAGGGTCTGTTGGATTATTGAATCTATACAGGTTACACATGAGTGAAGGATGGCGTGTTGACCTAGATGCCTGACCCCGGATTTGGGGGCATTACATAAATGGTATCAAAGCAATAAGTTATAGTACTTAGAGACGAGAGTGTTAGGAATCTTTCTAGATGTGAGATGTCGTAAGAGCTCATATAGAGTTCATCATTGGACTACCAGATGTAGCCTCAATGTGTAGGTTAGATTAAATGTATATTTGAGGTATTAAAGTGTGACTAATAGAACCATTAGAGATTATCAGAATGATGAGAAGAAAAATTATAATCATATATGATTTGGCAAGGATGTGGATGTAGAACTCGGAGCTGAGTCTCCAGGGCATTTGGGGTAAAGACGATATTACCAACACCATATATAAATTTTGATAACACGAGCCTTGTTACTCGTAGTTCTTTATAGGTTGCCCATAAAGGGGCATCACATGTGAGAACCATAAAGTCTAATTATTAATATACAGTTGAGGTTATTGACCCTAACTAGTTAAAGGTGTCATTTTACCAAGGAGGATGTGAATATTGTATTAATCACCAATTCACCAGAGATAGTGTCCAATATACCCTTAAGGATATTTTCTATTAAGGAAGATTTGAATGTAATATAAGAATGTTAATGTAAGACGACTACACTACATGATATTATTAATGTGCTTAACATGTAAGGTTATGATGGTTTAGCTCAGAGATCGAGAGCATCGAGAATTGATGGCATGACTACAATTGGATGGCGTAAGATTACAATGAGCGATAGTTCGATCTTAGAACCTTTTAAAAAGGATAGACCAGTGAGTCTAAAGTGGAATTCTTCGGTAGATATGATGTCAGAGGCTACGTATATATACTCGTAGACCTCTAATATATTCGATAACGTATGTTCAATTACACACATATGCCACTGAACTTATGGACTGCATTAAGATCCCTTAGAGATCTCTTTGATCTGTTCCCAGGGGGAACTGGCCACTTATAGTTAGTAACAGATGCGTGTAACAGGCAACTATCGGCTCTTAACAGATGTTTTTGGAATATTTCTGAGTAAGGTCTTCGAGGTAAAACACCGGAATGACAGATATACGTGCGAAAGTCAAGTTAGTAAGCGATTTTAAAATGATGTTGAAAGAGAAACTATTTCAAACATGGAATTATGAAGAAGAAGAGGTGCGATCATCCTCAGATGGATAATGACGAGAGTTAGGATAATCAGTGAAATATTTTGGCACCTACTCACTGTCACATTACTCCCTCCAAATTGTTGATCATTTGTATTGCCTTGATAAGTTATATCAGGCAATCCTTTTCGTTCCCTACTTTGAACTTCTGATGTGACCATCTTGAATAGTCTTTCTCCGCATCAGGACTTGTTCAATTATTTTAGTTAATCCATGAACTTTCATTCATAGATTATGATCTTCTTGTTCAAATCAGAGATATTTATACTTCATTTCAATTATCCAAGAGATTATATATATATAAATTTTCCCTCAAATCATCGATGAATATTCATAATGAGTATCTTCATTTGATTCTTCTTTCATACTTACTCTTCTCAGTCGAGATTCTAAATATCTAACAAATTGTTAAAAACATGGATGATCTAATATCCATATATTCCTCGGGAATCCTTTTCCTCTAATCGGGATGAAATTATATATTGAACTTTGAAATCATAGTAAGGGTATCAATTTGATATTAGTATTCTGAATTCAATTCTATTTAAAGATCTGATAAAGTATGTGAACTAGGGCACCTATTAGTGTACCGTTTATTTGGAAAGAAATATTTGATAAGAGGCTATCGATTGTTCCGATGCCAAGACCACTCGATTCAGAGTTATAATTGTCTTTCTCAGCCCAAATTTAAAAACTCTTTATTTTAAAATCGTCATCCAGGTAGCCACAATTTCTTCAGTGGTTACGATGTTGAGATTTTTTTTACAAACAAACTGAAATATGCCTAGTTGTATATGTTCTCATGAATGACTAGCTAATTGTCCTAACTAGTCAAAATTTTAATTAATACGACGAAAGCCTAGCTAATTGTCCTAGCTAGTTGCTATGGGCCAAACCAATTGTGCTGGCCATTTTCTTAGCCGGTTGATAATATTGTTTGATATGGACTAGCTATTATTTTGCTAGTTCTACTTCCAATCAAATTTTTATTATTTCATAGTGTATTACATATGCAAAATTTAATTGTTGATGAAATTTTCAAAGAATGATTTAATTGAGACCTAACTAGGTCGCCCACTCAAACGAGAATTCATATTCAGTTTTATGAAATATTTTGTTCATGAAATATTCTATTCTTTCGTTTATATAAAGAATAACCAATTAAAATCATAAAGTGATTGAAGAACAATATACTTCCTTATTTGTTAAATCATTGAGTAAAATTTCTTCCTTCAAAATAACATTATTCTGAAAGCTCAATGATTAACCTTTGGTTGAGAATGTTATTTCAAATTTCCTTCATTATTCGAAAAGAAAAGTATTCTTCCAATGGGAAAATCTTACAAGTATCATTCGTATGATGTTATTATTCATCAATCATTGCTTTTAATGGATATTCTCTATAATATCACAATATAAAATTCTAAGGACATGGAAGGATAATCCTTGTTGTATTTTTCCTTCCAAGTTATAAATTTCCTGAGTGTTGTGACTCTTTTATTCAGAGCTCATTATTTGTTCATGTGTTCGATTTTGAAATCTTGTTAAGATTGTCTAAATTTCATCGATATCGTGAAAATCATTTTTCCAAGGCTAATTGCCTTCCGAACAAAGAGAGGTATAATTGAGAACCGTTTGCTGTAATATGAGACTGAAAGCTCAGTGCTATGATGGTGCAATCGGAGCATCGTGATGAGTAAGTTATTTTAAAAAGGGAATACCATGTTTAGTTATTATCATAAGGATCTTTAACATGGTTATAGAAGAACGATAATAGAGATATTATGTGATTAGTGAGGTACGCTTCTGTGAAACACTATTGGGATAAAAACTAATGAATTCGGGAAAGACCAATCATGTATGAATTTGAGGAATAAAACTTTTAAAAAAAGTGAACATAAGATTAGTAATAACCTCTTGTTAGAAATACTCGACGATAAAAACAGGATTTTGTATGAAATGTAATGATAATCTACGCAGCTTAGGGACTGTGACATAAGGTGTCCTAATAATGATATAGAATAATTGCGATAAGGTTCGGACTTAAGGGACAAGGAGTTTACTTATGAGAAAATTTTGGACTTTTTTTTTCTTACACTAAACACGAGATAGAGGCTATAGTCAAATTGATCAAAGGCTATGATTGAGAAATCTATTATCATCAAAGAAAGGCCAATATGGTAGCCAACACTTTAAGTAGGAAAAGATATATTGAGGATGACAAATCTCAAAATAACTGATGAGAAGGATCGCATGAAAAGAACCCTTTATTACTTAACAGGAAGACTTAGATATGCCAAAAAACGTAAACATATATTAGTCATGATAGAATATGAAAAGGGATGTCATTGAGTAGGTAAGTAAGTATTCGACATGGTTGAAAATAAAAACGAAAAGGCAATTGTAACACCCCCCCAGATCCGGGGTCGGGGATTCGGGTTGTCACGAGTTCCATTTCCCTTATCAATACTTAATCTTAATAGTCAACCAACTACTGCGTACTGTGACCCCACAATATATACACACACACACCACAAGTTATAGTCTCAGAGATGAATACCAAAAACAACACAAGTCATTTTATTCCACAAGTATAAGTCATTACACCTCAAAAGGGTTTCTGAATAAATTTACATTTCCTTGCCATTATTACAATTCATAAATATACATTAGTCTGGTACAACAAAAGTTGAAAGCCTAGCCTATTGGTAGTTCCTACCTCAGCTACAACGGCATCAACGCCTACAGAAAACTGCGGAACGTTTCCTATCCGCTCACGAATTGGGAGCTTGGTCCTGTTCATCTTGTCTATCTGTTGTTGTGTGATGAAAGAAGAAAACAAGGGTGAGCAACAAGCCCACTGAAATTATATGTATAATAATAAACAATATATGAGCATTCTCATGGTACTTATGAAAGTCTTAGTCAAGAAGAATTGAACCAAGTTGATATCTTAATGCGACCAAGTCGCAAAATATTCAGTATATATATACATATATACTTTTCACAATCTTTGAAATCCTCTGACATGTATAATATACACAGAGTTCCAGTTTATAACTGTATAAAAATATCGTTGCAAGGTGATCTCATATATCTAACCTTGTCTCAACGTTTTTCTGAAAACCTTTGTCATTCATAAGATAATCATTAACTAGATATAAGTTGAAAAGATGAAGTTACAAGATACTCCAATATACTTATATCTTTTTCCGAATACTACTTGAACTACCACCGTTCAAGGTATAAATAGTTCATCCTGTAGATAAGCTACACGACAAAACTTGTATAGAATCAATCTTTGAAATATCATCAAAATGAAATGAAGTTACGAGATACTTCATTTGATGAAAACATCATTTTAAAAACTCGACCCTGCCAACACTCAACAATCGCCCAGCCGTAGCCTTTCTATCGAAGTGCTCTGGGTAGTGTTGCAGAAATATCCAATTGGATGATGAACTCATTACGGGAGTTTGCCACGCCAGGAAGACCACTTACGATGATCAGTCGTAGTAGTGCAACCCCACCATTTTCTACATGTAGAGGAGAACCTGTCGGATTTAATTGTCAACTGAACACTGGACTCCTAAGGAATGGACCGTCTTAGCGGAACTTCCAGGCCATTTGGGCCAATATAATAAGGCTGGGTCGGCGCCACTCGACCACTTATGCCACTCCTAGTTCAGATGAAATCCATGACTCTGAAACGTAAAGCTCGTCCCCCCTTTCCCCAAGTAGAAACTTGTTGATACGGCTCCACCAAGAAGTCGTATCTAGTTGGAAATGAAAACTCACTGATATTTCCCAGGCGATGCCTGTTAATGGATTAACTTGTTCCAAGAATTTTACTTCCCAAGTGTTGGGTAAGTAATCAAAAACTCTTTTATCAAAATAGCAACCTTGTTGCGAATATAAAATACACCACATAGCCGGATCCCTCAGGTTTTGAACAAGTATTTAAATCCCCTTCGAAAGGAAGATCTTAAATATAAAAATGGGTTTTCGGATCCGCCCTAACTTTTAAAAATCATTTTGAAGACTCGAAAACATTTTTAAGAATGTTTGGAGTAATGCTGATTTAATAAAATAAATCAGTCCCGATATATTAGAAAATATCTAAATATTATTATTTAAATAATATTCCCATAAGGGTGATCCTTATAAAAATAATCGAGGTAGGAGTTTTAAAACTCATACTTGAAATGAATAATAAATAACCAAAGATATACTTATACGAAAGTACGATCTTTATTTGAATAATCGAAAATAAGTTTGATTATCGAAACATTATTCTTTAATAAAATAAAGAATATTATTTAATAAATAAGTGGAGTCATAAGTCCTCAAATGAATATTCAAAATAATATTCATTAAATAAAATAAACGGAGTCTTAAGTCCTCGAATGAATATTCAAAATAATATTCATTAAATAAACTAAACGGAGTCATAAGTCCTCGAATGAATATTCAAAATAATGTTCATTAAATAAAATAAAGTTATCGAATAAACCTTATTCGATTAATAGTTTTGAAAATTATATCTATATATATAAAAATATATATATATATTATACTCGGGAACATCGACTCCCGGTTTAGAAATATTTTCACCTTTGGGTCCCCTATACTAAGGTGTTAGATATATTTGATAATGTCATGGATAATATAATTTATGTTTAGATTTCAGATCTTACTTAACAGGACAAATCAGTACTTAACTGTTGATCAGTACTTATACTGGAAGTCAGGACTTAAGGATATCAATACTTATATTATCAGGAGATAATCATCAGAAGTTAGATATCAGAACTTAAGTGCTGAAGGATGATCAGAGAAGGACAGTAGCTGATTAAAGGAAAGAAGATCAAGATAAACATAAGAAGAGATATGCATGAAGAAGGAATTCCGTGAAGAATGGAATACTTGAAAGAAAAGATATCTGATTGATATATTTTAGGAAGCAGAATTATATTCCATATCAATTAGCAATTATCTTGTAACTGTGTAGTATATAAACACAGACATAGGGTTTACACTAAAAGTGTTAATATATTCGAGAAGATTATTCATTGTAACCCTAGCAGCTCTCGTGATATTTGTTCATCACTGAGAGGTAACAGTTCCATACTGTAACAGAGTTTATTGTTTCAATAAAGTTTATTTTCTGTTACTTAATATATTAAAGTTCGATTTGATTGTATTATACACTGTATTCACCCCCTCTACAGTGTGTGTGACCTAACAAGTGGTATCAGAGCCAATCTATTAACACACATACAGCTAAAGATCCATAAACAATCATGTCTCACATAGAAACTCCAACTAAGCCTACCAAAACTGAAGAACCTCCAAAGCCACAAATTCAAAGTCGGTATGAGACTATCAGGGTTCCCATACTGAGACCATCTGAATATCCCATATGGAAGGTAAGGATGACCATGTTCCTGGAAGCAACAGATCCATAATACCTTGATAGAATCAAGGAAGGCCCTCACAAACCAACCAAGCTCGCTGTTGTAGTTGCAGGTGAAGCAGCAAAGACCGTACCAAAGGAGAAGAGTGATTATACTGCTGAAGATATAGCATCAATTGCTAAGGATGCCAAGGTACGACACTTACTGCATAGTGCCATTGATAATGTAATATCAAACAGGGTAATCAACTGCAAGACTTCTAAGGAGATATGGGATGCTCTGGAAACAAGGTGTCAGGGAACGGAGACAATTAAGAAGAACAGGAAGACAATACTCACTCAAGAGTATGAACACTTTGACTCAAAGACTAATGAGTCATTGAGTGATTTATATGATAGATTTGTCAAACTTTTGAATGATTTTTCATTGATTAATAAAGAGTATGATCTTGAAGATTCAAACCTTAAGTTCCTGTTAGCTCTTCCTGAATGCTGGGATTTGAAGGCAACGACAATAAGAGACAACTATAATCTTGATGAAATAACTCTTGACGAAATCTATGGTATGCTCAAGACTCATGAGCTTGAGATGGAACAAAGAAGCAAGAGGAAAGGAGGAAAGTCAAGGACAGTTGCTCTTAAGGCTGAAGAAGAATTCCCCAAAGCAGCTTCCTCAAGGAAAGACAAGGGTAGAGCTCTTGTCATAAAGTCTGAAACTGAGTCATCAAGTTCTGAAAGTGATGATGACTCAGATTCTGAAAGCTTGCCTGAGACTAATGCTGATGAGGAGATGATGAAGCTGTGTGCTCTTATGGTGAAAGGAATCACAAAGATTGCATACAGGAAGTTCAGGAAGGGAAATAAGTTTTCCAGGAAAGGCATAAGTTCTGATAAGAAGAATTTCAGAAGATCTGAAGGCAGAGGAGGAAAGTCTGACAGAGGAGATTACACCAATGTTAAATGCTATAACTGTGGTGAGAAAGGCCACATATCTCCTGATTGCAAGAAGGTAAAGGGTGACAAAGGCAAGGCTCTTGTCATAAAGCAGAAAAGTTGGACAAACACCTCAGACTCTGAAAGTGAGGAAAACTATGCATTGATGGCAAATGCTGATAAAAAAAGTGCTGAGAGCAGTTCTGAAGCTGCTGAAACAAAGGTACCTCAGACTACTTATGCTTTTCATACTGATGATATTAATGAGTTGAGAAGATATCTTAAAACCATGTTTGTTAGTTATAGAGATCAAACTTTAACATGTGAAAGATTAACTTCTGAAAATCTTGCATTTAAGAAAAGAAATGATTTCTTAGAAAAAGAGTTAGTCATGTTCCATCAAACTCAGAAGGATAGAGATGATGCTTTTTATGTTAGGGATGAAGTGCTAAAAATGAATGAATCTCTAAAAACTGAGTTAGAAAAGGAAAGAGAGATTATCAGGACTTGGACTAACACTGGCAAAACAACTCAAAATTTTGTAAGTAGTGGAAACTGGAAAGAGGGCTTAGGTTATGGAGAAGATAAGAATGATAAAGGAACTGAAGAAATTAAGCCTGTTGATAAGCAAAAGCCAAAGTTAAAACCTGTTAAGTTTGTAACTGTAAAGTCTGAAAATGAGAAATCAGAAGTTACAAAGGAATTAACTTCTGACAAACTAAAACAGGAAAAGACAGCTGAAGTGAACATAGGCTTAATGACAAAGAAGCAGCTTAAGCATAAGCTGAAAGATGTTAAGAATGCAAGCAAGGTAAAAACACCTAGGAAAAATAGGAATGGAAAGGAAGGTATGAATAAAAGCAATAATTATAAACCTGTTCCTGATGCTTCTAGGAAAACATGTCATAACTGTGGAAGTTCTAACCATCTGGCTTCTTTTTGCAGGAAGAATAAGAATATTAACTCCTTACCTTCAAAATCAGGAGTTAAGAGTCAGTCTGTTAGATACAAACCATAAAATCCTTGTTTTCATTGTGGTAGTTTATGGCATTCCATTTATACTTGTAAGGAATATCATAGCTTGTACTATGATTATTATCAAATAAAACCTTCTTTGAAGAAAGTTTCCATTGTTCCTTCTAGTGTAAATTCTGATTCAAAGTCTGATAGTGTAAGTTCTGATAAGAAAAATGTTAACATAAACTCTGATGCTAAATCCGCTGCAAATGTTAACAAACTTAATAAGGCCAAAGGATCCAAGCAAGTCTGGGTCCTTAAAACTAATAATTAGTGGTCTTTATGATTGCAGGGCAACAGGAAAAATATTCTAGTTCTGGACAGTGGATGTTCAGGACATATGACTGGAAATAAGGCCCTGCTATCAGACTTTGTGGAGAAAGCTGGCCCAAGTGTTTCTTATGGAGATGGCAACATTGGAAAAACATTGGGATATGGCAATATCAATCTTGGAAATGTCATAATTAAACAAGTAGCTCTGGTCTCAGGACTAAAACACAACCTACTGAGTATAAGTCAAATCTGTGACAGAGGTTATCATGTTGATTTCTTTGAAGAACACTGTGAAATTGTAAGTAAATCTAAAGGCAAAGTTGTTCTGAAAGGATACATGCATGGTAACATTTATGAAGCTAAGCTTTCAACAAGTACTGATGGTTCTGCAATCTGTCTGATGAGTAGAGCATCAATTGAAGAAAGCTGGAATTGGCATAAGAAACTCTCTCATTTAAATTTCAACAATATAAATGAACTGGTCAAGAAAAATCTTGTGAGAGGACTGCCAAAGTCAGTATTTGCTCCTGATGGTCTTTGTGATTCCTGTCAGAAAGCCAAACAGAGAAAATCTTCATTCAAGAGCAAGACTGAATCATCAATTCTTGAGCCTTATCATCTACTACATGTTGATCTATTTGGTCCAGTAAATGTCATGTCTATTGCAAAGAAGAAGTATGCGTTGGTCATAGTGGATGAGTTCACCAGATACACATGGGTGTATTTCTTGCACACAAAAAGTGAAACTGCATCTATCTTGATTGATCATGTCAAACAACTGGATAAAATGGTCAAAGATTCTGTAAAAATTTTAAGGAGTGATAATGGCACTGAGTTCAAGAATTTGATAATGGAAGAGTTCTGCAAAAACTATGGAATTAAGCATGAATTTTCTGCTCCTCGAACTCCACAGCAAAATGGAGTTGTTGAAAGGAAGAATAGAACTCTCATTGAAGCTGCACATACAATGCTTGAAGAAGCAAAGCTTCCAACCTATTTCTGGGCTGAAGCTGTGCAGACTGCTTGTTTTACTCAAAATGCAACACTCATTAACAAGCATGGAAAAACACCATATGAGATGGTGAAGAAAAAGAAGCCAAATCTGAAATATTTTCATGTATTTGGATGCAAGTGTTTTGTTCTCAAGACTCATCCTGAACAACTATCAAAGTTTGATCTAAAAGCTGATGAAGGAATCTTTGTTGGATATCCACTTTCCACAAAAGCCTTCAAAGTCTATAATTTGAGAACAAAAGTGGTCATGGAATCTATCAATGTCTCTTTTAATGATAAGAAGATTACTGGTCTTGAAGATTTCATTGACCATGATCAGCTGAGATTTGAAAATGAAGACTCAAATTCTGATACTGAAAATCCTGACAGTCTAAGTCCTGATACTGTAAACTCTGATGGATTAAACTCTGATGTTATTGAAACTGTGGTGACTACGCCAAACGAAGATGCACCTATGTAGGGGGAGCATACTCAAGATCCTACCACATCTCAAGAAACATCAGAACATGCATCTGGTTTTTCAAGTTCTGATAAGCCAAGTTCTGAAAGTGCTGAAAATCTAAATACTGAAGAATCCAACTCAGAGAGCATAGTTTCAGGGGGAGCATCAGAAAATGAAAATGAAGATAGCATGGATCATGGGGGAGCATCCAGTTCTAGAGAAAACCTTCCATCTGCAAGGAAGTGGACAAAATCACATACACCTGATTTGATAATTGGAAATCCTGCTGCAGGTGTCAGAACTAGAACAGGTACTTCAAATGAATGTCTCTACAATTCTTTTCTCTCTCAGACTGAGCCAAAGAAAGTGGAAGAAGCTCTTCAAGATGCTGATTGGGTGCAAGCAATGCAGGAAGAGTTAAATGAATTTGAAAGAAACAAAGTCTGGACCCTAGTGCCAAGACCAAAGAATAGATCTGTTGTTGGTACAAAGTGGGTATTCAGAAACAAAACTGACAGTGATGACATAATTACAAGGAATAAGGCAAGGCTGGTTGCAAAAGGATATTCTCAACAGGAGGGAATTGATTATGATGAAACATTTGCACCAGTTGCTAGGTTAGAAGCCATTAGGATATTTTTGGCTTATGCTGCTCACAAAAATTTTACTGTCTTTCAAATGGATGTGAAAAGTGCTTTTCTCAATGGAGAATTGGAGGAGGAGGTATATGTTGAACAACCTCCAGGCTTTATAGATACCAAACATCCAGATTATGTCTACAGGCTTGATAAAGCACTTTATGGACTTAAGCAAGCTCCTAGAGCATGGTATGAGACTTTAGCTCAGTTTCTTCTGGAAAGTGGATTCAACAGAGGAACAATAGACAAAATACTGTTCTACCTCAACCATGGAAAGGACTTACTTCTGGTTCAGATTTATGTTGATGATATCATTTTTGGGTCTACAAATGACAAACTTTGCAAGAAGTTTGCCAAACTAATGCAGTCAAGATATCAGATGAGTATGATGGGAGAACTTAGCTATTTTCTGGGCCTTCAAGTCAAGCAGAATGAAGAAGGCACTTTTATTTGTCAAACCAAGTACACCAGAAACTTGCTGAGGAAATTTGGAATGCAAGATTGTTCAAGTGCATCCACTCCTATGGCCACTGCAATAAAACTGGATAAGGATACCGGTAAATCAGTAGATATTACTGACTACAGAGGTATGATTGGCTCTCTACTCTATCTAACTGCTAGTAGACCTGATATCATGTATGCTACCTGTCTTTGTGCAAGATTTCAAGCAGATCCAAGAGAACCTCACTTAACAGCTGTAAAAAGAATCTTTAAGTATCTTAAAGGAACAGCTGCTCTGGGATTATGGTATCCTAGAAAATCAGATTTTAAACTAATAGGTTACTCAGATGCAGATTTTACAGGTTGCAAAATTGACAGGAAAAGCACAAGTGGAAGCTGCCAATTTCTTGGTGGCAGATTGGTTTCTTGTTACAGCAAGAAACAAAAGTCAATTTCCACATCAACTGCAGAAGCAGAGTATATTGCTGCAGGAAGCTGTTGTGCACAGATTCTTTGGATGAAGAATCAGTTACTGGATTATGGGTTAACATATTTCAAAATCCCTATTTACTGTGATAATCAAAGTGCTATTGCTATGACAGGTAATCCAGTTCAACACTCTATGACAAAGCACATCAGCATCAGGTACCACTTCATAAGGGAACATGTGGATGAAGGTACAGTGGAATTGCACTTTGTTCCAACAGATCAACAACTAGCAGATATCTTCACAAAACCACTATGTGAAGCCACATTTACAAGATTGGTAAATAAACTTGGAATGGTCTCAGGTTCTTTTTCTAAATCTGTCTAGTTTTGTTCTGATGCATCAGACTTTATGATCAGTATTTACAGAATGTAATCTCTTTGTTTATTCTGTGCTTAATTGAAATACACGTTTAAGTACTGATTGTTGTCTGATATATGTTTCTAAACTCTGATAAGTGATATGTCTGTTCAAGTAACTATTCAATCCTATGAGGATAACTGTGCTAGATACTGACCTAGTAGTCTTCAATAAATAAATGATTCCATGTAAGAAGTAATTATTTCAGTGGAAATCTTATGACACGAGCAAATTCTGATAATTGAGCTTAGTTGAGTTTAATTTGTTTATCTTATTAATAAGTCACAAATTAGAATAGTGCTACTCATCTGTTAAGTTCTGATACTAGTAAAACTGTTGATTGTACTAAGTGCTGATAAACCTCACTTATCAAAAGAAAAAGCAAAAAGATCAAAGAATAAAATCAGGTACTCCTTTGAGATCTAGAGTAAAAATGTGGAAGGGACGACCCAAGTGCATTGATGGTATTAAGTAAATATGCATTAGAAAAGCAAATTTTCTTGGTGACTTTTCACACTCTATGATTACTGGAGAAATACTCTGATAATAGCATAAATTCTTATAAGCAGTCGTGACTCACTTACACTGAGAAGCCACTGTAAAATAGAATTTCAAAAGATGCATAAAATTAGCACAAAACAGTTGAGGTGGACTCAAGCATGAACTCATTCATCAGTAGGTTTCAGGACAGTGACAGCTCTTTAGCAAAATTGTAGTTATGCCTTATTTCTAAGATGTACTGAAGTGAATCAGACCTTACTCTTTGTCTGTTATTTAGCTTAATGCACACACTAATCACTCCATCTGAATGATGAAAATTTCTATGGTGGTCTATGTTATTTTAGATAAACAGTCATTGTGTCATTATTGCACAAATTCTGAGGACAAGCTCTGGTTGCATATTCTGATGATTAAGTTCTGAAGAGTATAACTCAGAACTTGTATAAGAACTTACTAAGATAGACATTCCTTTTTCGAGTTAAGAAATTATATTCTAATGACTGTTAAGTTCTGATAGTGTAAGTTCTGATATTACAGTCTAATGTTTTACTTGACTTATCTGTGAATAAAATTTGATAACAGTCTCAGTTAATATTTGAATTTGTTGAAGTGGAAGATTAATAGTCACTATGGTTAGGGTTAATGGTATTTGTACCTGAACAGTCCAATGTTACTTGTTTCTTGTGCGCTTTAAACCATGTTTCCTTTTTCCAATGAATGTTATTCTTTTTCAAAGTCTAGGGAGACGAGGTAGAATAAATTCTACCTGTCAGCATTAAATACTTTTACGTCTCCTGGCATTCTCTTGCCTTTATAAGCAACCACTTCACATCAGCCTTTCCATCAAATTCTTCTCACACACTTATCTTCATACTTTTTCTTTCAAAAACACAATGGTCAGATACAACATGTTTTTGAACTACCAAAACTTCAATATGGAGCTAAGCTATGCCGACTGGCAGCAGGAATGGCATGTCACAGTCATTCCTGAGGAGATATGGGACTCTGTCCCACAGGAGGTACTAATAAACCTCCTGTTCTTCTATATGGATTACCATCGCCATCTGGAGCGAATGGAGGAGGAAAGACTGGCAGCTCTCCGCCAGCAAGAGCGAATCATCAGACTCGCCATTCTGTTTGTAGAGAGTAGGAAGAAGAAGAAATGATTTAATCTTATCTTCTTCCTGTTTTTCTTCATCATCAGCTTTGTCATGCTTCTTAGCTAGGACTAAGGCTGTTGATGTTAGGTTTTGTAGCTTAGGGAAATCTTGTATAAGTACTGATGTAATTTCAATTTCATAAATGTATTCTCTTGATATATTAATGAAATTTGTGTTTGCTTCAATCCTGATTGATATTCTGATGACCATATAAATTCTGTTTTAATTTAAGTTCTGATTTTTATTATCAGCACTTACTCATCTCATTTATCTTGGTCATCTTTACGTGATTTGCTTTCCGAATATTAATGATGCAGTGAAAAATAATTAACTCAGTGGGAACGGTTTCAATTTTGAATTAAAACTGTTTCACCTTGATTAATGGAATATCTGGGTAAGTGGAACGGTTTTTCCTTGAAAACAGGCAACTGAGTAAGTAATGATTCCTGCTTTCTCGAGCCCAGTAACTATCCGTTATTACTGCATGTCTGACAGGTGTCCAACGGTAACATTTTTGTTCAGAGTATAAGTACAACAGAGAGAGGATTTCTTTAATCCTTTATTTTCTTCGTATTTTTTTTCTCTCTTTGCTTACTTTTACTCTCTTTCTTCTCACGTTGGTTTTTCATACAGACATCTTATCAAACACCTAACAGGCACTTTTGAATCTCAATTTTTCAAATGGCACCTAAGGATTTAATCATTGATGGAGCTAAGTTTGTTCCAAACAATAATGCTGCAATTCTTGATCATGCTGAAGCTCCATCTGAATTGTATTTTGTGCAAGATCTTCTTGCACATAGTGAGATTGGGTATGCATTAACTCAGCCTGAAGTCTTTTCGAGTCAACAAGTTCTGACGTTTTGGCGAACTGGGCACTTTGATGATGGTGGTAAACATGGCACTCCCAGTATTGTTTTTGAAGTGGGTTATTCATCTTATGCAGTCACTCCAGGTACAATACGCAAAGCTCTACATCTCCCAGAAAATTATACTTTTTCAACTCCAGAGGAATCAGCACTTCAGGAGTTAATGGCTGATTTGGGATATGAAAAGAGTGTGGCAAAGCTTGGGCAGTTAAAAAGGGCCAATATCAGACGAGAATGGAGTTTTTTCTTTGACTGCATCACCAAAGCTTTTGGGAACAAATGTTCGAATTTTGATGCTATCCCAATTCTGAGTCAGCACATAGGGTATGCTATTATCCAGCAAACTCATTTTGATTTTGCAACTGGAAGAATTGGTTTTATTGGGGATAGGATGAAAGAGGATAGAAATATTGTTTATTTTGCTAGATTTTGTCAACTCATATATACTTTTTGTACTGATAAACCTCCATTAGTCAGTTCCTCAACCCCACCCTTTAGAGTTTCAAAACGATATTTTAATGATCTGGTAAATGCTGATACTAAGAAAAAAGTGGTTAGACCATTACAGATTCATCAGTCTGTAAAACAGATCCTAGTAAATGCTGATTCTGATACTTATAGATCTGTTTACTCTGATGTCCAACCAACCACAAACACTCAAAAACCATCATCCTCAGCAACTACCTCTCATACTACTCAACCTACCCTCAGGACTTATCTCAAATCCGATCTCTCTACTTCACAGACTGTTCAACCCTCATCCTCCAAGCCAAAGAGAATAAAAACTATTCCTCAAACACCTCAAAAGAGGAGAAGGACTGTACTGAGAGATGAATCTGATACTGAGGAACATGTTCCTTCTTCAGAACCTGTTGTAGGTGAAGCTGAGAAAGTGACTTCTCAGAAGGATTCTGGAATTGGGGGATCTAGGCTTCTCAAACGGCTTAGAAGAATGACAGTTCCTGAAACTCCCAAGGAATCCAAATCAACAACGAGATACAAGAAACAGAGGGCAAAAAGGCCAGTTTCAGATGATGAAGAGGAAGCAGCTAAGGAAGGGGATCAGGAATCTCTGATCTCACAAGACAAGGAATTTGCTCCAGTCACTTCTTCTCCATCAACTCCATCTCAGGAAGCTGTTTCTGAAAAGGCTAATACACCCTCTGTGTCTTCTGTTGATCCAGGCACAAGTGCTGATATTGATGTTCAAAACTTGGTTGTGCCTGCAGTAATTCTCTGAGAAGCTCCAACAACAAATATTCCTTCCACAACACTTGTTACTGATGCTGTTCAAACTCCAGAGTTATCAACAACACCTTCTCTGCATCAAGATGCTGATGATCAGAATTTAGGTGAGCATCAGGATATGGCTGTTGATCAGAACTTTAAACAAGATCAGCAATTAGAGGATGTTGAAGCCTCCATTGCTACTCATACTGTTGTCTTATCAGAAGATACTGATTCTTTAAGTTCTGATGCTGCACATGCTGGAGATACTGGTAATGCTGCTCCAACTGTAGATGCTGATGAAGCAGGTCCTTCAG
Source organism: Apium graveolens (assembly GCF_009905375.1). Taxonomy (NCBI): domain Eukaryota; kingdom Viridiplantae; phylum Streptophyta; class Magnoliopsida; order Apiales; family Apiaceae; genus Apium; species Apium graveolens. Next base: position 219,188,829 of record NC_133652.1, read on the forward strand.
GACTTACTCCTCAACAGACTCTTCCTAAGTCTGAACTGGTTAAGAAGTTTGTTACCGGAGAAGCACCAGTACCTTGGAGTAAAACTCGTGCAGGTCAGGAGTGGACTAAAGAATGGAACTCAGTTTCATGTGTTCCAACTAACAAGCATCTTGCTGAGCACTTGACTAAAGCTGATGAAATGTTAAATTCTGATGATTTCAATACTCAGCTTAGAGTCACTGCATTGAGTAATAAACATTTACAAGGTCTTCATTCAACTACTTATGCAGAGCTACACAAGATTCAGGAGAACTTTATCAAACATGAACAAGTTTGGAAAATTGATAAGAAAAAGTTCTTCCAACCTACCATTGACAGGATTGCTTATATTGAGAAGACTCAAGATCATCAACAAACTCAGATTGATGAAATTCTGAAAAATCAAGCTTCTCAGCAATCACAACTAACTGAAATCCAATCCTCAGTGGAATTGCTTCTCTCTCTTCTACTACCTGCTGATGCCAAAAAGGGGGAGAAAGTGATTAAGTCCAAATGCAAGACTGACAAGACACTGACAGGAAAGGATAATGAAAAAGATGATCAAGGAATCTATGGAATGGGTAGAGGTCATAGTCAAGGTAGAGGATTCACATCAAGACAAGCTAGTCACATGACAAGTTCTGATACTGGGAAAAGAATAAGTTCTGCTGCTGGTAAAAGGATAAGTTCTGATGAACTTCTAGATCTTGATGAGGAAATGTCAAGACATTTATTTCTTTAGGAAAATCCAGGAATGGACTTGGAAAGTTTAAAGGAAGAAGAAGCCAGACTTAAATAAGAGAAAGTCACATCTAAATCTGAAGCTTCTGGTAAAATGCCACTTCCAAAACTCAAAGGCATTGTGATCAAAGAAAGGACACATACTGAAGCAACATTGGCTAGATCACAACCACAGATAGATCCAAGATCCAAGGGTAAAAAAAAGGTTGGTGAACCTATCAAGGTTTATGTACCTCCTGAGGATGAAGAAATTACTGATGAAAAGGATGATCTTGCTCTGACTTCAAGAAAAGTTCTTAAAACAACCTCTGACATGGCTCAAGTTGTTCAGAGTCAAGAAATTGTAAGTTTTGATATTCAGAAGAAGCAAGTAACCTCTGACATAGCTCAAGTTAACTTGATATCAGAAAATAGATCAAAGACACTCCTACCAGGATTCACTAAAGCAAAACAGACTCAATCTTTGAAGACTATTGCAAGTGGTTTTGAAGCTAGAGTAGTCACTGGAAAGGAAGCAAGAGATAAAACTGGATTGGGAAGTGCTGATGAAAGAAGAGTATACAACACTACCAATGATCCAACTTCCTTGAGTGAACCAGGTATTGGAGCAACTCCTGAGAGATTGAATCAACTGGAATCTGTACAGATGGTTTACCATACCTACTTGAAAGAATACATCATGTTGTATTTCATGATAGATGGTAGGGTTTATCATATAAGACAAAATGCCATTCCATTGAAGTATTTTGAAGAATTGGAGCATGTACTTTTCTTACTTCAAGTGGATGACAAAATAACAGGGACTGCTGCAAACTACTTAAAAGAACAGATTCAGAGACAGAAAAGGCTTTATTCTGTTAAGTCTGACAGCACATATGTTCCAAAGTACAGAGATCACAATGGTGATATTGTTGATATGAAGCCTAATACTGCACAGATCAGAACATATCTTGGTATTAAGGGACTTGAATTCAATCTGGAGTCTGAAAAAGCCTATGTCATAAGACTAGATCAGGAGTTGAGGAAAGCAAAGATCAATGATCTCAGAGCTGCAATCTTTCAAACTGGTGAAGATACTGCAGAGCTTAAAGATGCAAAAAGGAGAATGATTGATGAACTCAGATATGCTGAGAAATGTTTGTTGAAGAACTATCTCAGAACAACTCCTGACATTAGATAGATCAGATGATGAATCCAAGTCGAAGATCTACAACTGCTTAAATTCTGATATTTGTACAGACTGAAGTTGTTATCAGAAGTTGAATATTGGTAAAGCTTTAAGGACTGTAAGTTGTAGTTATCTAGTCTAATTCTCATGCATTTGTACTTAATGTTTTTGACATCATCAAATATCTGTTAAACTTGTATATTATGCTAATTTACAAGTTGGGGGAGATTGTTAGATATATTTGATAATGTCATGGCTAATATAATTTATGTTTAGATTTCAGATCTTACTTAACAGGACAAATCAATACTTAACTGTTGATCAGTACTTATACTGGAAGTCAGGACTTAAGGATATCAGTACTTATATTATCAGGAGATAATCATCAGAAGTTAGATATCAGAACTTAAGTGCTGAAGGATGATCAGAGAAGGACAGTAGCTGATTAAAGGAAAGAAGATCAAGATAAACATAAGAAGAGATATGCATGAAGAAGGAATTCCGTGAAGAATGGAATACTTGGAAGAAAAGATATCTGATTGATATATTTTAGGAAGCAGAATTATATTCCATATCAATTAGCAATTATCTTGTAACTGTGTAGTATATAAACACAGACATAGGGTTTACACAAAAAGTGTTAATATATTCGAGAAGATTATTCATTGTAACCCTAGCAGCTCTCGTGATATTTGTTCATCACTGAGAGGTAATAGTTCCATACTGTAATAGAGTTTATTGTTTCAATAAAGTTTATTTTCTGTTACTTAATATATTAAAGTTCGATTTGATTGTATTATACACTGTATTCACCCCCTCTACAGTGTGTGTGACCTAACATAAGGGTATACGCAACTACTGCTTATCTCTAGCATATGTATTATGCAACTTATAAGCAATTGAATCAACAATTAAATATCAAGATTATGAAACAGACATGCATATATACCATATCAGCATGCTCCAATATATCGCAAGATTTGCTACTAACATTCATGCACTTATCACAAGATAATGCATATACATATATACATCACAACAACAGTATAACGGGTAGAAAACTTGCCTGAGTGACTGGGGGTGGTAAAAGTCCTGGGACGAGTCTGGTAACCTATAAACAACATATAAGTTGGAATTAAACCAAAGTCGCTTAAGAATCTATACTTTAACCAATTAGACCCTAACGTTCGCTTTTGCGCTTAACGATTAACTTAAGTCGCCCGAGTACCCTCGGCTCCACCATTTTTAATAAATTAACCATTAAGAATTTTAAGGCGATTCTTTCGCGAGTACTCTTCCAACTGTCTAATCCACTTTAAATAATTGTTTCATACTCCAATTAGTCATTTAAGGGCCTTAACCAAGGTTTCAAAGTAAGGCGAGGGGTAATGGTTCGTTCGCAAAACGCCGTTACTTAAAACGGTCGTTTCTCCTAAACCGTACATCGGATTCAAGCGAACCACATATCAAAACGAAGATCGTAACATGAACTATCTAAAAATGGCAATGGTAAGAATCTAACAGTGAGTGGACGGGTCCTAAAGTTAAGAACAAAAACAGTCTAAAGAAAATTGGGCATTACGACGACTATAACTTAGCAATTCCCAAATTTTTACCCAATCAATTCAATATTAAACCAGCACCAATCAACACCATTCCACCATCATTCAACCACAAATCAACCATACAACCAAAATTCATCCAAACCCCATTAAATCAGTACAGTACTTTATGTTTTATCCATTTTATTCAATCACAACAAGAGCTATTAACTATACTTAAGGTTCATTAACCACTAACCAAGATTTACAACCCAAACTCATTACAAATCCAACCAAACTCTAAATATACATGAATCATTCTCTCACAAACTATAATCAACAAAACCAAACCTAATACTCAATGTAAAGCAAGGGTTTGGAGGGGTTATACCTTCCTTGGAGTGATTAGAGTAGCTAGGAAGCCTTAAGAAGCCTTGAGATAGCTTAGGAATGCTTGGATCATAAAGGAAATCAAAGAAAATAAAGTTAGTAATCTTGAAAACACTATTTATCATCTTCTTCCTTGATTTATTGGAAGAGATTCATGAATAATTGGAGGCTTAAACTTGTAGGATATCCATAACTAATCATAAGGAACCTTGGATAATTACCTTGTAATTTAACAAAGCTTGAATCTTGATTTTTGGAATTTTTCTCTTCTTTAGGATGAAGAAGCCGAGAGCACTTGTTCTTGGGAGGGTTTTTACTTTGCCTAATGAGTTTGTGGTGGAAAATGTAAGTGAATAGGATATTTGGATGATTAATTGGTTGAATAAAGTGAGTGGAGTGTGACTAAGCATGACATCACCTTGGTGACTTCATCAATTGCCACTTGTCATCACTTGGTGGTGGAAGCATCTTTCATGCTAATCCTTGCTTAGTTGCTTGATTATCATCCTTAATCCTTGCACTAATCTCTCTTGCATTAGTTGTCGTTTAATTGTTTTACGACTCGTTTATCGTTCGTTCTTACTAATCGTTTGAGGGATCATATCCGGGATCTTATTACTTGGGTTCCCTTAACCTTTCTCAATATATTATATTCCTTTTATGATCCTCTCTTATAATCCTTGAATTAAAATCCTTTTAATCATGTTACCTTATACTCAATTCTTTCGGTATCTGGTGGATTTTCGGGAAAAATCAAAGTGTTCGAATTTGAATTCTAACGACCTTTACATACACTTATTTACTTTATGGAATACTAATACGATCTTAGAATTGCCATAACAGTAATCCTATATATCGTGGTCTGATAATTTTCCTAAATCAGCATCAACAGCAAAAGTTACTATTCATTAGGGTTTCAAAAATTCCAAAAATTGGGGTTATTATAGTCTCCCCTCCTTAAAAGGATTCCGTCCCGGAACCAGATAGAAAATGAATAGGGATACTCTCTTAGCATTGCACTTTCTAACTCTCGAGTAAATTTTCCCACATTGTGGTTCTACCATCAAACTCTGACTAGTTTGATAACCCTTCTCCTAAGCACTTGTTCGTTTTCAATATATAACCCTTCCTGGTTGCTCCATATAGGTTACGTCTGGTTGCATGTCTATGCGCTCATATGCCCCTATTTGTCTAGCATCCGAATTACACTTCCTTAACATTGATACATGGAACACGTTATGAACTTGCTACATGTTCGGGGGTAGGGCTAGCTCATATGCTAACTTCCCAATACGTCTTAATATATCCAAGGGTCCAACAATTCATGGGCTTAAACTTTCCTTTCTCTCCAACCCTCATCAATTCTTTTCAAGGGAATACTTTTAACAATACAAGGTTCCCTCCTTCATACTCTTTGTCCTTTCGAGTCAAATCAGCATACCTCTTATGTCCATCTTGGGCTACTACCAGCCGTCCTCTGATTAGATCTATTATATCCTTGGTCCTTTGGACTACTGCGGGTCCGAGCATCTTGCGCTCTACAACTTCATCCTAACATAAGGGAGATTGACATTGTCTTCCCTCAAGGATCTCATAAGGCGATATCTCGATACTGACATACGATTTATTATCGTATGAAAACTCAATCTGCGTTAAGTGATCATTCCAAATTATTTCAAGTCCATTGCACAGAATCTCATCATAGCTTCTAGCATTATAGCTTTTGCTCCTCAATACCCATTCTTTTCCAGTTCATAATCGCTACTATCTTCCGTTCCTAATATTATACTGGTTATACTTTTGCTCGTTAGCGTTCTCTAACCTGTTAATAACCACGCCAACCTTAGTATCACGAACGCGTTAGAATCGGAATACCACCGTACTTGGTACCATTTCATCTCTAGCTGCCTCCATCTTCAAAAGCTTGGTCCTTCATATAGAAGTAAAAGAATTTATTGAGAGATCACTATGATCATGAACACTTGTTATATCGCATAGTTAGTACAGAAGGTGGCCAGCCTTTAGTACTTGACAAGCAATGAAATAACATGTGGTATCCTACTAGGCTTCTATCACACAGATAGATAGTCATTCGGCAATACCTCCCGTTCTGGAAGGGTTGTTCTTCTCAGCTTACATGAAATGAAAAGGAGAGAAAAGAACGAATTGAAGAGAATTGTATATATAAAAATATACTGCCACAAAATATCTGGCTTGGAATCTACCTCTGAACTATAGAGGTTTATCATAGGAGAACAAAACATATACGTATCTATATCAATATCCAGTATTATCGCATCATATTTCACATGCTTAAATATTTTTGCTATTCCGTCCATCATTCTATGGACCCATGCTCTTCCTCGAGCTTATACACAATCACCATTGAAACTCCCTCAACATCGAAAATCGAATCTGGGATCTCATTCTAGACATCATCGTTACTAGAATTCTATGTTTGCACCGCAACCTTCCTCGTATAGTGATACGACTCTCTATTTATAAGAAGGAATAAGTATTCAATAGGTAGATAATATACTTAATTAGTCTATCAATGATAACTTATACACCACCACGACCCGATTAGTGGTACTCAATCTCAACATCCATTCCAATACAACTCTCACGGTTGTAAGTAATCGGTTCATTACTCGTAGAATCATTCCTGCATTACTATGGTCCACCGTTGACCTATTGTAGTCATTCATTTTCCTAAAGTCTTAATAGCTAACCATATGAAGTCCATACATATCATATCAAATTCTTCTAAGGAGGTAACATGATCACCGTTCATGATTCATGAAGGACACTCTTGAACTTAACGTACATATGATATGAAGCAGATAAAATTGCAGAAGAATATCAATCAAAGCAACAATAGCAGGTTATTACCGTTGGTAATCATATGTCCTCAATAAGAGACTGGAAATTCAAGGGTTCATTTAGTCCTTTCATAACATGGCCCTGGCTTATCTCAAGATATGACCTTCTAAGATAGATAGCCCGCTTACGGCGATTGCATAAATTAAATCTTTACCAAACTACTATTACGGTTGAGTATCGCACAATCATCAGAAGGAATTTCAATCTTTCACACCATAATACCACCTTCACGGCTTTAACCATCATTATTGTATTCCTATGGCATGAGCGCCTATAATTTCTCTTTTATAGTTAGAGTGTCGGCCACCTCATTGGCCTTTCCTGATAGTAATAGTTCCTTACAATCAATGTCCTTTGAACGATCTTCAACTAAATTTTCTACCTCATTTCCATTCACTGCTGGTGTGAAAATGCTCTTCCTTAAGCTTTGGTGAGAGAAAAAAATATCACAATTTCCCCACAATGTATTTCCTCGGTCTTTGAATGTGAACATTGTCACGACTGACTCTCGATCATACTTTGGACGTCTCTTATCTTGGGTACTTCTCGTTGTCACCAATCTCGACCTTCATTAGGTCGATCTATAGCTTCTTATGGTTTAACACGTGCCCCACCTGGCATTATTATAATTACATCATATTTCCTTTACCAAAGTTTCTACTCTTCAGAACTTTGAATATTACCTTCTCCTTGTAAAACCTCCAAGGTTATCCGTGAATCGTTCCTCCTGTATTCCCTAGATACAGGGCATATCAAAATACCATTTACTAATACTAGAACCATTATCTATGGAGTTCTAAAAACTTTCTCCACTGATCTTTAAAGATTGTTGTTGCCTTAATCCTTCACTCCATATTACCCAAACTCATAATGTCCCTATTAAGGGTGAAATGCCAACCTTTATGCATTCCCATATGGTTCATCTCAAGTTATCGAGGTTCCATCCTTAATCCCACTTTTTAAAAAGGTACTTGCATCCTTCCATAGATAAATCATGTCATGTATCCCTGATAAGGGTGTCTTATTCAATCATTCCCACCTCGATAGTATATGCCTAATTTCACGATAACATCTACATTCAAAATGAGGTCAATCAATATGGCCTTCAAAAGATAACAACGGTTATCCGCTTTTCTTGCCTGATTTAGTAATGATAACAGGGATGTTCTGGAAGATATTGGGCGTGTTCAACGTGAACTTCTTAGTTCTAACTATTCATTTATCTCTGTTATTTATCTCAATAGTCATCTCAATGTTGGAATACCTTTTATACCTAGAGTCTCCCTTTTGGGCATCAAGCCACAAGTGTTATATACACTTCACATTTTTGAAGGTCACTTCCTTCATCCCATTTTCCTAAATTCTTGTTATCCTGTCTCCTCAGTCCATCCGTGTTTCCTTATTAATCCATCGATCTATCTCAAAGTTTCATCGAATACTCTCAACTTCAAGGGAATTAACTATACGTATCGCTTACACCTTCAAACCTTGAATTTATCTCATGATCAGTCACCATCGCGCTGATGATGACACACTTCTCTATATTTATTTCAAGGGTTTCTTAGGGTTTCCCATACCTAACTCCCTTATCACTTCTCAACTTTATTTCCTTTATATCCCTTTATACTCCTTCCCCTTTCAGTCTTTTATTTTCGTTTCTATTACAACCATTACATGAACCAACACGACATAAGCATTGATTTCAAACATCCCGTCATTCTGGATTCGTGTCCTCATAACGAATCTTGATAACTTTTACAACTTAGATCCATAATTCATCATACTTGTCCGCTTTTGTTCTGGCTCTAAAGCTTTTACACTATCTCCATAACCTTGGAAATTACTTTTCCGAAAACAATTGACTGAACTTTAATCAGTTTATTATAATCTCTGGCTCCATGACTTTCTTGGTCTTTCACCAGCGGGTGACCTCTCTCTTATGAAGGTAAGTGACAAAAATAGTCTTTTGTACTTTGTCAATCATTTAGAATCTCAAAAGATTCCTCTATTTCCTTTAGCCAGGCTCTTGCCTCGACTGGGTCAGCTTGTTCCTTGGAACTCTGAGAGCTTAGCGACTTAAAGGTCCTAAAAGAATTTCCCACCGCATTGTTTCCTCAGGGTGGTGGTTGGGGTAAAAGTATAAGTTTTGTTTAGGCAGGTCCATGATTTTCCCCATAAGAGTACCGTCCTGGTTCTCCCTATCTTGCTCGACTTCTCTTTTCTTAGTATGAAATGTTTCATCCTTCTCCCATAATCGGGCTTATCTTATACATTAAAATCCTTATTTTCCACTTCATTAAGTTATGGGTTCCGTCCATCTTGATGGCGACCCCCCTGACTATCACATTCAGGGTTTGCCCTAAATCTTATTCCTCGAACTATGACTTTCATCTAAGATCCCGTCCTTAAGCTCTTGAACGTTTGGAACCAAAATTTTGTAGTAACACCTCATTATTCCCTTATTATCTTTCTCGGTATTAATATCTTCTCCAGTCATTGGCTCTCTGCCTTTGTTCATCACTTTTTCTTGGCACAATATGATCTTTTTCGATAATTCGGGCTGCATTGCAATCTCGAACAGCTTTTCGGTATCGGCTCCGATTACCTTCACTTCTATTTCTATTTTCTCGTAATCTCTTACCAATTCTTCCAAATACATTATCATCTTGAGTCTCTCCTTTCTGCTAAGGGCGTCAGCCACCATATTGGCTTTTTCTTGGATGATAAAGAATATCATAATCATAATCCTTGATTAGCTCTAACCACCTCCTCTGACGCATGTTGAGCTCTTTCTGCGTGAAAATATACTTGAGCTCTTGGGGTTTGCGTAAACCTCGCACTTCTCTCCATAAAAGTAGTGCCTCCAATATTTAGGGAAAAACTATTGCCACGAGCCTAAGCTCATGGGTGGGGATATCGAATTTTATTTTCCCTTAATTGTCTTGATGCGTACATGATTACCTTGCTGTGCTGTATAAGAAGCACCCTAATTCCTTATGCGAAGCGTCACTACACATCACAATATCTCCTTCTCCATCCGGGAATTCCAACATAGGGGCCGTCACCAATCTTTGCTTCAGTTCTTAAAAGCTGTTCTCGCATTTCTCTGTCCATTCGTACTTCTCAGTTTTACGAGTAAGCCACGTTAAAGGGGCTACTATCTTTACAAACTTGAACGAACCTCCGGTAGTGACCGGCCAATCCTACCTCTGGTAGTTTCCCTAACCATGGTTATCAATTCCTTAGTGGTCCTTTATTCATTCTTGTCAGGATCCTCCATGGGATCCTCCTCAGCAACAATCCCTTCTAGGACAACATCCTCAATCGCTACATCCTCAATATGAACATCATCCGGTCTGACCATGAAGTTGTAGAACCACAGCTTCAATCCCAGGTCATAGAGCCAAACACAGAGTCACATTCTATCTCAACCACTCCCCCTCTGTCTAAAATGTTACCCAGAAGATTAATAGGAAGTAGTGCATTGTTAAATGTGAGTGAACCCTCAGCTCTGCCTCCTCCAAAGAAAAGAAGAACTTATACTGAGGCATTTGAAAGCCCATCCTTGTCCTCCCAACAGGACATGGACTTTGAAATGGCTGATGAACAGTTACTAGAGACATTCTCTCAACAGGATGAATCTATTGAAATTCGCCATAGGGCCATGGCATCTTGTACTGAGTCAAGCACAATTCCATTACTCACAACGGAACCATACATATCCATAGATGATACTCAGGACACAGAGCGAGGAGTGCACATAGAGTCTGTTACAGTGCCTGCCATAGTTACGGCAGAAGAGCAGTCACATGCTTCTTAGGGAAAATCTGACTCTCAGCCACCCTTAATAGAGTCATTTTCTCCCCTCCCAGATCAAACACCTCTGGCTCCCTCACGGGATTCTCCACTCGCAGATTTATCTGGAGAAAGTGGAGGGCAACTCGGTCAATCTATCCCTGAAGCAATTTAGACATCTATTTCACATGAAATGATAGGTTTGACTGAGGATCGGGACTCGCGAATTCCCATTGCACCACCACTGACCTCTCTTGAAGAGGCTAGGGTGATTTTAATTGCAGGTACAGAAGAACAGCAACAGGAAGACTCCTCACGAGCAATTATATTGAGAGAAACACAAGCACGTGAGGCGAGTGAACCAAACACGAGTGAAATTCAGGTGAGAGCACACACATACACTGATACTGTAAACCTGTTAGCTCAAATTGCTGCCCTAAAAGAAGAACTTGCTAAAAGCCAAGCTGAAGCTCAAGCATTCAAAGCACAAGTGGTTGAACGGTCTTCTTCTTCCACCTCTGTCAACAATCAGCTGGCACTCATAAGGAATGATATCTCAGATCTCAAGAACACTGTCACACCAAAGCTCAATTCCATTCAGGAAACTCCAACTTTATCAGTTGATGACATTTCTGACTTCTGCTCTCTACATACAAGGATGACTTCTCTTGAAGATTTGGTTGAAATGAATCATTCACTGGATTCCTCTAGATTTCTGAAGATAGAGACAGGTATGGAACATCTGAATGAAGGGATGAAGCACCTGTACTACACGATCAAAAATTCTCACTGTCCCAATGAAGAACAAAGGACTTACTTTGAAGGGCCGTCTGGTGGAGGCTCAGGCTCGGGAGGTGATGGAGGTCATGGAGGATCTAAGGGAAAATCAGTAGAGGATCCCTCAACTAAGGGGAGAAGAAAGGGAGTACTGGAAAGGGGAAAGAAAAAGATACCTCTGCTGGGGACAAAGGAAAGGCTGATGATGTCTATTACAGTGGAGAACAGGATGACTTTGACATTTTTGACATTCCCACTGAACCAGTCTTGGAAGATAAAGATGGTTTATTTGAAGCTGAAGAGGAAAGTGATTTTGGAGATTGGGAAGAGGAAGCTACAGTGGATCCTATCTTTGAGAAAGAGTTTCAGCAGCAGCAGTCAGAAATGAAAAGAAAAGAAGCTGAACTCAAAAAGGTCTCCCAGATCATTGACAAGAGGAAAGATATACAAAGAACAGAAACTCTTCAAAAGCAACGTCTTCATGACATTAAGGCTCAAGAAAGGAGAAGAGATGTCAGACTGAAGATTGGTGAGAAATGGGATGAAGCTAGGAGAGTACTTGATATGCCTCAGCTGAGCACTAACAATGATAGACAGTTCCTACATCTTCTTGACAAGCTGGAAATCTCAAATCCTAACAATGACATGTACATGAATGCTATCAAGACTGAAGTCTCAAGGATCACAGCTGCTTTTGATAGATCCCTAAATGAGATGAGCATTTTTGTATATTGTCAGAGTGAAGGATCTTTCAAGGTGTCACTTCATCTGTTTGAGAATCGTTCTTTGTCAGAAATTTGGGTTCTTCTCAACAAGGTAAAAAGAATCTCAGAATTGAATAAAGTTCTTCGAGAAAGGCTTAAAGAGTTTGCCAGCAGGGCTAGTCCTCAAGTGGTCAACAATCCTCATCAGGTGAGATTCTTTAAGTCTGATTGTCTTCAAATCTGTCAGCTAGATGTACAATCTCTTAAAGACTACTCAGCTAAGCATCTGGTCTGGATGGAACATCATTTAAGAACTGTTGGATACTCATCCATGCTGAAGACTCAAGCTGCTGATTTGATTCAAGCTTATTGTGAAAAGAATATTAAAAGGTACAATCAGATCAAGAATAAGCTGAAGTCAGTTGGAGTTCAACCAGTCAGACCAACAAGCTTCACTTCAGAAAAGGATCGTGTTTTTGACAAAGAGTTGCTTCAAGATTTAGAAGAAGGTGAAGTCAGAAGAGAAGACAACTGAAATCAATTAGCTCAAAACTCAATGTAATATGATTAGAGCTTTATGAATCAAGATAGTCTAATGTAGTTATATGTTCAGGCTAGAGGAACATCTATCTTGTATTCACTTGTAAATTTTTTTTGGAATCTGGAAAATGTTAAATATAATCCAGAACTTTTCTGCTATTTACTTTGCATTTCTGTTTATATCTTTTTCTTATTTGTTAGTTGAGTTATCCTCTAGGTATTTGTTGTTATTGTCTAACAAGCAAATAGGGGGAGATTGAAAGGCATATGGCATAGCCTATTTGTATATTCGAGGATTTAACTCAACTCAAATAAGAATGTAATAAGTAAATAGTGGATCTATCGTCAGAGAGATCTCATATAGTAACATCTGTCAAAGGGTTAAGAAACATTATTCATCTACAGACTTGAAGACTTAATTCACTGGAAGAAGCTCAAGAAATTGATCAAGCCTCAGTGATATAAATCAGGATTGTGGATTTAATCAAGTGACAGAGATCTCGTCAGGGTATCAATTAATTACAAGGATTTAGTCTGAAGAAAATCAAGAGTATCAAGGTCAAGACTTGAAGAAACGTCACGGAAGTTAGTCACTCATGAACCAGACAGTACATCGAGTGTCAACATTGAAGTGGTGGAATTGATTCATACTTGACAGTAATTTTCAGAAGATTTTCAGAAGAATGGTTGCTGCTCAAGATTAATATTAATTCTCTATTAATTAATTAAGTCATATAATTTAATTAAGAAAATAAATTATATCTGCAAAGATTAATTTATTGATTAATTGAATTAATTGATTAATTAATTCAGAATTAATATTAAGGATTTTCAGAATTATTATTAGATTAAAATCTATTAATAATTCAGTAAGACAATTTGATTTGAACTACTATGACAATCGGTATGACAATTAATAGTCATACCGAAAGTCTTGCTAGTTCATTCTGATTGTCTTGCTAGCTATTGGGATTGTCTTGCTAGTTCAAAAGGATAGTCTCACCGAAAGTCCTACCAGTTCAAATGGATTGTCATACCAGTTCATTTGATTGTCTTGCCGAAAGTCTTGCTGAGTAAACTAGATGGTTTTGTTTACTTAAACAACAAAACACAGCAGAAGACTACAATGCAATAATTCAACAGAACACACAAGAGAAAAAGAAGTAGAAAACAAAGGCACGACATTTTATTTTGCATATGCTTTTCTTCAAGATTAAATTTCTAGATTGTAAAGTTAAATCCAATCAACTAGAAATCTTTATCTTGTTCTTGTGTATCAATCTAGCGGATTAAAATCCCTAGAACTTAATCTCAAATCGCATTTAGCATTTGATCTTTTAATTGCAAAAATAAAAAAAGTTCATGTCGAATTTATTCTAGATTTGTAATAATTGATTTGAGATTAATCCCTTGTAACCGATACCGTAGTTGTAACACCTTTCAAGTTTAATAAAAGTTTTATTTAACTTGAATTTTGTTTCACTTTTTTATTCCGCATTTTATTCGCTTAAACGGTATTGTTTGCATTCAACCCCCCCTTCTACAAACAAATTAGGACCTAACAATTGGTATCAGAGCCTTCTGATTAACGTACAAATCTAGATCCTAGACTTTTATGTTTATTTCACTTCTTGAATTTTTTATTCACTCAAAAATTCATAATGACTACACAAAAAGTTGGAACCGTTAAAATTCCACTTTTCGATAAAGAAAATTATGTTATGTGGAAGAAGAAGATGCTACTGTTTTTACAAGTTGCTAATCCCAAATATTTGCAAGTGTTAAAGAAGGGTCCAAAAATTCCTATGGTTATTGAACCAGAGGTAATAGAAAATGATGTGGTGATCACCAAAGCGAGAACTTATGTGAAGGATCCTGAGGACTTCTCTCCTGCTGAAATAGAAGAAGCCTCCCTGGATGCTAGCCTTCAATTAATCTTAGTAGATTCCCTTAATCCCTTGATGAATAGACATGTGATGAATTGTAAAGATTCCAAACATATCTGGGAAACTATTGAGATTATTAATGAAGGCACAGAGGAAGTTAGGGAGAACAAACTAGAAATCCTAACCTCTGAGTATGAATACTTTAAATCCAATCCAGGGGAAGGAATCACTGAAGTGTTTGAGAGGTACAATGCATTGATCAACAACCTGAACATTAATGGTAAATACTATTCCATCAGGGAGGTCAACAAAAAGTTCCTTTTAACACTGCCAACTCATCTCGAACATAGAATCACTGTCATAAGAGAAGCAAGAGATCTGAGTGAGATTTCTTTGGAAAGGCTCTATGGTGTGTTAAAGACTTATGAGTTGGAGCAGATTCAGCAGAAGGAAGTTTACGGGAAAGGAAGAGTGGTCAGCACGTCTACTGCTCTAGTAGCTGATGAACAACAACAACAACCACAATATCAACAACAATCTCAAAAGTCAGAAAGAATGGTACAGTCTTCCAAGGTTGAAGATAATGTGATAGTAGCAGAATTTGATTCTCCTACTACAAATCAATCAGGAGATGATTATTATTCCTTGGAAGAACTGGAGCAATTGGAGGATGAGTCAATGGCCCTGATTGTCAAGAGATTCTCAAATGTCAGATTAAAAAGGAATCCCAAGTTCAAGTACAAGTCCAACTACAACAGATTCCAGAAAGGTGGATCTTCATCCTCTAACACCAGCAGTGGTGGGTATAAAACAGGGATGGTTGATCGAAACACCATTCGATGCTTCAACTGTAATGAGTTGGGACACTTTGCCACAGAATGCAGGAAGCCAAAACAAGCTAGGAAGAACTCTTACGATTCTAATCAGAAGAGTAAATCTGAAAGGGCTTACCTGGCAAAGGGAAGAAGCTGGGATGATACTGACAGTGAAGATGAAGAAGTTGGGAATCTTGCTCTCATGGCTAGTGATGCAAGCACCTCATCGTCAAGAAAAGAGGTAAAATTTACTGATGCTGAATTAGTTTATCATCTAGGAGGTTCCTTAGATTGTGCTCGTCGTGATAATGAATTGTTAAATCAACAAATCAAAGACCTTGAGAAAGAGGTCAATGAATTAAGACTTGTGCACATTAATCAAGATAAATTAAAAGATCAAGTGTCTTTTCTAGAGAATAGAGTTGACTGTTATAGACAACTTGAAACTATTCTTAAAGACAAGATCACTGGTCTTGAGGCTAAGGTTAAAGCTTACTTTAATTCTTGTTCGAAGTCCAAAGAGTTTTACAATAAGCAAGCTGTTAATCAAACATCTGGTATAGGTTATGATTACAATGCTGCTATTGGAAAATTAGGCATAAACTCCTGATAGGGATAAATAAATTATGATTGTATAATTAAATACTGCATTACCCAATAAAAAGATATATGATACTCAGACCCGAAAGGTTAAGCCTGATGGACCAGATCAGGCCTGATGGAATAAAAAAGGCCCAAAAGCCCTGATTATTAATTAATTTCGTAATTAATTAATAAGGGACAAATCAGATGTTGAAAAGAGTCCCGATAAGGATATAAATCCTTGGAGATTAGCCTCAAGGGGACCTAAAAGGATAAGGAATCAGTTTCCTACTACCTAGGACTCCAAAGTCCATTCTAATTATGAGACTTGCCCACCAAGTCTCCTACACCAAGTCCAATTCAAGGACTCCCAACATCTATATAAGGGGTCTCACCCCCACCAATCAGAACTACGTTTTTTGGCTTGATTCTCTAATTCACAGAGATACGTAGGCATCTCGTAAAGGCAGATTGAGTCACGAAACACGAGAGCAGCCATTAAAGGCCTTGAGCTCCCGAATCTTAGTATTAAATACAGCAAGTAATAACCTTGGTTTTTTATCCATAACATTTGGCGCCGTCTGTGGGAAACACAACAACAACCATGGTGAGAACACGGAGAACAATTGGAGCTCTAGAGGAAGGAACACCATTAGAGGCAACCCAGGTGATTTCATCAACCGTGGAGGTTCCTCCCCATTCAACTTATGCATCTACTCAGGGGGAAGCCCAGACAGGGGCAACTCATCCTCAGCCACAAGGGACAACTCCCCCGACTATTCAAGGTACGAATCCTCAAGTTCAACAAATACATATACCTGTGAATTCTCTACCCATCGGGTATGAATATTCAACTATTGTTACTACTAACCCCCCTTATGGGATGCCCCTTCACCCTGAGGTTGGAGGAAGCGGATATGCTGGGCGAAGTGAAGCACGAGGGCGGTCGCCCCCCTATATACGAGGTTTGGATCCTATCCCTGAGGATCGGGAATTTTCTGGTCCATACACTGAGAGAGACTCCGAATCTTCGGATGATGAAGTGGCCCCGAGAAGGAGGCGTCCTGGAAAAGAGCCAATGGCCGATGGAAGGCAACGCCCCCAAAGCACCCCAGGGGCGAATCCTCAAGAAGTGCAGGAAAAGATCAGGGCTCATGAAGCTGAAATCCAAAGGCTGAGGCGTGATTTGGAGGCTCACCAAGCCACCAGACCCCACATGCCTCCTAGGGGGAGAAATCCTCCTCCTATCATAGACCTGGATGGTCCGGTAAGAAGAAGGGCTGCTGTCCCAAGAATTGATCCAAGCAATCTCCTTCCCCTTGGAGATCCTGATGATCCAACTCCACCATTCACAGAAGAGATAATGAATGCCCATATCTCAAGGAAATTCAAGATGCCTACTATCAAAGCCTATGATGGCACGGGAGACCCCGCTAATCATGTTAGGACATTCTCTAATGCACTGCTGCTGCAACCCGTGAATGATGCTATAAAATGTCGGGCCTTCCCTCAAACCCTGTCGGGTATGGCTCAAAGATGGTACAGTCGCCTACCCCCAAATTCTATTGGATCATTCAGAGAATTAAGTCAGGCTTTTATTAAGCAATTCATCAGTGGAAGAGTCCATGAGAAAAGTTCAGCATCTCTTATGAGTCTTGTACAGGGAGCTAAGGAATCCTTAAGAGATTACCTGAATCGTTTTACAAAGGAGGCTTTAAAAGTCCCAGACCTTGATGATAAGGTAGCCATGATAGCACTGCAACAAGGAACTAGGGATGAGTTTTTCAAGATGTCTTTGGCCAAACGACCCCCTGAGAGCATGTTGCAGCTCCAAGAGAGGGCAGGGAAGTATATCAAGGTTGAAGAAAGTATGAGGAAGACCGTAGTAAGTAATGAGCCCACTGGAGTCAAGAAACGAAAAACTGATTTGGAGTATATTGCTAAGGACAAATATCCTAGAACCGAACAAAACCCTGATTCAACCCCCAAGAAGGGAGGACCTGGGCAAAAGTTCACTGAATACGCTAAGCTGAATGCTCCCAGAAGTCAGATTTTGATGGAGATTGAGAAAGACAGAGATATTCGTTGGCCTAAGCCCTTGAAGGCTGATCCCGCCAAGCTAGATAAGGGCAAGTATTGCAGGTTTCACAAAGATGTTGGCCATGACACCGATGAGTGTAGGCAATTGAAAGATGAAATTGAGTTTTTGATTCGAAAAGGAAGATTGAACAAGTATACTGGAGATGCAGGGGACAGAAATAATAATGGAAGAAAGAACTTTGAAGATCGTAGGAGGGACCAAGACGATCAGGGGCGAAACCTTCAGCCTAGAGGACCAGTTATAAACACCATTTATGGAGGGCCGAGACCTCGAAGGCCTGTGATAAACACGATCTTTGGAGGTCCAACTGCTGCTGGATTGTCCAAAAATTCCAGAAAGGCATATACTATAGAGGTTATGCATATTGTTGGAGAAGCCCCGAAGAGGGCCAAGACAGAAGTAACATTGGATTTTGATGATTCCGACCTAGAGGGTGTGAAGTTTCCCCATGACGACCCGCTGGTCATAACACCAATAATAGGAAATAGCCCGGTTAAGAGGGTCCTAGTGGATAATGGTGCTTCTGTGGATATCTTGCTCCACGACACCTTTCTAAGGATGGGGTATAACGACTCCCAGTTGACACCAACCGACATGCCGATATATGGATTTGCTGGAGTAGAATGTCCTGTGGAAGGGATAATCAAATTGCCAACCACCATAGGTACGGAGCCAAGGCAAGCAACGCAGATGCTGGATTTCGTGGTGGTAAAGGCTAGTTCAACTTATAATGCTATCATGGGGAGAACAGGGATACATGCCTTCAAGGCAGTCCCCTCTTCCTACCATTCAGTCATGAAGTTTCCCACCCGAAACGGGATTGGAGAAGAGAGAGGAGATCAAAAAATGGCTAGAAGCTGTTATGTGGCCTCTTTGAGGGCAGATGGAGTCGGGGGGCAGGTTCTTCCTATTGAAGATATGGATGTTCGAGAAAATGATGAGAATAGAGGAAGGCCAGCAGAAGAATTGGTCTCGGTTCCTTTATACCCCGAGAATCCTGAGAGGACGACTTTCATTGGAGCCACATTAGAGGAGCCCCTTAAAGGGAAGTTATTGAAATTTTTGCAAGAAAATAGTGATGTGTTTGCATGGTCAGCAGCTGATATGCCAGGCATAGACCCGGAGTTAATTACTCACAAGCTAAACGTAGATCCAAGCCGAAAGACAGTGAAACAAAAGAAAAGAAATTTTGCCCCGGAAAGACAAGAGGCTATAAAGCAGGAAGTGGAAAAGCTCTTAGAGGTTGGATTCATTGAGGAGATTCAATTTCCGGAGTGGTTAGCAAACCCTGTAATGGTGAAGAAGGCTAATGGAAAGTGGAGGATGTGTATAGACTTCACCGATCTGAATGATGTATGCCCCAAAGACTGTTTTCCGCTGCCTAGAATTGATACTTTGATTGATGCCACCGCTGGACATGAGATGCTGAGTTTCATGGATGGGCTTAGCGAATACAACCAGATCAAAATGCATAAGGATGACATTCCAAAGGTATCATTTATCACTGACTTTGGTGTTTATTGTTATCTTGTTATGGCGTTTGGTCTCAAGAATGCAGGAGCCACCTATCAAAGGTTGGTAAATAGAATTTTTAAGGATCTTATTGGTAAGACTATGGAAGTCTATGTTGATGACATGTTAGTCAAGAGTCTAGTAAAGACTGATCATATAGCCCATTTAAGGGAAGCTTTTGAGGTCCTGAGGTACCACAAGATGATGTTGAATCCGACGAAGTGTGCTTTCGGAGTAGGATCTGGAAAATTCTTGGGATTGATGGTCTCGAAGAGGGGAATTGAGGCAAACCCCGATAAAATAAAGGCAATCCTGGACATGGAACCCCCCAAAACTGTCAAGGATGTTCAGAAGCTCACAGGAAGGGTTGCTGCGTTAGGACGATTCATCTCCAAGTCAGGAGACAAATGCTTGTCATTTTTCAAGTCACTAAAGAACATCAAAGACTTTGTATGGAGTGAGAAAAATCAGAAGGCATTTGAAGAGTTAAAGAAGTATATGGGCCAGGCCCCGTTGTTGGCCAAGCCAGTTCTGAATGAAGTTTTATTCTTGTACTTGGCTGTTTCAGAGAGCGCCTTGAGCGCCGTGTTGGTTAAGGAGGAACTGAAAGTCCAGAAACCCGTATACTATGTCAGCAAAATTTTACATGGTGCTGAGTTGAATTATTCAGCCATTGAGAAATTCGCTTTAGCCTTGGTAATGGCTTCAAGAAAGCTGCGTCCTTATTTTCAAGCCCACCAAATTGAAGTGCTAACAAATCAGCCACTGAGAAATATCATTCACAGTCCCAAGGCAAGTGGGAGACTGATTAAGTGGGCAATAGAGTTAGGAGAGTTCGATCTCAAGTATAAGCCACGTACGGCCATAAAAGCCCAGGCACTAGCTGACTTCGTGGTGGAATGTACCATACCCAACCAAGAAGTCGGGGGGAAGGAAGATACCATACCTCAAGACAAGGGAGTCGACAATGGGGACAAGGATAAAGAATATTGGGTTCTCTATTTTGATGGAGCATCAAAAACAAATTCCAGTGGAGCAGGGTTGGTTTTGCAAAGCCCTGATGGATTCTTAATTGAGTATGCTATGAAGCTAGACTTCCCAACTACAAACAATGAGGCAGAGTATGAAGCCCTGATTGCTGGCCTTGGTCTAGCTGGGACACTTAGAGTCAAAAACTTAAAGGTCCGTGGAGACTCGAAGCTGATCATATCCCAGGTAAAGGGAGAATTTGAGGCAAGGGATGATACGATGGCTAAGTATGTTCGCCTAGTAAGGGCTGTGATGACCCAATTTGATGAATGCCATGTTGAACACATTCCAAGGGAAGAAAATGCTAAAGCAGATGCGCTATCAAAGTTTGCTTCATCTGAGATTGAAGAAAGTTCAGGAAGTGTGTACTTCCATGTTTTGAAGACACGAAGCATAGATGTTAAGCTTGTGGCTCCCATAGGCTTGGGGACGTCATGGATTGATCCCATCAAGGCTCACATTCAGACCGGTTGGTTGCCAAGCGATGCAATTGAGGCACGGAAGTTAACTGTTCGAGCACTAAGGTACACTTTGATAGATGGGATTCTATATAAAAGATCTTTCGTGGTTCCTTACTTGAGGTGTCTCAGGCCCGATGAGGCACGCTTAGCTCTTGAGGAAGTGCATGGTGGTATTTGTGGGCAACACTTGGGGGGCAGGGCCTTGGCTCATAAGATAACCCGTTTAGGCTTCTATTGGCCAGAAATGATGGCTGATGCCAAAGAATATGTAAAGAAGTGTGATCGCTGTCAGAAGCATGCACCAGTCGCCAGACAACCCCCCGAGATGCTGACCTCTATCAACTCACCTATTCCCTTTGCTATGTGGGGGATGGATATTCTAGGGCCTTTTCCTATGGCCACAGCACAAAGGAAGTTTCTGATTGTAGCCATTGATTATTTCACCAAGTGGATCGAAGCCAAAATCACAACTAAGCAGGTTGCACAATTCCTGTGGGAAAACATTATGTGCCGATATGGAATTCCCCGTATCCTCGTCACTGACAATGGAACACAATTCAACAATGAGGAATTCAAGAAGTATTGTGAAGAAAATGAAATTGAGTTACGATTCACCTCTGTGGCTCACCCGCAAGCCAATGGGCAAGCAGAGGTAGCAAATCGGATAATCCTGGATGGACTAAAAAAGAGGATCGAGAAGTCAAGAAATAATTGGGTGGATGAGATACTTCCAATATTATGGGCAGACTACCTGTAGAGTCACAACAGGAGCAACTCCTTTCATGTTGGCATATGGGGCAGAAGCAGTAGTTCCCGTGGAGATATCGCATTCCTCTCCAAGGATTCAGACTTTCAATGCTGTAGAAAATGAGGAAGGGCAGAGGTTAGCCCTGGATCTAATTGATGAAGTGCGAGATGAGGCACATGCAAAGATAGTAGAATATCAGAAAAAGGCTTCATTCTATTACAACCTAAGGGTTAAAGAAAGGTTCTTTTACCGAAGAGGCTTGATCTTAAGAAAGATTGAGGCTTCGGGAGTTGAAGAGAAAGAAATGCTAATCCCTAACTGGGAAAGACCGTATAAGGTCAAGAAAACATGAGGACGAGGATCCTACAAGTCGGAAACCCTGAGCAGTGACAAAGTGCCTCATACCTGGCGCGTTTCGAAGCTGAAGGTTTAATATGTTCAGGATATGAAAGACATGTTCGTGGTACTTAGTAGTAAATGGAGGAATAAGGTCGACCAGTGTACGAGCATCCAATGAATAAAATTCCCGAAGGACCAAAGTATCAAAAATAAAAGACGAATATGAAATCAAACTACAAATGCATGAGATCCTGAAGGATCAGAAATCAAGTCATAATGAACAATTAGGTTACATACTGAAGATGTTCAAGTCCATAAAGGACCGTAAATAGATAAAAGCCACACACGACAAACAAAGCCATGCAAGGCCTAAACACTGAAGGACAATCTATAGTCCAAAATCAGATGATTGGCCAATAATGGTAACCTCATAAACAACCCAAAGGCTAGGAAAGCCCCGCAAATTTACCATATCCGGGTAAGAGCTATGAACAGAGCCAATGGACATGTTAACGCATCATCATGGGTGTCCATCATCTTGAATAAGTCTTCTGACCGTCGATAAACGCTAAGAGAGCTCTAGAATCCCAGTCCTAAAACTTTCTCTCAAGTTTCTTCATCAATGCCTCCAAGGCCATGTGCTCACTCCTTCATTTTGCACTCCTAGTGAAAGAAGCTGCGAAGTAGGCGTTGGCCTAATAAGAAAAAGATATTAGAAATCTAACTTCACAAAATGTATATGGTCAATTGGAGTCCACATTACAAACTCCAGCCTACCAAAGAAGGCTGATCAGCCTCAAGAGAAAGCCTGACCAACTGGAGATCCCTTAGAAAGGGCTCCGCCAGACCGGCCTCCAAGGGATGCCCTAAGCCAGCCAAGCTCCTCCTTTAATTTGTGAAGTACTGAAAGTTCTAAAAAGAATAGATGTACCAAATACAAGGCATGAGCCCCGCACATCCCCGCCTCAGGAAGCTGTTCGCCTAATTGGAACAAACTTAACCAATGGAAAGATAAAGGGGGGTTAGGCCAACTTTAACAAGGTTCCTTGGATGAGGTCCCCGCCTGGCAAGGCACTCCCTCGAATAAAAAAGAGAGAAGTCAAATCCACGAATTGATATTGAGAATATTGAAGTTCAAGAACTTCCATGAAATAGGATCCCGAAGGGCCAAGAAGCTCTAGACATTAAGGTTACGGCCGACCAAGGGCCTCAAGGGCTTGGTCCCTATGGCCGACCAAGAGTCCTTGAAGCTGACTCCTCCACATGGAGGGTTAGGCCGACTAGGATGTCCTCAAAGGAACGTCTAGAGACGTCCTGAACTAATAGGGATGGCCCCTAAAAGAAGGTTCCAAGAAAACCATGAACTAGAGCCAAGGGATGCTCCTAATGAAGACAAGAACTTCCACGAAAACAAGTTTCGTAAAGACTAGAACCCTTACGAAGGGAAATAAGTTTCACAAAGAGTAAGACGCTCACGGCTACCAAGAGTCAGTGACGCCTAGCCCTCCATAAGGAAGGATTAGGCCGACTAGAACCTTCACAGAGGAAAATAAGTTTCGTGAAGAATAGAATGTTCATGAGAACAAGTACATAACGCTCACTAGAAAAAGGGCCAAACGTCCAAAAAGAGCAGAATTCGCCGACCGGGCCACATGAAGGCCTCATAGCCGACGGGAACCTATGTAGGGTTGATCCAGACCCTCCTAAAGGTTTTCTGGTGGAACTCCTATGAAATTCCTTGAGAATTCTTGAAAAATTAGGCGCCCGATGAGAACAAGTTCCGCGAAGACTAAAGAGTCCATGAGAACAAGTTCCGCGAAGGCTAAAGAGTCTATGAGAACAAATTTTGTGAAGACTAGGACATCCACGAAAACAAGTTTCATGAAGAATAGAACGTTTACTAGAAAACGATCAGAAAAGCCTGGTTGAGGCTAAACACAAATCGATAGTCTTAAGGGACAAAAAGCCCAGTAAGTTTAAAAGCCCAAAGAAGAAAGGCCCGAAGTGGAACGTTCCAGAATACTCCAAGAAATTCTAAAGGAAATAAATGAACAGGGAAGAAAAATTCAAGAATATTCCCAAGAATTCTAGAGAATTCTAAAGGAGGTATTTAAATATATTACAGTCCAATTATAATTAGGAAGAGGCCAGATAAAAGGCCCAAATCCAATTAGGATTTGGAAAAATAGAGGCCCAAGTCTAATTAAGATTTGGAAGGATACAAGCCCAAATCAAAGCCCAAATCCAATTAGGATTTGAAAAAAGAGAAGGCCCAAGTAAGGCCCATTCCAAGTTGAATAAAGAAGAAGCCCAATAAAGACCAGGATTGAGGTCGAATTTGAGGTCGTGAATTCTATTCGAATTCTTTCGAACAGACACCCGAAAATTACGGGTAAAAAAGACCAGGATTGAGGTCGAAATCCAGGAAAATAAGACCAGGATTGAGGTCGAATTCCCAATTCAAGCACGATATTTTTCAAGGAAAAGGACAAATTTTCGACCTAGATCCAGGTCGAAGGTTCGACTAGAATTCTAGTCGAAATCCAGGTCGTGAATCCTAGTCGAAATCCTTCGACTAGGAATCAAGAAAAAAAAAAAAAAAAAAAAAAAAAAAAAATCGAGCAGAATTCTGGTCGAAATTTCGACTAGGATCCTGGTCGAATTCCAGGTCGTGGATCCTAGTCGAAATCCTTCGACCAGGATGGCAAGGCTGACCCCTATTTTCGACTAGGATCCTGGTCGAAATTTCGACTAGGATCCTGGTCGAATTCCAGGTCGTGGATCCTAGTCGAAATCCTTCGACCAGGATGGCAAGGCTGACCCCTATTTTCGACTAGGATCCTGGTCGAAATTTCGACTAGGATCCTGGTCGAAAAAGGGCTGGAAATCTGAAAAATCCCAGAAAATTAGGGAAAAATCCAGAAAATTAGGGAAAATCCCAGAAAATTAGGGAAAAATCCCAGAAAATTAGGGAAAATCCCAGAAAATTAGGGAAAATCCCAGAAAATTAGGGAAAATCCCAGAAAATTAGGGGAAAATCCCAGAAAATTAGGGGAAAATCCAGAAAATTAAGGAAAAATCCCAGAAAATTCCAGAAAATTAGGGAAAATCCCAGAAAATTAGGGGAAAATCCCAGAAAATTAGGGGAAAATCCAGAAAATTAAGGAAAAATCCCAGAAAATTCCAGAAAATTAGGGGAAAATCCCAGAAAATTAGGGAAAATCCCAGAAAATTAGGGAAAAATTCCAGAAAATTAGGGGAAAATCCAGAAAATAAAGGAAAAATCCCGGAAATAAGGGAAAAATTCCTGGAAATTAAGATAATTCCTGAATAAAAGGAAAAATTCGTTGTAAATGTGTAGGTCGCTCCACACTTTACGGAAAAACGAAACCCTGTAAGGGAACAAATAGACTTAACTTCTGCGAAACCTAATCAATGTTTCCCAAAAGTTGGGGGGCAAATGATAGGGATAAATAAATTATGATTGTATAATTAAATACTGCATTACCCAATAAAAAGATATATGATACTCAGACCCGAAAGGTTAAGCCTGATGGACCAGATCAGGCCTGATGGAATAAAAAAGGCCCAAAAGCCCTGATTATTAATTAATTTCGTAATTAATTAATAAGGGACAAATCAGATGTTGAAAAGAGTCCCGATAAGGATATAAATCCTTGGAGATTAGCCTCAAGGGGACCTAAAAGGATAAGGAATCAGTTTCCTACTACCTAGGACTCCAAAGTCCATTCTAATTATGAGACTTGCCCACCAAGTCTCCTACACCAAGTCCAATTCAAGGACTCCCAACATCTATATAAGGGGTCTCACCCCCACCAATCAGAACTACGTTTTTTGGCTTGATTCTCTAATTCACAGAGATACGTAGGCATCTCGTAAAGGCAGATTGAGTCACGAAACACGAGAGCAGCCATTAAAGGCCTTGAGCTCCCGAATCTTAGTATTAAATACAGCAAGTAATAACCTTGGTTTTTTATCCATAACAACTCCCCTCCTCATGTCTGTGCTAAAGGCAGGGAAGTACCACATGTGCTTAAGGGTGTTGATGAACCCCTCTATAAAGAATCAATTGCTGAACCATTTGATGAGACCTCGTTTATTATTCAAGAAGAAATCCGTGCTGAAGATAATGCTAATGAGAAAGCTGTCTCCAAGTCAAGTGTGTCAAAAGTTCAAGTCAAGGTTGTGAAAGCAACTGAGACTAACTCAGACACACATGAGTTGGATAACACAAATGCCATGTCTACCATGCATAAGTTGCCTATTGTTAATCCTTCTCATAAAGCATGTGGTGTTCCTGATTGTATGTCTTGTGCTTTTAATCTGATGTTTGCTTATTTTAATGGTAAGCATGTTTCTAATGATAAGACTACTCCTCGTCAGCATGTGAATAATAGAAAGCATGATAGGTCTAAGACTGCTAGTCCTCCTAAAGCTAGAAAGGAGACATTTGTGCCTAAGCCTAAATAGAAATTTGTCAAGGCTGTTCACAAGGTCAAATGTTCAGTCATTGAGAACGTTGAGAATATTAAAATTAAGAATGTTGTTTTGCCTGATAAAGGCCAATTTTACAAGTATGCCGGACCCAGCCAAGCTTGGGTTCCGAAGAAGGTCTAATCCATTTGTATTGCAGGGCATTAAACAGGTACAACCGGTAGTGTGGATTCTTGACAGCGGATCGTCAAGACATATGACCGGAGATAGAGCCCTGCTATCAAATGTGGTTGAGAAAGCTGGCCCAGTGGTTACCTTTGGAGATAACAGCAAAGGTTTAACGGAGGGATATGGCTGTTTGCTAGCTGGAAATGTTATCATTGAAAATGTGTATGTTGTGCAAGGACTTGAACACAATCTGCTTAGCATTAGTCAGTTCTGTGACAACGGCTACAATGTTTTATTCGACAAGCTGAAGTGTCAGATTCTGCACAAGAAAAGTGAAAAACCCTCCTTAATGGGAATCCGGAAAGGAAATCTGTTCGTAGCTGACATGAACTCTGGAAGCAATCCTGAAGTCAATTGTTTCTATGTAAAGGCATCGTCAGATGAGAGTTGGCTATGGCACAAGAGACTTTCTCATCTCAATTTTAAAACAATGAATTCTCTTGTAAAAAGAGAATTGGTAAGAGGTCTGCCTCAGCTGGAATTCTCTCCAGAAGGACTATGTGAGGCTTTCCAGAAAGGAAAGTCAAAGAAAGCAAGTCACAGAGGCACTAACACATCTTCCATAACTGGTGTTCTACAATTATTGCACATGGATTTATTTGGACCAGTTAATGTCCTTTCGATGTCAAAGAAGTGTTACTGTCTTGTGATAGTTGATGACTATTCCAAGTATACGTTGGTTTTATTTCTTCACTCTAAGGATGAAACACCACAAGTTGTGATTGATCATATCAAGATGATTGAGTTAGATTCTAACGTCCCTGTTAGAGCAATAAGGTCAGATAATGGGACAGAATTCAAGAATGCACTTCTCAATGAATTCTGTACAGACAAAGGGATTACCAGACAATTTTCAGCTCCTAGAACCCCTCAGCAAAATGGAGTGGTAGAAAGGAAGAATCGTACATTGATTGAAGCTGCAAGAACGATGTTAAGTGAATCCGGTCTTCCAATGTACTTTTGGGCTGAAGCTGTCAATACTGCATGTTATACTCAGAATTGAACTCTAATCAACAAAGACTTCATGAAAACTCCTTATGAGATTTTGAATGAACAGAAACCTTCTATCAAATACTTTCATGTATTTGGTGCCAGATGCTTCGTGCTCAAGGATGGAGATGATCGTCGTGGTAAGTTCGAGGCAAAGGCATATGAGGGTATTTTTGTTGGATATGGAAGAAGATTATACAGAGTATATATCATTGATCAACACAAAGTAACTGAAAGTGTCAATGTTACATTTGATGACACTAAACTCCCTAGTATCCAAACTGAAGATCCTTCTGAGAAACTGAAGTTTGATGATATGTCAGATTCAGAATCAGAACATGGTCAAGAACCTGAGGTTGTTGCTAGTGAAGAACCTGTTAATCATGATGATACTCAAGGTAAGAGTGATGGAAACTTTGGCAACAATGGAGATACCACTGCTACTGATGGAGAATCTTCAAGTCAACATGGCAACAACTCAGGGGGAGATGCTGTAGGATCATCTAGTAGGACACAACATCACAATGAATTTCAAGGCGAATCATCAAGATCAAATCTTCCAAGACAGACTGTCTGGAATAAAGCTCACCCTTTTGAGTTGATTATTGGTGATCCAGATGTTGGAGTCAGAACTAGATGTGCTACTCAAAATGAGTGTCTGTTCTCAGGATTTCTTTCTGAGATGGAACCTAAGAAGATTGAAGAAGCACTAACTGATCCAGATTGGGTAATTGCTATGCAAGATGAGCTCAATCAGTTTGAAAGTCAATAAGTCTGGAAACTAGTACCTAGACCTACACACAAGAAAGCTGTTAGTACTAGGTGGGTATTCAGGAATAAACTAGATGAAGATGGTGTGGTTACAAGAAACAAGGCAAGACTGGTAGCAAAAGGGTATTCTCAAGCTGAAGGCATTGATTATGATGAAACCTATGCTCCAGTGGCTAGACTTGAGGCCATCAGGATATTTCTGGCATTCGCAGCATTCTCAAACTTTAAAGTTTATCAAATGGATGTCAAGAGCGCCTTTCTGAATGGAAAGTTGGATGAAGAGGTATATGTAGAGCAACCTCCTGGTTTTGAAGATCCAGATCATTTGGATTTTGTCTTCTTTCTTTTCAAGGCTATCTATGGGCTCAAACAGTCTCCAAGAAAATGGTATGACACTCTCTCTGAATTTCTTATTGAAAATAGCTTTATTAGAGGTGTCATAGACAAAACTCTCTTTTCTAAAAAACATAAGAATGATACTATATTAGTCCAAGTCTATGTGGATGATATAATATTTGGGTCTACTAATGATAATCTCTGTAAGAGATTTGCTAAGTTAATGCACAGCAAGTTTGAAATGAGCATGATGGGAGAGCTGAAGTTCTTTCTTGGATTACAAGTAAATCAAAGGTTAGATGGAACATTTATTTGTCAATCCAAGTATCTCAAGGAACTCCTCAAAAAGTACAATCTAGTGGATTCTGCATCAGCAAGGACTCCATAAACTACAGCTGTCAAGCTTGGACCATGTGAAAACTCCATTAAGGTAGATGTCACAAGCTACAGAGGTATGATTGGCTCGTTACTCTATCTTACTGCAAGTAGACCAGATATTATGTATGCTACATGCTTATGTGCAAGGTTCCAAGCGGATCCTAGAGATATTCATCTCGTTGCTGTTAAACGAATCTTAAGATATCTTAAGGGAACACCAAATCTAGGTATTTGGTACCCTAAAGAATCTGGTTTTAACCTTGTTGGATATATAGATTCAGATTATGCAGGAAGTGTTGTTGATAGGAAAAGCACCTCAGGAAGTTGTCAATTCCTAGGAAGCAGGCTAGTCTCATGGTACAGCA
The DNA here is from genome assembly GCF_009905375.1 of Apium graveolens. NCBI lineage: Eukaryota > Viridiplantae > Streptophyta > Magnoliopsida > Apiales > Apiaceae > Apium > Apium graveolens. The sequence goes on from NC_133652.1 coordinate 219,218,383, forward strand.
AGAAACAGCAAACAGTTTCCAACTCAACGGCCGAGGCTGAATATATTGCTGCTGGAAGCTGCTGTGCTCAGATCTTGTGGATTAGGAACCAGCTACGAGACTATGGCTCTGTATTGAACAAAATTCCTATTTTATGTGACAATACAAGTGCAATAGCCATCACCAACAACCCTGTGCAGCACTCGAGGACAAAGCACATTGACATCAGGTATCATTTTATTAGAGAGCACGTCATGAATGGTACTGTTGAACTATTTTTTGTTCCAACAGAAGAACAAATAGCAGATATTTTCACTAAACCACTTGATGAATCCACATTTACCAGATTAGTGGGTAAATTGGGCATGTTGAATAGTTTTAGTGATTAATTTAGTTAATATCTGAGATCTGTTCTTGAATGCATTTACAAATGAATTTTTCATAAATGAAAAAAATTCATTTGCAAATTTATTTTATCATTTTATCATATTTCTTGCTTATTTCTATGTAATTTTTTATTATCTTATCTTATTTATTTACTCAAATTGTTAATTTTAATGTCTCAGTATATTTTATTTTCTCTAGAAATATTTTTCTATGAATTTAATTTGTTAAGATTCAAAAGAAATCTATTTTTGGACTGAAAATATTATTATCTCTGAAATATTTTAATTATTTTAATTTTGTAAATATTTTCTGAATTTTTACTATTAATATAAGACTTTACTTCAGTTTTCCCAGTTTGTTAATATATTCTGTAAATTATATATATAGTCTTTCTACTGGAATGACAATCGGCAAGACAATTAAAATTGTCTTGCTGAAAATCATTTCAGTACACATGTATATATAAATCTGTTAATACTTATTTTATCTTATTCTAGAATGACAATCGGCAAGACAATCGAAATTGTCTTGCTGAAAGTCATTTTAGTAATAATGATTGCTTATTTTAAAATCAGATTAATTTTATAATTGGCAAGACAATCGGTATGACTATTGATTGTCATGCCAGTAATAAAATTAATATCAGAATTATTATGTTTTATTTTGTACTGGTATGACAATCGGTATGACTATCAGATTGTCATACCAGTTATATATTATTATTTGTTTTCTTTTATTTTCACATATTTGCCTTGTATGACTATCGGTATGACAATCGGTAAGACTATCCCGAATTGTCATACCGGTTGTCTTCTTAACAGTTTTCTTTGTTTTATAACTCAATCACTTCAGTCTTTTCTTTTCTTTCAAATTCCATCAGTTTTTTTTCCTCTCGTTTTTCTCTCTCTCTCTACTCGATCTTAATCAAACTGCTTCCTTGACTGCCTTGCTCGAGTTCTTACTCAGCATACCAATTCATCACTCTGTGATATATACATACAAGTATATACATACAGAAGTGCTGTTGGATTTTTATTAAAAGAAATCAATCAAATCAAAATCAGTTTCTGTTTTTTTATTTTGGGTATTTTTGATTTAAATTTTAATTTCTGTTTTGTGTCTTTTGGCTTTTCAAATCTGTGTTTGTGAGTTAGGAATTTTAACGAGATACATTCCTGTCTAAATTTTTCGATTATAATTAATTTAATTCGAATTATTAAATTAATTTAATTAATTCGAATTTTTTTAATATTATTCTTAAAATTCTGAAAGTGTGTGTCTTATTATTATTTTAAAATGGCTCTCAATTTCCAAATTGTCGCGCATAATCAGGTTGGTTATTTTAATCCGGAAAAATGTGATGTGGAAAAATTTAAGCCTTGGATTAGATTTTTAAATGACCATTCGATTGTTAGCTCTGCTATTAAATCAAATGTGATTTTAAATGTCGATCTGCTTAGACTGATTTGCACAACCTCTACTGTGGCCGATGATTCAAAATATTTTTCATTCACCGTGGCAAACACACAGTATGTGGTTGATGAAACAGTAGTCAATCAGGCGTTAAATTTTCCATTGGACAATTTCTGTAATTTACCCTCTGAAAATGATATCACAAACTTTTTCCATGCTATTCACTATCAGGGGGTGATCAATTTAACCAAACTTTCTAAATCCAATTTGGTGTCTGAATGGGATATTTTCTTCGATACACTTTCTAAAGTGTTTGCCAAGTGCACTAAATCCAACTTTCACAACATCACTTCCACTCTGCAGTATATTGGTCTTGCGGTTGTTTTCAATCAAAGGATCAATTTTGGCAAACTACTTTTTCCCATTCTCTTGAGACGTCTCACTACTGCTTTACGTGATTATTCTACAAATCGTAGGGTATCATGTTACTATGCTCGTTTTCTCATGCTTATAGCAGATCATCTTCTCACACCTGAACACAAATCCCTTTTTGCTAACTCTGCAGTAACCGAACCCCCTCCGGTAAGCAAAAAGATTTACACCCGCCAAGACACAACCTTCAAATTCATGCAAGTTCCAGTACTTGTATCTGCTTTCATGGCCACCTATATTCCTTTACCTATTTTCAATCTTCCCGGTCATGAACAGCAACCTCAACCTCCAGTGGTTCAAGCCACCCAGGCTCCTCCAACATCGGATGCTCTTCCATTACAGGTAGTAATTCCTCACTCTCACTCCTTTCCTACTTCTGTTGAAAGACCCCCGGTGGTTGATAGGGCTGACCATGAAGTTGTAGAACCACAGCTTCAATCCCAGGTCATAGAGCCAAACACAGAGTCACATTCTATCTCAACCACTCCCCCTCTGTCTAAAATGTTACCCAGAAGATTAATAGGAAGTAGTGCATTGTTAAATGTGAGTGAACCCTCAGCTCTGCCTCCTCCAAAGAAAAGAAGAACTTATACTGAGGCATCTGAAAGCCCATCCTTGTCCTCCCAATAGGACATGGACTTTGAAATGGCCGATGAACAGTTACTAGAGACATTCTCTCAACAGGATGAATCTATTGAAATTCGTCATAGGGCCATGGCATCTTGTACTGAGTCAAGCACAATTCCATTACTCACAATGGAACCATACATATCCACAGATGATACTCAGGACACAGAGCGAGGAGTGCACATAGAGTCTGTTACAGTGCCTGCCATAGTTACGGCAGAAGAGCAGTCACATGCTTCTGAGGGAAAATCTGACTCTCAGCCACCCTTAATAGAGTCATTTTCTCCCCTCCCAGATCAAACACCTCTGGCTCCCTCACGGGATTCTCCACTCGCAGATTTATCTGGAGAAAGTGGAGGGTAACTCGGTCAATCTATCCCTGAAGCAATTCAGGCATCTATTTCACATGAAATGATAGGTTTGACTGAGGATCGGGACTCGCGAATTCCCATTGCACCACCACTGACCTCTCTCGAAGAGGCTAGGGTGATTTTAACTGCAGGTACAGAAGAACAGCAACAGGAAGACTCCTCATGAGCAATTATATTGAGAGAAACACAAGCACGTGAGGCGAGTGAACCAAACACGAGTGAAATTCAGGTGAGAGCACACACAGACACTGATACTGTAAACCTGTTAGCTCAAATTGCTGCCCTAAAAGAAGAACTTGCTAAAAGCCAAGCTGAAGCTCAAGCATTCAAAGCACAAGTGGTTGAACGGTCTTCTTCTTCCACCTCTGTCAACAATCAGCTGGCACTCATAAGGAATGATATCTCAGATCTCAAGAACACTGTCACACCAAAGCTCAATTCCATTCAGGAAACTCCAACTTTATCAGCTGATGACATTTCTGACTTCTGCTCTCTACATACAAGGATGACTTCTCTTGAAGATTTGGTTGAAATGAATCATTCACTGGATTCCTCTAGATTTCTGAAGATAGAGACAGGTATGGAACATCTGAATGAAGGGATGAAGCACCGGTACTACATGATCAAAAATTCTCACTGTCCCAATGAAGAACAAAGGACTTACTTTGAAGGGCCGTCTGGTGGAGGCTCAGGCTCGGGAGGTGATGGAGGTCATGGAGGATCTAAGGGAAAATCAGTAGAGGATCCCTCAACTAAGGGGGAGAAGAAAGGGAGTACTGGAAAGGGGAAAGAAAAAGATACCTCTGCTGGGGACAAAGGAAAGGCTGATGATGTCTATTACAGTGGAGAACATGATGACTTTGACATTTTTGACATTCCCACTGAACCAGTCTTGGAAGATAAAGATGGTTTATTTGAAGCTGAAGAGGAAAGTGATTTTGGAGATTGGGAAGAGGAAGCTACAGTGGATCCTATCTTTGAGAAAGAGTTTCAGCAGCAGCAGTCAGAAATGAAAAGAAAAGAAGCTGAACTCAAAAAGGTCTCCCAGATCATTGACAAGAGGAAAGACATACAAAGAACAGAAACTCTTCAAAAGCAACGTCTTCATGACATTAAGGCTCAAGAAAGGAGAAGAGATGTCAGACTGAAGATTGGTGAGAAATGGGATGAAGCTAGGAGAGTACTTGATATGCCTCAGCTGAGCACTAACAATGATAGACAGTTCCTACATCTTCTTGACAAGCTGGAAATCTCAAATCCTAACAATGACATGTACATGAATGCTATCAAGACTGAAGTCTCAAGGATCACAGCTGCTTTTGATAGATCCCTAAATGAGATGAGCATTTTTGTATATTGTCAGAGTGAAGGATCTTTCAAGGTGTCACTTCATCTGTTTGAGAATCGTTCTTTGTCAGAAATTTGGGTTCTTCTCAACAAGGTAAAAAGAAGCTCAGAATTGAATAAAGTTCTTCGAGAAAGGCTTAAAGAGTTTGCCAGCAGGGCTAGTCCTCAAGTGGTCAACAATCCTCATCAGGTGAGATTCTTTAAGTCTGATTGTCTTCAAATCTGTCAGCTAGATGTACAATCTCTTAAAGACTACTCAGCTAAGCATCTGGTCTGGATGGAACATCATTTAAGAACTGCTGGATACTCATCCATGCTGAAGACTCAAGCTGCTGATTTGATTCAAGCTTATTGTGAAAAGAATATTAAAAGGTACAATCAGATCAAGAATAAGCTGAAGTCTGTTGGAGTTCAACCAGTCAGACCAACAAGCTTCACTTCAGAAAAGGATCGTGTCTTTGACAAAGAGTTGCTTCAAGATTTAGAAGAAGGTGAAGTCAGAAGAGAAGACAACTGAAATCAATTAGCTCAAAACTCAATGTAATATGATTAGAGCTTTATGAATCAAGATAGTCTAATGTAGTTATATGTTCAGGCTAGAGGAACATCTATCTTGTATTCACTTGTAAATTTCTTTTGGAATCTGGAAAATGTTAAATATAATCCAGAACTTTTCTGCTATTTACTTTACATTTCTGTTTATATCTTTTTCTTATTTGTTAGTTGAGTTATCCTCTAGGTATTTGTTGTTATTGTCTAACAAGCAAATAGGGGGAGATTGAAAGGTCAAGACTTGAAGAAATGTCACGGAAGTTAGTCACTCATAAACCAGACAGTACATCGAGTGTCAACATTGAAGTGGTGGAATTGATTCATACTTGACAGTAATTTTCTAGAAGATTTTCAGAAGAATGGTTGCTGCTCAAGATTAATATTAATTCTCTATTAATTAATTAAGTCATATAATTTAATTAAGAAAATAAATTATATCTGCAAAGATTAATTTATTGATTAATTGAATTAATTGATTAATTAATTCAGAATTAATATTAAGGATTTTCAGAATTATTATTAGATTAAAATCTATTAATAATTCAGTAAGACAATTTGATTTGAACTACTATGACAATCGGTATGACAATTGATAGTCATACCAAAAGTCTTGCTAGTTCATTCTGATTGTCTTGCTAGCTATTGGGATTGTCTTGCTAGTTCAAAAGGATAGTCTCACCGAAAGTCCTACCAGTTTAAATGGATTGTCATACCAGTTCATTTGATTGTCTTCCCGAAAGTCTTGCTGAGTAAACTAGATGGTTTTGTTTACTTAAACAACAAAACACAGCAGAAGACTACAATGCAATAATTCAACAGAACACATAAGAGAAAAAGAAGCAGAAAACAAAGGCACAACATTTTATTTTTCATCTGCTTTTCTTCAAGATTAAATTTCTAGATTGTAAAGTTAAATCCAATCAACTAGAAATCTTTATCTTGTTCTTGTGTATCAATCTAGCGGATTAAAATCCCTAGAACTTAATCTCAAATCGCATTTAGCATTTGATCTTTTAATTGCAAAAATAGAAAAAGTTCATGTCGAATTTATTCTAGATTTGTAATAATTGATTTGAGATTAATCCCTTGTAACCGATATCGTAGTTGTAACACCTTTCAAGTTTAATAAAAGTTTTATTTAACTTGAATTTTGTTTCACTTTTTTATTCCGCATTTTATTCGCTTAAACGGTATTGTTTGCATTCAACCCCCCCCCCTTTTACAAACAAATTGGGACCTAACACTTACGCCACTCCTAGTTCAGATGAAATCCATGACTCTGAAACGTAAAGCTCGTCCCCCCTTTTCCCAAGTAGAAACTTGTTGATACGGCTCCACCAAGAAGTCGTATCTAGTTGGAAAGGAAAACTCACCGATATTTCCCAGGCGATGCCTGTTAATGGATTAACTTGTTCCAAGAATTTTACTTCCCGAGTATTGGGTAAGTAATCAAAAACTCTTTTATCAAAATAGCAACCTTGTTGCGAATATAAAATACACCACAGAGTCGGATCCCTCAGGTTTTGAACAAGTATTTAAATCCCCTTCGAAAGGAAGATCTTAAATATAAAAATGGGTTTGGGATCCGCCCTAACTTTTAAAAATCATTTTGAAGACTCGAAAACATTTTTAAGAATGTTTGGAGTAATGCTGATTTAATAAAATAAATCAGTCCCGATATATTAGAAAATATCTGAATATTATTATTTAAATAATATTCCCATAAGGGTGATCCTTATAAAAATAATCGAGGTAGGAGTTTTAAAACTCATACTTGAAATGAATAATAAATAACCAAAGATATACTTATACGAAAGTACGATCTTTATTTGAATAATCGAAAATAAGTTTGATTATCGAAACATTATTCTTTAATAAAATAAAGAATATTATTTAATAAATAAGCGGAGTCATAAGTCCTCAAATGAATATTCAAAATAATATTCATTAAATAAAATAAACGGAGTCTTAAGTCCTCGAATGAATATTCAAAATAATATTCATTAAATAAACTAAACGGAGTCATATGTCCTCGAATGAATATTCAAAATAATATTCATTAAATAAAATAAAGTTATCGAATAAACCTTATTCGATTAATAATTTTGAAAACTATATCTATATATATATATAAATAAATATATATATATATATATATATATATTATACTCGGGAACATCGACTCCCGGTTTAGAAATATGTTCACCTTTGGGTCCCCTATACTAATGGTATACGCAACTACTGCTTATCTCTAACATAGGTATTATGCAACTTATAAGCAATTGAATCAACAATTATATATCAAGATTAAGAAACAGACATGCATATATACCATATCAGCACGCTCCAATATATCGCAAGATTTGCTAATAACATTCATGCACTTATCACAAGATAATGCATATACATATATACATCACAACAACAGTATAACGGGTAGAAAACTTGCCTGAGCGACTGGGGGTGGTAAAAGGCCTGGGATGAGTCTGGTAACCTATAAACAACATATAAGTTGGAATTAAACCAAAGTCGCTTAAAAATCTATACTTTAACCAATTAGACCCTAACGTTCGCTTTTGCGCTTAACGATTAACTTAAGTCGCCCGAGTACCCTCAGCTCCACCATTTTTAATAAATTAACCATTAAGAATTTTAAGGCGATTCTTTCGCGAGTACTCTTCCAACTTTCTAATCCACTTTAAATAATTGTTTCATACTCCAATTAGTCATTTAAGGACCTTAACCAAGGTTTCAAAGTAAGGCGAGGGGTAATGGTTCGTTCGTGAAACGCCGTTACTTAAAACGGCCGTTTCTCCTAAACCGTACATCGGATTCAAGCGAACCACATATCAAAACGAAGCTCGTAACATGAACTATCTAAACATGGAAATAGTCAGAATCTAACAGTGAGTGCACGGGTCCTGAAGTTAAGAACAAAAACAGTTTAAGGAAAATTGGGCATTACGACGGCTATAACTTAGCAATTCCCAAATTTTTACCCAATCAATTCAATATTAAACCACCAATCAACACCATTCTACCATTATTCAACCACAAATCAACCATAAAACCAAACTTCATCCAAACCCTATTAAATCAGTACATTACTTTATGTTTTATCCATTTTATTCAATCACAACAAGAGCTATTAACTATACTTAAGGTTCATTAACCACTAACCAAGATTTACAACCCAAACTCATTACAAATCCAACCAAACTCTAAATATACATGAATCATTCTCTCATGAACTATAATCAACAAAACCAAACCTAATACTCAAAGTAAAGCTAGGGTTTGGAGGGGTTATACCTTCCTTGGAGTGATTAAAGTAGCTAGGAAGCCTTAAGAAGCCTTGAGATAGCTTAGGAATGCTTGGATCTTAAAGGAATCAAAGAAAATAAAGTTAGTAATCTTGAAAACACTATTTATCATCTTCTTCCTTGATTTATTGGAAGAGATTCATGAAGAATTGGAGGCTTAAACTTCTTGGATAGCCATAACTAATCATAAGGAACCTTGGATAATTACCTTGTAATTTAACAAAGCTTGAATCTTGATTTTTGGAATTTTTCTCTTCGTTAGGATGAAGAAGCCGAGAGCACTTGTTATTGGGAGGGTTTTTACTTTGCTAAATGATTTTGTGGTGGAAAATGGAAGTGAATGGGATATTTGGGTGATTAATTGGTTGAATAAAGTGAGTGGAGTGTGACTAAGCATGACATCACCTTGGTGACTTCATCAATTGCCATTTTTCATCACTTGGTGGTGGAAGCATCTTTCATGCTAATTCTTGCTTAGTTGCTTGATTATCATCCTTAATCCTTGCACTAATCTCTCTTGCATTACCTGTCGTTTAATTGTTTTACGACTCGTTTATCGTTCGTTCTTACTAATCGTTTGAGGGATCATATCTGGGATCTTATTACTTGGGTTCACTTAACCTTTCTCAATATATTATATTCCTTTTATGATCCTCTCTTATAATCCTTGAATTAAAATCCTTTTAATCATGTTACCTTATACTCAATTCTTTCGGTATCTGGTGGATTTTCGAGAAAAATCAAAGTGTTCGAATTTGGATTCTGACGATCTTTGCATACACTTATTTACTTTATGAAATACTAATACGATCTTAGAATTTCTATAACAGTACTCCTATATATCGTGGTCTGATAATTTTCCTTAATCAGCATCATCAGCAAAAGTTACTATTCATTAGGGTTTCAAAAATTTCAAAAATTGGGGTTATTACAGCGATGATTAAAATTTTGGCGATTACGACTTGTAGATAACCTAAATAGGAGTAAGAGTTAATTATAATAAATTCTGGAGGAGGATTATCAAGAACCAAGTAGGTCGTCGTGCTATTTGAGGATTTTGAGTGATAGATTAAATAAGACCGCTTACTTTATTATACAAATGATAGATCTCTGCTCTATAAAATTGTTATGAACGCCGAATAGATAATTGGTGATAGAGAGACCCTGTGATATCGCACCACACAAGGACCCAAGATATTTCGCAAGAAGGGACGAATAGAGGCACGACTTAGAGTTCTCAAATTGACAAGTAAAATGAGAGGACTATCCGGGCCATTGAAGATACGTCTAGCGGGTTACCTTTTATTTGGAACGGTTAGGGGAATCGCCTATCGTTGACATAAAATTCGTGTAGATGTACTTACCACGCGAGCGTACGAAAAATAGTCGCCGATATCCCTTACGAAGGACAACGTGAAAGAATGAAGGATGTCATTGTCAGAGCTGATAGAAGGCAAAGAAGATCGTACACGCCCTATAAAGGCCACTAGTAGAAGGTACCAATAAACGTGAATACGTCTAAGGCGCTAGCGAGAATAACAAGTATGACCTAGAAGGTATCGGAGTACTATAGATATTATACGGGGAATGATTAAAGAAGTTCGACCGATGACGGAAGCCGAACGTTCCACGATCCTAAAATGTGTCAATCAAGTGCGTATGAAATGGTGCTTCCTTCAAAATGGCAACAGGATGATGACGTGCCTTACGTTACTACAGGAATAAATGTTAAATCTGACGCTAAGCGTGTAACATGAGACGATCGTATAGAAATATGACGAGAATTTCTTATATGAATTAATCGACAGAGATGATGCGCCAAAATAGAAAAACGTTAAGGAATAAAACTCTAGCACTAGTAGGAGTGATGTAGGGGGAAACGAATAAGTTGAAGGATGATTCCAAACACTAAAGGATGCACTAATCGTCCATATTATTAATTTTAAGGAAAATGAAGTGACCTGCTGACGTTAATCGAATTACCGACAATAACGAGTTATCATACGGGCATTGGAATGGCTACAAAGCTTTGTACGGAAGAAAGAATCGTTCTCTCTTAGGTTGGGAAGAAATTGGTAAGCGGAGGATACTGGACCATAATTGAGTCAACAGACCAAAGGAATTCCTAGAACTTATCAGAACCCGGCTAGTGGCAGCCCAGGATGAACAATAGAGATATGCGAACCAGAACTATAAAGAAAGAAAGTACGAAATAACAAACCAAGTATTATTGAAAGTACCTCCCGAGGAGGGAGTGATGAGATTCGAAAAGGAAAGAAATGTTGAACCCAAGATTTATTGGACCGGTTGAAGAATTAAAGGACTAAGAAAGTTGACTTATAAATTAGCACCATCGTCGAACGGTCGCCAAGTTATAACGAATACCATGAATCGAGGTTAGGAAATTTAACCGTCAAAGCCAGACATACGATTAAAAATGAGTTAATAAACTTGCAGCCAGACTTAGCGTATGTGGAACAACGTGTAGAGATCATAGATTTACAATGGCAAGTACTGTGAAATATATTTGACGGATGACTGGAAATTCTATGAAGAGATTCAATACTGCGAAGTCAATGTGAGAACTCGAGGTTGTCATGTGAGAAGCATATCCCTCCCTGTTTCTAGACTGATTCCGGGACGGAATCCTTTTAAGGGGGGAAGACTGTAAAAACCCAATTTTTTTGGACATCGGTAAAAGACCTTATGAATAGTAACCTTGCGGTTTAATAAAATTTTTTGCGACCACACCATATACGAGTTTTTAATTTAAGATTCCGAGTTGATATTATGATTATACGTACCAAATGAGTGTATGTAAACGCTATTAGTTTTCGAAGAAAACGAACTTTGAAAAATGACCATATTTACGAATCATCGAGGATTACGAGGATCACAATATAATTATGAATCCATATTTACGAATCATCGAGGATTACGAGGATCACAATATAATTATAAATTTAAAATCCTACGGATTTATATCCAAGGACGATACTTCAAAACATAAGGAATAAATACGAAATGATTTACGTAGTGAACCGTTTGCGAGAAAGTATTACGAAAACGTTTAAGCGACCGAACGAATGTGTAAACGATTAAATAAACGTAACACATTAACTAACCATGGTAGAAAAGTAACCACGGTTACTTTATTAAATAGTGAGCTAAGGAAGTAGGATGATCAACTAGGGCTAGAGAATAGTGAAGCTAATGGCTAAGCTAATTAGCTTAGCTTGTAATCTAAAAAGGCTAGCTAGAATTGTCTAGAGATTTGGCAAAAAAAATAAATCCTATGACATACTAGAAGAATAAACAAGATATCACAACATTATTGCAAGAAGCAACCAAGAAGCAACCAAGGAAGCAACACATTTTCTCTCTCTCTCTCTCAAAACACCATGCTGATTTTCAAGAACACCATGGAGAGAAAAATTCATATCTCATGTTCTACTCATTCAACAATCACCAAATTTTTACCGAACCTCTCTCATATCATGGGTAGGTCACTCACAAAATTTCATGCCCATCCATGAAGTTCTCAATTTTATAAAAATATTTGAAGTTGAGGGTGAATAGTAACTCCGAAAATCACTAACTTGTTTTCTTGATTTTTCATGAAAGTTTAAGGCTCCTAAATCTAGATCAAGGCTTCATCAAGGATCTTAGGACTTTAATAAGTATTAAAAATCTTCAAGAAAGGTATAAACATTCATTCAAACTTTGTTTAAGTTTTAAGTTTCAAGAAAAGTAAGGATCTTGGATATAAGTATGGTTTTGATTATTGATTTGATATTATCTTGATGTTTAGTTAATTAGTTTTAAGGTTGATGATTGTTGCCTCAAGAAAATAATGTTATTGAGAGGATTTAGTGTTGAGATTATGATTTGATGATCATTGATGGTGGTATAATGATTTAAGACGTAAACGAAACTCGAGCCATAATCGTAAAATGAACAAAACTCAACTTAAGTTTCTGCAGAAGTTCCCAAATATATAAACTGTATTTTCCTGAAAAGTGAGACTTGATTATGATATAAAATGTTATGAGGATCGTTTAGGCGCTTGAATCGCTTGATTCCTATTTACGGATCAAAAGTTATGACCGTTTTAGTAAAAGGGATTTATGCGACAAAACTGCTACAAATTACGAACTTTGTAAATATAAATGATCAACTTAAAAATATTTAAAACTCATGATATTCTTACAGAGAGTAAGAAATAGATTTTATTATCTTCCATAAAAAGTTCAAGTAAAAATGTTAATTTTTCAATTTTATAAAAATATCGGAGCCGAGGTTGCACGGAGTACGAATGTCAAAAACAACCCCCTGTTAGGAAACTGCCACTTCGGGATTTCCACCCCTGTTACCAGAAAACTATTTTCATATGATGTGTTCTAAATTTTTTCTAAATCGCGCACGCGAAAACAGTGCATCAATTGAGTTAACGGTTTGAGAGATATCAACATTTTAGTGAAAGCGATTTGAATAGTAAAACTCCGTAGTTGACCGAACTTTTGAAATGCTTTTCACCTAATTAAATTCATTTTATCAAAATGAAACTTTTAGGATAAATATTACAAGCACTGAAGAAGCTCCTCGAGGTGGTTTTGTATTAAAATATTAAATTTACGATTTATTAAAAATGATGGAGTGCGAGTCACGTAATAGTAATATTCGGTAAAGTCAAATCTAGAGACCACTTTGACCGTCCGTTTCGACCAAGGAGTGATAATTATTCTGAGTCGGTCGAATGATGAAAGTTATGAAGTATTGAACTTATTAGAAATATAAGTTGGTGATGAGAGTAGGAATACTGATTAAGATTATGATGTTTGTTGATTAGAAAACCCGGAACGAGAGGAAGTCGGGAAACGTGTCTTGGACTCCAGGCAAGTTTTCAAACCCTACCTTTTAAAACCGTTGTGTTGTGTTTGTTTTCAAATAATGTCGATATATACATGATGCTATAAGACCAAGAGTCGGTCAATTTTTATAAAGTATAAACTCGGGAATCATCACAGAGATGTTTTCGACCATTAAAAGTCCGTACTTATTTTATTCCAAGGGACTCGATGTCCACTTGCGAAACATTAAATACCTCGAACTTTTATTAAAACGATTTTCAAAGATCGTATTCCCTCAACTATATTTTTTATTGTTCGAATAATAGATATTATATATCTACTCATTTATTATGGGAGAAGTATACTCCAACGATTATTTATTTCAAACCCGATTAAACATTAAAGATTATTAAATTACGTAGACATAAATTAGTTGAGGAATATTATTTTAAATATTCTTTTAAAGTAAACTCATTCGAGGTTTAATTATTTATCGATTAATATTTAATTATTTATTATTTATTAAAGGATTTATTTATGATTTAAAAATCATAAAACCTGATGTAAAATATTTTCTAATTTTCGGAAAATCATTCGAATAATTTCAGATCATCGGAGAATATTATCTCGACTTATTTTAAATATTTTAAATATAGTTTCAAAAGGAACTCTCCCTTATTTACTTATCTGTTGACAACGGTCAACTCACATCCTTAGTACTTCCTTCGAAAATTTTCGGAAGTACATATATATATATGAGGTAAAGTTGTGCCTATCAACAAGCAAAATGCTTGGGGAACTTCGATATAGTTCGATGATTCCAAGTATATGATAGGATTTCCTAAAGGATAGAGGAGGGGTAGGATCCAAGTACTTCGTGTATTGGATAGACTGCCGGTACCGTATGAGACGGTACTATATGTACCTAAGGACCTCCGAAGGGTGTGTATACCCGAAATGAGGACACATAGCCCGTATGCGGCAAGGGTGATAACCGGGATACGAAGGTGTCATCCTTCAACTAGTAGAAAAGGTTACTATTTCCGTAGTACGACTGATCATCGTATGCGGTGGCTCCAACGAATGTCCTATTCTTCCAATTGGAATTGTGATGCAATACCGTAACCCACGCCTAAGTGATGGGTTTACCATTAAGGTATTCGCAGGATAATAAATCCACCAAAGAATTATTTTCAAAAGAAGGTGTGTATCACCAAGGAAAACTATTTTTTGAATAAAACATATTTATCATATATGACGTTTTACTTGAGTTTATCATACAGTCATTTCATACTGTACATTATTATGATGGGCATTATACCTCACTCTTGCTTTCTTTTAAATGACACAACACAACAGATAACCAGTATGCCAGTGTGGGACCTAGTCGCTTACAGTCATGGGGAGAATCCCTGGTAGCTTTGTCTCAAGTGGGCAAGAGTATCAGATAGGTATAAGATATCAGTCGTAATTATTGTAACTTCATGTAGAGGTTATGAATAATTGTTTGAGATCCAATAAAGTACATTTGAGTGTAATAAAAGATGATTATATTTTGTACATATTTTCTAAGGCTATAACTTGTGTGTGTGTGTGTGCATGAGATTGGGGTCTGTTGGATTATTGAATCTATACAGGTTACACATGAGTGAAGGATGGCATGACGACCCAGATTCCTGACCCCGGATTCGGGGGCATTACATTTAACTTGTCATAAAGCTCATCCAATGACAATGTATTGAAATCCAATCCTTCTCTGTTGGATGACACTTTATTTTTCAAATGATTGGGCAAGGTAAGAATAAAATTTCTGTTTATCTGTTTCTGTGAGTATTTCTTCCCAAGTGTACTCATTTCGTCCAGAAGTTGGGTGTACCTTCCAAGCAACTGTTTGATACTTTCACCGGAAGGAGATTTAAACTCCCTATACTCAGACATTAGAAAATTCAATTTGTTCTTGTCTTCAATTCCCCCCACAATAGCTTCAATGGTTTCCCACATGTGTTTAGCACTAACACAATCCTTAATCCGATGACGCATGTTGGAATCCATTGACTCAACTAAAATTGATTGAAGACTTGCATCCAAAGAAACTAATTCCTTATCCCTATTAGTGTATTTAGACGGATCCTTTGGGATAAACTCTTGAGGAACTCTACTGTCTAAATCTATAGTTATAGAAATGTCCTTTCTTGGTACAAATGGACCGCTCTCTAAAATTCCTTTGTAATCATGGTGTACTACTGAAATAAATAGAGTGATCTTTTTCTTCCACAATTTATAGTTGTTTTCACTGACGTTACTGAAGGAAGGAACCTTGATGCCATTAACTGTCCGAGTGCACATACTTTCAGATCTGCAAAAATTCTGCAATACAATATCTCAAAATACAATAACCCAAACAGTCAAAATCCACCAATACCAATCAATCAACCAATCCACAACAATCAAGAACACTACGACCATAAATTAATCCCAATCAGTTCTACACACTGAAAGCACTCCCAGACTCCGTAATAACCAAAACCAACACAGAACTTACTAATCTTACGGATCTGATCTGTATATCGATCAGTAGGCTTTGATACCAATTGTTAGGTCAAAAGGTAAATACAGAGGGGGGGTGAATGTATGTCCTTCGTATTTCGTTAATTAATTGCATCGGAAAATAAAACTCGAAAACGAAATAAATAAATAAAAGGAGATTCACAGAATAATTCTTGTTATTAAGAAATTAAATCGTAAAGGGTTGCTTACAACTCCAAATACAAATATTTGGAGCAACAAATATAGAGAGAACCAAAAATATAACTATCAATATAGGGTTCTATCTATCACTCTAAGAATTTAAAGCTCTCATCAAAAGGTATTAAATACAATCAAGGGAGCTTTAAATAATGAGTGTTACAAATTTGTAAGGTTTTAAATGGCATGGAACAAATTGGACATGACCTCCCCTTGTAAAATGAAGCTTTCAAAGTGAGCTGAGATAAAATTGCAAGAGCTTCGCACTTTGTAAAAATGGAGGAGATATTCTGATCCAATTTGCTGATGATTGATTATATAGATTGGTAGGGTGGAGAGAGAAGAGGGACATGTGGCTGAATTTAGTCCTTATATTTTAAATTGACAGCTTGTGTAAATCAACTTGCGACCCTTAATTTTTTCAACCTGCGTTGTATATTTAATTAACCTGCGACATGGAATTAAACACAACCTGCACTTCAATTTTCTAAATAATTAAACATCAGCCTTTTAGATTCATCCATTTATCCTGCGACTGTATTTTAAAATACAATAACCTGCGACTCACAAGAAGAGTAATCAACCTGCGACTCTTGAGGGAATTAAGCTGCGGCTTGGTGTTGTGAAATAGCAGCTCAGCACCAACCTGCGTTTACTTTTAATTGCTGAGAATATCATGTATGCATTTGCTTATTTGTACAGCCTGTATATTTTTCTTGTATCTTGACTTGTACCACATGCATCTGGGATTTCACGCGAGAGAAAGGAGGCGCCTTGATCAGTAACGCGCCAGGTGGAGGAGTTGAGCAGCACGCGCCACAGGAGAAAGGGAGGAGTGCAGGTCGTGCGCGCACGCGCGCGTGGAGAAGTTGACGAGAAGCAAAGAAACAGCTGCCAAGTTCTATTTTTGTATTGATTTTTTTCTTTTGATTTTCTTTTTTTGTACTGGTACCAGATGGTTTCTCTTTGAATACAAAATCAGTACTAGCTGGTAGAGGTGGCCAGTAGTGCGGTCCGGGCGGTCCGGGCCGGGTTTATTACGGGTTTGGCACTCGACATTTCAACACTGAACCGGCCCGGTGTACAAACGAACCGGGCTCGGGCCGGGTTTGAACCGCTAAACAAGCACTCGTAACCGGTCCACGAATATGATCGAGTTGCGGGCTGTGCGGGCTTAGTAGTGCGGTCCATGCGTATACGAGCTGTCCGTGCGGGTTGGCCGCGGGTTGGAAACTTGAAATATTTTGTCTTCTCTTTATAATAGTTTATAATAATTATAGTCTTGTAGTCCGTAAATAGTTATGGTGTTATTAATTTATTATAGTAATTTAAATTAGTATATATATAGTAATTACAGTTCGTAATTTAGTAATAATAATATTATATTTAATATTTCATAATTATTTTGTTTTTTATAATATAGCAAATAAATATAATATTATTATTTGCTATATGCAGTTGATCAATTTGCTATATAGTAATAATAATATTATATTTAATATTTTATAATTATTTTGTTTTTCCTTAATCACAAATACTAATGCAGTTGATGTAAGCAATTTTGCATGAGTTGTCTCCACTCTCTGACTCGCGGGCTTGTGCGGGCTTGTGCGGGTTGTGCGAGCTGTGCGGGTTGGCAGGCGCGTGCAGCTCGCGTGGGTTATGTGCGTTCCGGGTCAGTGCGGGTCGGTCCCGGTTCCGGTTTTCCAATATATGATTCGTAACCGGCTCGATTATTTTTACGAATTGTGCGGGTTTGAACCGGCCTGATTCGGGCCGAATAATTCCAGGTTTCCGTACGAACCGGTCCCGAGCGGGCGGTTCAAACCCGCACGTTTGGCCGGCTCTACTAGCTGGTTCCTTTTATTTAAATTGGATGTTGCATGCATGTAGAAACAAAACAAGCTGGCTGTCTAATTAAAACAAAATAAATATTTGACATTTAAAATAAATAAATAAATCAATTTTGAATTTATTTATTTATTTAACTAAAATTCAAACATTAATTTTTTTTTCCAAAATTAAATAAATGTATTGAGATTCATTTATTCATTTAATGAAAAATCAATTTTTAATTTATTTATTTTAAAATCAATTGTGATATAGTGTTAATTAAATAAATGAATGAATTTCTGTTTATTCATTTAATATGAAATCAGTCCTTGATTAAAAATAAATCCAGTTAATCATCGAGTTGTACTCCTCTGTATCTTTAGGCCTTCTAATCTCCGAGATTTTGTACCTCAACATATTTCCAGACTCCTCGAGTATAAAAACCACTTAACAATATTCCTAAAAATTATACTCCATTTCCTTTCACGGATCACTGTCGTCTCATGCACGGGTCTGGTTCGCAGATGACTAGTTCTGCTATTAGGAATTTGTATTATACCCGTACAAACCACTGTTAAGTCTTCTACGAAATACAACCAACTATAGTAGGAATCCTTGAGGTCTTCGCACTGATTCTGATAACTGTTTCAAATGACTCCAACCTTATTCCTCCGATGCCTGAACAGATTAATGAACTTCATACAGATAATTGTTCACGTCTTCTTCACTGCAGCTAACAAAACCTTTTGCGCATATACCTAATAAAACAATCTGTACTGATCCTAGTGGAATATAGATTATTTCAACGTCCTTGTTCTATGTTGAGTTATCCAAACCAGTATTGTTGAGATAAACAAAAAACTTCAATCTTGCTCAACACCTCTACCCAAACCCGACAATGTAGGCTTGTTTTAGTTACTTATAACATATAGCTCTGATACCAAACCTTTGATGCCCTCCAAACCCGGGTCAAAAGTTTGTGGTTCAAAACACACACACACACAATATATATATATACCTGTTTATGAAATAATATATGCAACAACCCTATACTACACAACCATGAATCACAATAGGTTAAAGTATGAGCACAAGCCACAACCTTAATTCACATTACAACGTACCAAATCTCAACTAGTTTAACTACATTCGATAATAAAATATTATTAAAAACTTGCAAACTCAAAACTAAAACAAAAACTCCTGCTAGCTCGATCCAACTCAACCTGGTCCTAGCTCGAACACTGGTCTGGGGATCCTCGTTACCAACAGTTTCCTTCTTAACTGGAAAAGAACATAAACAGATTCGAAAGAGTGAGCTAACTAGCTCAACAAGTCACAATGACAATAACTGAGGATAAGCAATAATCAAAATGAAATGATTCAGAGGAATCAAGTTTCTTGTTAAGCATTTAGTAGAAATGAATAATGACTTTTAATTTTAAAAACCAAGGTTAGACTGCTGATCTGTCACGCACTAACCTTGAGCAAGGCACACAACTCTTCTCTATATATAGAATCTAAGGCACACATTGGCCTAATATGACCACCAATTTGGTCTGACCACGAATCTGGTCCACATTTAAAAAAGCATCCAATTCTATAATAATTCAATATGATAAGCAATATAATTCAATAAAATGAAATCATAAACAACATTGATAAGAAATTCGTCTCAAAGCATAAGGTAATTCATGAGTAACGCAAAGGTATATCAAGGTATGTATGAAGAATGACTTCAAGCCTGTAAAAGAATCAAGTAATGGGAGAATAATGGTTTAATGGTTATACAAGGATAGGTTTTCTGATGTTGCAAGGTATTTTAGAAAGTATGAGTGTTTGTACGTTAAACAAATCCAATTCAGCAACTGGTGTATGGTGTATATGTATTTATGGAGTAGTATCGTATTTATTTGGTTTAGTATCTGAGAATTCAACAATCAATGGTTTATAAAAAATAAGGCTTACGGTTCAAATATCAATGATATGATTAGGGTTTAGGGTTAAGCAATTCAAAGCACTTTCAATATAAAGCAAGAACTATTCAGAAAACTTGCATTATATCTCAAGAAGGTTAAAGAATAAACTTGATATATATCTCAAGATAGTTCAAGAATACTTGCTATATTTTTCAAGAAAGTTTCAGAACACTTGCCTTATCTCAACCAATCCTCTCTTCACTTGTACTCGTCTATCAATCCTATTCACTGGCCAATTGTTTTCCTTTCGTACGGCTCGCTTCCTCTGCTAGAAATTACAAGTGTCTATCAATACTCATTCTCTTCTTATTTTAATCGTCACATAGACGTTACAAGCTTCTATCTACCCTTCATTTCACCCAAATCCGACGTACGGATTGAAAGTTATGATTAAAACCGTCAAACAATGAACACATTTACATATCAATCAGATAGCACGTAACACATAACATTTAAGGTATTCGATAAAAATCATTTTTGAAAGAAGGTTCAGGGTTAAAATGATTTTTCTGGCATATAAAACGAATTTTTGAAAACTTTTTCGGAATTAAAACGGGATAAATCATTTTACAAATAATTACAAGGTTCAAATACCCGTATCTGAATTTAAAAATCAATCAATAATAATTATCAAGCCTTGAACCTAATTTAGAAAAATATTTTAGAGCTCGAAACTATTTTTCAGAATTTTAAATTAAAAGAAATAATTAAATCCAATTAAATAATCGATTAAAATTAATTAATAACTAAGTAAATTAATTAATTAATTATTGTTTAAATTAATTGACCAATTAAATAATTAATTATTAACTAAAATTAATTAAATAAATAATTCAGATTTATTTTTGAATTAAAAATGAATTTTAAAATTAAAATAAAAGTTTTTGGAATTTTTAAATAATAAAAAAAAATTCTGAAATAAAAATAAATGGATAATATAATTTTTGAAAATTTTCAAAACATAAATTCTATTTTTATAAATTTTAAAAACTGCAGGGACAGAAATGTAAAGTTCTGCAAACTAAGGGGATGAAGTGGTAATTTTACCATCTCCCCACTTTTTCCCGTCACCGGCCGGACTCCATGTACGCCGCTATAGAGCTTTTCCGGTGGCCTGAAAACCCACCCCGAACAGACTCAAATAAACAGGAAATACTCCCAAGCTTCCCAGAAACACAATCGTGCAAATAATTCCTAAATAAGCCGGAAATCCGACTCAAACTTTTTCGGTGACACCCCTGCCATTTTCCGGAGAGGTCAATCCCGAAAACGCTTGGCCTTCAAACTGGTACTAATAGATTCCTTTTTTCACGATCTATACACTGGTATCATCTAATTTAACTAATAACCCTCAGAATAGAAACCCCTAATTTTCAATTAAAACATTCATAGCTTACAAACCCTAATTTCTTATTTCAGAGAATCAAACACAAATTTGAGCATGTTACTGAACTCCAAATAAAGCATATGATATACAAAAATGACCAGGATTCAATTATCTACAACATACAATATTCAAAACACATAAACAACTACAAAATCAAAAAGTCATAATTTAATCATAATTAAATTTGAAATTAAATAAAAATATAAAAAATACCACTTGAATCTGCAGTGATATGGTTGATAAAACTTGATTCTACTTGTCACGACCTTCGATTCGACTACTTGCACGCTAAAGTCGTATTCGATAATGCCTTCAAATCTCTGTTTGATTATGAAGAACACTATGAATATACGTATTTTCTCTGGATAATTATAAGATTTTACTGTTTGTTTATATTTATATATATAAAATAAGATATTTTAAGGGCTATTTATATTTACGGAATATTGGTACCCCATTGGATCATATCGGATATAAAAATAGAATACTTAATCGTTAAGTATTAATAAAACTGTTCCAGTTCGGTACCGTTTTTAGGATAAACATAAAAACCGGGCTTTTAAATACATTTTTGGGACTCAACGCTTTTGGTTGCATGTACAACGAGAGAATAAGTTAGTATTGCACGTACTACGAAAGGATAAGATAGTATTTTAATTAAAATATCTCGTATATCGAAAATATCTGGTTTATCCGTTTACCGAAACGAAATTAATATCGTCAAAATATGGAAAATGTTCGAAATAATCAAATTAGGCTAGAAATGATTTTTCCCGAACATCCGGGTAGTAAAAACATAAAAATCGTTGAAGTTAGACGATTCCTGATTATTCAAAATAATTAATAATTGATTTGAAAAATAACTAATTAAATCTATAAATCATTTATAAAATCATATAATGACATATAAATTACTAGAAAAATATCAAAATAATCTATACTTTATTTTAGATATATAAAAATTAAAAAACACAAATTCTATCACATATAAATACCAAACACAAATACCAATTAACACATAATTCACCAAAAAATCATATATTAATCATATAATATTAATTTATTGACAAAAATAATTACACAATATATCCCAGATATTACAACATATTCTACCATAAGCTTGCTTGTTCACCAAAATTTCTAGACTCCGCGCATGTATAAATCAAAAGGTCTTTGTCAAGGGTTGTAATTAGGCTTAGGCGATTTGTAGGATATCAAGAAATAGGCTAACAAGTGGCACAACTTGATAACTAGCAGAGCATAATATTCACTTTTAATTATAGCATCCAATATGAAAAGTAGATCACATACCTTCCTACTTTTACATTACACAAACCAATGAACACAAACTCTACGTGATCTTCTTCTTGCTCAATTTGTTTTTCTTCTGTTGTTTTTCAAAGTTAAGTCATTCTCTAGTAACCAAGACTAGTGAAAAGTTACCAAGATATTGTATTTAATACCAACACATTTACATGGATGGTTCCTTTTATAAGGCATTGCACTTGCCACCCAATGATCTCAAAGAAGTACTTCATACTTTTTTTAGAGCAAGTACATCATATTAATTCCCACCAAAATATTCCACTTGAACAAAGAAACCCCCACACTTAAAATTTTACCAATCACAAATATAAATCACCATGGTCTACTAGCCAATCAATACAATAATAAACAATTAAGCTCAAGATTTAATTGGTGACATACAAAGGAAAAGGATACAGGCTCAGGGGGCTCACTAAGAATTATTTTTTAAGGTGTTGTTTGGAATAATAAGGTTAATCTTACTGCATTCATCATTTTTATACATACAAAACATCAATATGCACATGACCTTGTTTAAAGTAAGTTCTAGAGCAACATATGCAGTGACGAATAACTCATCTCAAAAAAATAGATTGATAAAAGAATGCATCAATCATAAATTAAGCCTCAGATCTTACAAGGTTACAACATGCTATACTCATCAAAATTGACACCGATGTACATTCAAGTTTTGGAATTTTCTTAAGTATGTACAAGACATCATCATGCATAACGTTTTTTACGCTAAGGGAACACGCATACGACACACGAAAAATAAGTCTACATGGTGTGCACTTATCCTTATTAACATGCTATATTGACAATACAATCATTTTTTTTTATTTTTTCATTTTTTAACTATCCTAAAACAATCTAATTATAAATAAAAAATTATCCTAACAACTTTTTATGTACTTTTTTTGTCTTTGTTCAGTTTGCGTTGTTTTATATCCGTATATGAGCCTTTCGCTCACTGTCGGTCCTTTGTTCTCTTTGTATTCCTTCGACGGGTATTCTTACTTAAGCGGACTACTTATGGGAAGGGTGCGAGTTATGGAACTTTGAGTAGTTTGGCCTTTTCTTAGATTTCTCTGAGAGTTTGTTGGCATGGTTGTAATTTAGTTGTATTTTAATTCAAGAATTGTAAGTTTATTGTATTTTTTAGAAGTTGTAAAGTTTAACCAGTTTTTAATGGAGTTCTTCCCCACACTAAGGTTGTTCATTGTCCTCAATGAACAATATATAGCTAAATATAAAACTATAATGATTCTAAAAAAATAAACAAATAAAAATAATAATATAAAAAAACATACAAAGAAAGAGAAAAACAGTATACAAATAAAAAATAGTACAAATAAAGAATACTCCCCTGATGATATTGAAAATAACAAGTACTAAAGCCTCATCCAAAAAGCCCATTCAGATTATCATAGAAGCTTGTGGTTTCATTAATGCTGAAATAAACAGGCCCACATTTCCTTCATGTATTAAGAAAATTAGAATATAAAACAAGTTCAAAGTTGGTGTAGTGGTTGGCGCTGTACTCATGCATGGACAAGGTCTTGGGTTTGAAACCCATCAGCATCTTGTAAAAGGGTTGTGCTCCTTCAGCTGATTGGATGCCACATGATGCTGATGTGGATGCAAGTTGCAGGTGACTTGCAGTGATGATGTGGCGAGTGTATGGTAGCATGCTGGACTAGTACATAGCAATCTGGGCTAAAGTAAGTTATTGGGCTCACAAGAACCAGGCCCAAATTCATGAAAATAGATGTGAAAGTAAGTTACTAGGCCCACAAGAACCAGACCCAAATGCATGAAAGTAGATGTGAATTTCATCACATTCCTGCTCATCAGGCCCAAAGGCATGAAAATATATGTGAATTTTGTGAAAGTAAGTTACTAGGCCCACAAGAACCAGACCTAAATGCATGAAAATAGATGTGAATTTCATCACATTCCCGCTCATCAGGCCAAAGGCATGGAAATATAAGTGAATTTCATCGCCTCCAAATCTGGGATTAGGAATCTGGGTCGTCACGCAATCATCCAATCATCTGAAGCCTGTATTACTTTAATAATCCAACAATTCATATCACAGATCCCCAATATCTCACACACACAAGTTATAGTCTTAGAAATGATGTATAAAATGTAACATCTTTTATTACAATTCAAATTTACTTTACATGATTTCAAACTATTATTCATAACCTCTACATGAAGTTACAATAATTTATACTAATATCTTATACCTATTTGAATGATATAGCCCAACTTAAATTAAGCTGCAATTACCTACGGAAAGTCTTTGCGTCTTTCACGCTTCCTCATCAACATACTAGTTATCTGTTATGTTGTGACATTTAAAAGAAAGTAAGAGTGAGTAATAATGGTTAGACTTAGTATAAAGTAATTTGAAGAAGTGCCTGTTAAATGTAATTGTATTTTCTCGTATAATATTATATACTTAGAAGAATAACTTTCTTGGTGATATACATCTTCTCATTTTAATTCACATTAAAATTTATTTACATCAAATATACTGCTAATACTCTCGGTAACTAAGAATATTGGCTTTAGTTACAGTATTACATAACAATTCCAATTGAAAGAATAGGACATTCACTGGAGCCACCACTATACGATGATCAGTCAGATATTGAGAAATTTGTAACATTTTCTACTAGTAGAAGGACAACACATTTCTATCCCGGTTATCACCCTTGCCGCATACGGGTTATGTGTCCTGTTTTGGGTATACACACACTTCACAGGTTCCTGAGTACACATAGTACCTTCTCCTGTGGTATCTTTAGTAGTCTTCCTAGTACCCGTAGTACTAGAGTTTACCATTCCCATTCCTTTTTAAAGAATACTATCTTATACTTGGATCTCGAATTATATTGGACTTCCCCAAGCATTTTGCTAGTTGACAGGCACATCTCATCTTATATATGTATCTAAGTACTTCCGAATTTTTTTGAGGAAGCACTATAATAAATGTGAGTTGACCGTTGTCAACAGATATATATTGAAAGGGGAGTTTCATTTGACATTATCGTTAGATTATTCGAAATAAATTAAAATAATATTTTCTGATTATTTGAAAGTACTTGGAAAATTTTCTGAACGTCATAAATACTTTTTAAAATAAGATTTATGATTTTTAAATCATATAAAATCTTTAATGAATATTTAATAATTAAATAATATTTATTAAAAAATTAAGTCTTTGAACAATTCTCTACTAAATGAATATATGAAATAATGTTCATTAACTGATTTATATTTAAATATAATTGATTAAATCTTTACTAATTATGTAACAATTAATAATAATTATCAAGTAATAATATTCGAAATATTTTCCATTTTAAATAAATATTTGAAAGAATAATCATCGACTAAAAATATTGAAGTTAAAATGAATAATATTTTTCGAAATCATTTGATAAAGTTTTGAGGTATTAAATAAACCGTAAAGGGAAATCGAGTCCTTTAAATATTTTATTTATCATTAAAATAGATAAATAATTATTTAAAACGACTCTGGAATACTTCCAGGTTTCTAATAAATTATATTGACCGACTCTCGGTCTATATATATAATACCACGCTATTCGCTAGCGTTAACATTTATAAATCTGATACCTTACTATATCACAATCAATCATCAAATTTGACTTTTAATACTTCTTAATTTATAAATCACGGTAATCATGTCATCATGCATATATAAAGTAGTTCAAATTCTTCACAACACAACAGTATTCAAAAGGTAGGGTTTGGAAACTTGTCTAGAGTACAAGATACGTTCTCCGACATTCACTCGTTCCAGGTTTTCTAATCAACAAATATCATAATCATAATCATTATTCCTAATCCCATCAACTACTTATTTTACTAATAAGTGTAATACTATACAATTTTTATAATTCGACCGACTCATAATAAATATCAACCCTTGATCGTAATGGACGGTCTGTTGAGAATTCACTAAGTCAGAAATCAGGATTTGTCTGACAATCACGATATGATCAACCGTTAGAATATGATTATCCGTTGAAAGTTTCATTATCATCCATTGACAATCTATTCAATTATCCGTTGATATCTACATATAAATATTCATCAAAGCTACATCATATATCCGTTGAGAATGACTTGAATGACAAGTCAGAGCTGCGAGATAAATCAGAAGGTGCTGATTTACAAAATCATAGTTAATTTAGATATGTATAGAAAGTAGTAGAGTTACACTATAACATATCTTGTAATTGATAGAGATTGGTTGTAGCCGTGTAGTATATAAATATAGAATAAGTTATCACAACAGAAGTGATAAGTGCTTAACTCGAGTATTCACATAACCTAGCAATTCTTAAGAATATTTTTCTTAAGAGAGTTTTGTAACAGTTTATTAAAGATCAATATAAACTGTTATTTGATTCATCTGTTCATACTTTAATTTCATAATATATTAATTTTTTTATTAATTGTATCCAACCCCATTAAACAATTACTTTACTGGGCAACAAGTGGTATCAGACCGGTCAAATTAGCTGTTAATTTGAAAAGGTCAAGATGTCTAGAAGTAAGTATGAAAGCATGAAAATTCCCATCCTTAAGAAATTTGATTACTCTACATGGAGAGTAAAGATGTTTATGATCCTGGAAGCCATTGATGATACATATGTTCATATTCTCAAAGTGTGACCTCCATACCCTATGGAAATTGTGGCTCTGACCCTAGATGCTCTTGAACACTATGTCAGGAAAGAGAGATCGAAGTGATAAGATCTTGAAAAGGCTTCAATTCTTAAGGATGTAAAAGTCAGGAATATTCTGCACAATAGTTTAGACAATGTGATGTCCAACAGGGTGATTGCCTGCAATACTGTAAAAGAAATACGGGATGCCTTGGAAACACATTGCCAAGGTACAATGGCAATAAAAAAGAACAGAAGAGTTGTTCTTGTGCAAGAATATAAGAAATTTGATGTCAAGGCTGATGAGTCAATTACTGAAAACTATGATAGATTTCTGACACTATTGAATGATCTATCATTTGTTGGAAAAGAGTATGATGAGAAGAATCGAACACCAAGTTTTTGAGAGCTCTTCCAGAAGATTGGGATAGTCAAGACTCAATAATCATACATCAATATGATCTTGATTTACTGACTCTGGATGAAGTTTATGGGATGCTGAAAACTCATGACTTGGAGATCCAACAAAGGAAGAATAAAAAGGGTCAGAAGATGAAGGTTGTGCTCTTAATGCTGAGACTCGTAAAGGCAAGGAAATAATGAGTGAAACGTCAATAAGAAGGAACATAATATAAGATTCAGATACTGATGATTCATCAGATCCTGATAGAGACATTGATAAGGATTCTGAGATTGAACTGGATGATCCTTAAGTTGTTGCAATGGCTGCTATGCTGGTTAAAGGCTTTAGAAGGATGAGGTTTGTAAAACCACAAAGAAGAGGTGGTTTCAACAGAAAGTTCTCTGGAGATGGAAAAAGCAAGTTTAGAAAGAGTGATGGACAATACACCAAGGGAAGGAAGTTTGACAAGACCAAGGTGACTTGTTACAACTGCAATGAAAGGGGACATCTGGCTACTGAGTGCCCCAAGTCAACTGGAAAAGCTTTGGTCACAACAAACTCTAACAAAGACTGGATGGACTCATCAGAATTTGACAATGGTGATGGATGTTATGCACTCATGGAAATTCATGGAGAGGATGCTTCAGGAATAAGGTACCTTCAGTTATATTCCTCGTTGATACTAATAATTTGTCTGAATTGAAAAAATCAAAGTCACGCTGCCAGACAGTACTCTCTACTTTCTTATACTCTCTGCATGTCACTTTTAAAAGTAAGACTATTGAATGTGACAGTTTGATTGTTGTTCGCACAAAAACACGCAATTATACGCGGTCACAAGTAGTATAAGATTAAGTTTAGTTCGGTCCCACAGAAATTGGTTTAATTCAGAATGTGTACTTATGCAACAATATATGATTATTATTCACTGTTAAGATAAGTATCAAATTGAGTTTGATTATCTAAAAGTAATTATGCTAGAATGAATTAACTAAGAGATTAAAATCAAGTTACTTATATGAAATAAAACATAGGATTCTAACTTCATTAAATACTTCATTCAAAGTTTATAACTTTAATCATAATATGTGACGGTTATGATAACTAATCAGCCAACATAACATTAGTACACACTATCTTTTGATATACGTATACCCTACCACTCAGCATCCACAAATTAGATAGAAGCTGACAGACATCAATTATGCTTAGACCCTATATATCTATAAGATTTGAAAACATAACGGTTTAAGAGCAAGTTATCCATTGAGAATACATAGGACAACGTAAGATGGTTAAAATTACACTACGAATCATGCATGCGAAACATCCATAAACCTATGAACATGGCAAGTTCTAAACCCCTATATCCATTTTCACATTCAATAGAGATTAACAATACAACTTAGATGTTAGCTATGCATCCAAGAAGATTAAGCACGATCATACTAGGAAATCAATAATTCATTACACACTGAAAACTTTAAGGCAATCAACTACTAAACTCCATAAATAAATCCGTTAGAATCCCATGATAATGATTAGTTCATAATCGAACGACTCATCATTATGAGTTCCAATGAAAACATGATAGTAAAATGGTTCTGAATACTACAAGAGAATATTAAAGTATTAAGGTTTAGAAAACAAATCCGAAACGAGCATCCAAAGTATCGCCTAATTTAAAGAATACAAAAATAAGATGTAGAACTAGATCTTCTTCTTCTTAGCCATCTTGTGCGCTCTACTTGTTCTTCTCCCTTCCGTTCTGTTTCTTTGATTGATATCTTATGATATTTATACTTCCAGATTACTTTGACTACACGAAACTTCCAATCAGAATCAAAACAGGATATCTGTCTGCACAACCTAGAGTTGGCACGCCAGGATGGAGCGTGGGCGTGCTTGTCTTCTGTTTAAGCAGCGGGGGCGCGCCAGGATAGAGGGCGGCCGCGCTTGCCTTCTAACAAAAAATTCTGCTTTTCTTTACTTCTCGCTCTGCTCATCTGGAAAAATTTCGCCCCTTATTTTCTGATCTTATTCCAACACAGAAGTATAGAAAAGTCCATTCATGCCTCTAGTTATAGCTCTGCAAAGACTCAACAAAAATGCATCAAAAACAACACATACTTGAGAATAAGTCATCAACTTAAGCCGATATGAAGCGTTCTAAATGGATATAAAATCCACTTATCAATTGCTGATAATAAGAAGCTTAGAGAAAGAAATGATTTCTTAGTAGCTGAGTTAGTATGCATGCATGAGAATGAAAAGGCATGTAAGAAGGCACAACATAATGAAACTCAGATAAAAATCAAATATGCTAGGCTAGAGAAAGTTCTTGAGAAAGAAAGAGAGGTGTTTAAAACATGGATAACTTCAGGAAGAAAAGTTCATAGTTTTATTAGTGATAAAAATTGGAAAGAATGTCTTGGTTATAATAAATTTACTGATAGGAATATCAATAAGGCTATTAATAACACTACTCATGTTAAGTTTGTCAGAACTGATGAAAATTGAGTGAAGTCTATTTATGAAGTTGGTTCCACCTCTAAGAATACTGATGAGAAGAAATCAGAACCTAAAGTGTCTGATAAAAAGAAAGAAGAGCCTAAAATATAACAAAAGAAAAGCAAAAATATAGGTCTTCTTTCTAAAATCAGTAAGATAAGAAAATTTGCGAGGTAACTTCTAGGACTCACAAATCTAGGTCTAAGAGAGGTGGAAATGGTAAACAAGGAATAAATAAGGCAAGCAATTATAAGTTCATTCCTGATGCTTCTAGGAAAGCTTGTTTTAACTTTGGTAATACTAATCAATTGCTATTGATTGTAGGAAGCCTAAAAAGAAAGTCATTAAGATTCTTGAGTCTAATATTAGTGGTAGATCAGTATTTTACAAACCACATAACCCTTTTTCTCATTGTGGTAATAGTTGGCATTCTATTTACACTTGTAAAGATTATCATAGTCTGTATCACAATAATTATGATCATTTACCTAAATTCAATAAAATTGTTGTTCTAAATAGAACTGCTAAACTGAATGTGCATACATCTTATAGAGTTAAAATTGTCAAGACAAATCCTAAAGGAGCAATTCCTAATGGATCAAATCCTGACAAGAAGTCTTCTATTGTAAAAATGCATACGATGTCCAAAACGACCCAACAAGTGCGGGTTCTTAAAAATCCTAATTGGTTTCCATATTTCTGATTACAGGGAAACAAAAAGAATGTGATTATTTTGGACAGTGGCTGTTCTGCATATATTATTGAAACTAAATCCCTGTTGTCAGAATATGAGGAAAAGGTTGGCCCAATGGTTTCCTATGGTGATGGAAATGTAGGAAAAACACTGAGATATTCTATGTTATGTTCTATGATACTCACTGTAAAGTATTTCATAAGATCACAAAGAAGATTATATTTAAAGCTTACAGAAATGGAAACAAATGAAGCCAAACTTTATGCAAATACTGATGGTCCTGAAACTTGTTTGGTAACCAAAGCATCAGTAGATGAGAGTTAGAATTGGCACAAGAAGCTTTCTCACCTCAACTTCAATAATCTCAATGAACCAGTGAAGAAAGATTTGGTAAGAGGTCTACCTTACATGTACTACTCCCCTGATGGTTGTGTGATGCATGTCAACAAGCTAAGCAAAGAATAATCTCTTTCAAATGTAATTCAGAATCATCCATCAAGAAGCCATATCAAATGCTACATCTGGATCTCTTTGGCCCTATGAATGTCATGTCAATTAACAAGAAAAGGTATGCTCTAGTTGTTTTTAATGAATATACTAGATTTAATTGGGTGTTTTTCTTGTACAGTAAGGAGGAAACAACAGAAATTTTTTTGGATCACCTAAGACTGATTGAAAATAGTACAAAGTACAAAGTGCAAATTCTGAGGAGTGACAATGGGACTGAGTTCAGAAACAACAGGATGGATGAGATATGCAAATACAAGGGAACTCTCAATAATTCTCAGCATCTGGCACAATTTTACAAAATGGAGTTGTGGAAAGGAAAAAAAGGACATTGATTGAAGCTGGAAGAACTATGTTTGTGGAAGCTAATCTACCAACATACTTTTAGGCTAAATCTGTCAACACTGCCTGTTATACTCAGAACTTGACTCTGATTAACAGGCATGGATTGACTCCTTATCAAATGATCAAGGAAAAGAAGCAAAGCTTAAAGCATCTCCATATCTTTGGATGCAAGTGCTTTGTCCTAAGAACACATCCTGAAATGCTTGGAAAATTTGATAGAAAAGCTGATGAAGGGATTTTTGTTGGATATCCGTCATCAAAAGCCTATAAATTTTTCAATCTGAGAATGAGAATAATTGTTGAATCAATTCATATTTATTTTGAGGACACAAAGATCACTGGAATTGAAGAAGACACGCATGAAGAACTTTTGTTTAAAAATAAGAGACTCGAGTCAGGAAAAGATTCAATTCCCATTGATTTGTCCAATCCTCATGACAAGTTAAATCCTAACACTGAGTCAGGTCCTTATGACAATTCTGATCCTGATTGTGACGTCCCTCAAATACGGGGGTCTGAATTTGACGTCATTAACACAAAACCTTTTTAAAGAATTTTTGAGAATCTGTATTTTTTCAAAAGATAAAAAAATCAAAGAATTTAAAACCTGAACAGTTGAAAAGAATTTGAATGAAAACAATTTAACCCCTAAAAACGGGATCGCATACAGGTTACAGTACTAAAATTAGAATCAACCACTATTAATAATCTATAACATCTCTTACAATGAAAGGTCATCTTCGACAAGAAGAATCACTACTACTTTATTTACAAACCTGATTTACTACTGAATCTCAATAACCAACTCTAACTTGAAACTTCCATCTCTAATTCCCTGGATACCTTCTTTGACTTTTGGATAACTTAACCATTCTTACTCTTCTCCTAGCTTTAGCTATTGAACTTGAGCAACCTATCTTTAGCCTTTCTGAAATGGTTAGAAGAAAAGAAAGGGTGAGAAAAAATGCTCAGCAAGTACCAATATAGCAATAATAATAGTTTATCAAGAATTCATAAGCTTGGGATATTAATTAAAAGATTCATCAATCTTTGAATCAATTGAAAACTAGGAAATTAATCATTCGAAAGAATTATAGAACTGGACTTATCTCATTTTAACTAAAACCAAGGTTAGGCTGCTGATCAATCATGCACTAACCCCGAACATGGCACACAGTCGTGTTCTCTATACTGGATCCAAGGCACACTTTCGCCTATAATTAACCACGAATCTGGTTCACATATTTAATAAAAACAATCCAAGTCTAATAATTCAATTCAAATAAAACATTCATATTCATAAACTGAATCATAATCAACAGTTGTAAAAAAACATTTAACTAAAACAACATTGTATTTGATAATCAAATCCTGCATGAAAGAGTTTCGACTTTATAATAACAAAGGTTTGGTATTCATGAAAAGGAATTAGGTACACAAGGGTGTGTATTTGATGAATGAAAAGTATCTGGTGACATTAAAGTGGTACAGTAACATTGGATAAATGTTCGGGTGTTCAAAACTTGAAGATAGAAAGAATTCATGGGTTTTATTTTCAGAAGTAAAGTTTTAACAGGGGTACCACATAAAACATAATACCATAATCATGAAAGAAGTATCAAATCTTTGCGACATATATAAGAAAGGATTTAGGAACTTGCCTTAAATTTGATTCCAAACTCACAACTCAATCTCATCTTTCCAATTCCACAATCTATGCATATCACAACTCACATATAACCTTTGACTATACTCTATCTATAGTACATTGTTGCTTTCTCGACTTATCCCTTATTCTCTTTGTGACACCATCTGATCTTTTGTATGTCTTCGGCCTTGGACGTCTCGTCCAGATCCTTTACGAGAATAACACAATGCTATAATCACTAAACAGTCTATCGACTTTAACTCATAACTATCAAACCCCGTATCTATACCCCATCATATATACATATCACGTATACCGACAAACATTTAACAAATAATCATAAGTCAATCTATATAACCTTTCCGACTAACCAATTATCAGTTAACACATAATCATGCTTTGACTTTATTTTAAAGTCAAACCAATTCAAACATAATATTCTATAAATCATTACGAATATAAATCATATCCAAAATCTGACATTATCTCGTCTATTTATTAGACTATCCCCCTGTTAATCTATTTCAATCAACAACTAATCAATCAAACTGAACTCCAATATCAATCTAAACACTACATTATATTACTCCATCCACTTGTCACGTTTTTAACACTATAAATGCACATATACTTCACATAATTCATCAATTAATATAACGACTCGTATATTTTCTATTATTTTAAAGTGTAATAATTGAATAATTAATTAAATAAAATATGTGTATTGGTTTTGGCAGCAGTGTGTTGTTTTTATTATTTATCTGTGATCTATTGGTATATAGGTTGGATTGTGTGATTTATTATTGAGTTATATGGTTTTGTCTCACTTTTAAAAGTGATTTTTATTACAGTTTTAATTCCATAAATATGTGGATTGTCTCTAAAATTAGCTTTATAATTTTATAATTTCAATAATTAATTTTAGGATTTTATAAAATTGAGAAAATGGTATTTCACTAATTATTTCTCTTTATATGATTTTCTGACTAGATTTACTTGTAAAATCTGTATTAAATTCCAGGATTCTTCAAAAATCATGAAACTCATATTTTATTAAGTTTATAATATAATGAGAATTTTAAAATTATTTTGGAAATTTTTGGGATTGATTTCACCCGCGCGTTGATACATTTAATTGCTAAAAAGCGGGTATAAATTGCACTTCAAAAATTGTTTTAAAATTACGAAGTTCACATTTTCATTATCGCCGGGATATTTATAGCATTTTGAGACCAATTTCGTGATTTTCTGAAATTGTTTTAAAATTTCATTCGGTTCGATAATTGCGACATTCGGGTCCCCGGGTATTGTTCGGACATGTGTCGAATTCATATACAAATGAATTGACACGTATCCTTTTAATTGTGATACGTGTTGTGCAGCTAAAAGAAGAGAAAAAAACAAATAACCCCCTATTCATTGTCTTCCTCCCTCGACCTCTGTCTTCTCTCTCTCACTCTCTTCTCTGCGTCTTCTCTCTTCTTTCCCTGTGGCTTTCCCGTTTCTCCTTCCCTATTGATTTCATTCTCCGCCGCTCTTTTTTCCGGCCCTTTTTCCGGTGAGCCGCCGCTCGACTCTGGCTTGGCTGGTTCAATTTTGTGTTGTTAATTGTGTATATGCATATATCCATGTATATTTTTATGTACCTGTGTGTGTGATTGTGTGTGTGACTATGTGTGTGTGTGTGGCGCTTGGTGGCGCGTGTGTGCAGCGCGTAGGCGCGTGTGTGCAGCGGAGGCACGTGTGACTGTGCTTATGTGGTTGCTGTTGATGGTGCTGTGGTTCAAATATTTTTGGAATTAATTTTATTAATTTATTTTTTTCTGCAGGATAATTATTTTGATTAATATTTGTGATATGAATATTTCGTGTGGAAAATATTTTGAATAATCGGCAAAGTTCGTGTTGGAAACCCGAGAATTTATCGGGTACCCGCAAAATTTTGCCGCCATCCGCGATGACTTTCTACGAGCGGACGGTGGACCGTGATGATTGTTATCTGATTCCTAAGTTTTATAAATTAATAAAATAATTCGTATAACCGGTTTCGTATATAAATGATTTTGGAATTTGGGAAATGTGTTGCGAATTATGGATTGTTGATTGTTGTGGATATTGACGTCGATTGTAATCGACTGGTAGGCTTATAAACAGAAAATTTGTTGCCAAAATTTTCTAATAATTTATTTTAAATACGAGAAACGTACTATATATTACGAAACGTGTTACCCTTACTTGAATACGGTTTATGTGATTACGCGTATAATTATTATACGAGTCGGGTTATCGGATTGGGTTATTAGGATTCGAGGATATCATGCATGTCGGTGTAACTGATTAGGGTATTCTTTCATTGTAGATCCCAGTCGAGTATCTCTAGGAGCGAAGTTAGCGTAAAAGCTACTTAGGGTTTCCAAAAGCGTTGCAAGGCAAGTACCCCTGACCGTTCTTTTATGGTTCAGTAGGTATGAATAGACTAATGTTTTATTCTTGTAAAGAAACATAAATGTTTTAAGGTAAGTATCCCACTGTAGTTATAAATCACTGTTTTAAACCTGTTTTGGGGAAAAGTAACTTTGAAAAGGGTACCTATCTCGAATGAAAATGAATTATGAACCAGATTTTTATGTGTGCTGTTAAAACGAATGGTTTTGAAATGAGATAGGTACAACTATTTTGAAAACTGGATAAAACAATCACATATGAGATACATAGGGGCCAGAGTAGGCCTATTGAGGTGGCGTAAGAGGCTAATTCGGTTGCACGCAATTTATAACCGATTAGTCCAGCAGGTCAGAGACCTAGCTAGTCTCTGAGTTCCGAAACAGGTAAATGAGATGGCAGTTAGAGTCGTCTGGTGTTGATAGCCTGATCAGCTGTCTTCATATATCCGTTACGTATCTGATTTGGCTCTGTGATTCCCGTAAGGGAATAAGTAATTGATACAGTGGTTTTATAAATGTGAATAGCATGCTAAAATTGGACTTTGGTACTTACACAACCCACTACTACATTTGTTTTGTTAAAAGCATGCTAGTCGATGATATCCAGTTGTCTCATCTTTTCTTTATATACAGTTGTTCGAAATGGTTTACAGATTCCGGGTTTCATGTTGATTATAGTTCTATTCCTATAACTGTTTACATTACTATTTTTATCTTGATATTCCTATGTTGGTACTATTGAGCGATTATGTTCACCCTTGCTACCTGTTGTATATATATATGGCAGATGCCTAGAAGACCAATCAGACCTTGGCAGAACCGTTTTTCAGCCCCTTCAGGACCCGGCTCCTCAGAGGTAGTTAGTATCAGACCACATGCGGTCTGATGAGTTGCTGAATAAGTTAGTTTGTGCCAGAATTTTGAATAAATGGTTTGTAATAATATGTAGCCTGAATCATACTTGAACCTGGATCGGATCTTGGTCGGGGTCGAGTTAGTATATAATATTAATAAAATTTTTGTTTATATTTCTGTTAGTTGTGTTTGGTGACGTCAACTCCTGACCCCGGGGTTGAGGCCGTCACAGTTGGTATCAAAGCTACAGGTTCAGGTCCCTGGTTCAGGTTAGGGATTGTGTCAAATAAGTGTAGAACTGTGTCTTAAGGTGAGTCAGCAACTCATATAGAGGAGCAAACCCTTAGAGTCAGTCGAGAATTCCGACGGCGTTACCCTGGCATCTATTAATGTTTTGACAGAACCGCCTTGACCTTGTTGTGTCTTTCTTGTATATTTATCCCGTTGGCAGTGGCCTATTGTGATCTCTAGTTCTCCATCCTGGGAGAACCCATCAGACTCAGATAGTTTTGACTCTAAGAGGACCATGGATGTTATAGTGAGGAGACTCCTTTTACTCCCCCACCAGTTCCTTCATTTGTACCGAGGGATATCCCTGGACCTAGTGCCCGTCCTCGCTGGGTAGGTAGGTATGTGTCTGCTGTTAAGGACTTTTCTCCCGGTTGTGGTCCTAGTTCTTCCTCTTCGAGACCTCCGGTTCCTCCCTTTGCCCCTAGCGGTACCTATTCCCCGATTCCTTACCATGTTCACCAAGCAGTGAATAGATCATTCATTAGAGAGGAGAGCCTAGGGCTGGCTGCACAGCTTGACCAAATACCAGTTGGACCTTTCCAGGGCATCCCTGCCCCTTCCCCTAAGGTGCAGACCCGTGTGCGATCTTTGACCCAAACTTCTGTTGAGAGGGCTAGATCCATTGACCGTTTTATTAGCTCAGAGCTCAGAGCCATTCAGTACCAGGACCTGGTGAACTGGTTGGTGTTTGAGTTAGGTTCTATTGGTGGCGGTGGTAGTGGTTAGACCAGGGCTGTAGCAGAGAGATACAGAGCTCAGAGTTGGCTTCCAGGAGTTCTATAGTTGTTTCTTTATATATGTACATTATGTTGTTATAGTTTGTAGTAGGCGGAGGCTGCTATGACATCCAATTTTGTTGTGTATTTGGATGGTTTCTTTTCAGTTGAATTTCAGTTGTATCGTTTGGATTTCTGTTGGTTATTGTATAGTAGCTGCTTTATTTTATTGATCAATTTTTATATACTTGTGCATTGTTATTATTATTGTTACTATTATTGTTTCTTCTGTTGCTGGAATTTCTAGATTATGATCATTCACTCAGGATGGATCCAATTAAACTGAGGATGAGGATATTGTCTTAGTGGCAACACTCTCCTGATACATATGTATAAACTGCTTGGAGCAATCCATTTTCTTATATATGAATGTTATGTTTTAGGAGAATGCCACTAAAGAAAAATTCTCAACCCAATAACGGATCTGCTGGGGATCCCTCCATGAGTGAATTGATAGATTTATTGCATCAACAGTCTACTCAGTTGACCCAACATCAACAGCAATTTCAGCAGCAGCAGCAACAATTGCAGCAACAACAACAACAGCAACGGCAGCTCATACAGCAACAACAACAACAACAACAACAACAACAACAAATCCAACAACAGCAGCATGAGATGAGGGAGACAAACCAAGTTGTGAGTTTTAAGTCTTTTCAGGCTGTGAAACCCCCAGAGTTTAAAGGTGAAGTGGATCCTGTTGCTGCCAGGATATGGTTGAAGGAAATGGAGAAGGCGTTTATACTCACCAAGGTGAGTGAAGATTTAAAGATAGATTATGCTAGTTATTTCTTGAAGAATGACTCTAATTATTGGTGGGAGTCTACGTGAGCCTTAGAAGGAGAAGGTCCTATTTCATGGACCCGATTTACAGAACTGTTCTTGGAGAAATACTTTCCGGACTGTCTCCAGAGTCATATGGAGATGAAGTTTTTAGAATTTAAGCAAGGAGACAGGAGTGTCACAGAGTATGAAGCAAAGTTTACGGAGTTGACCCGTATAGCACCAGAGTATGTGAGTTTTGAAGCTCAGCGAGCGAAGCAGTTTCAACAAGGGTTGAAGCCAGAGATAAGGAGTGGAGTTGTAGCCTTACATCTCAAGATGTATACTTCGATAGTTCAGGCTGCCTTAGTGATAGAAAGTGACCAGAGGTTAGCTGCTAAGGAGCAGGGTGAGAAGAAAAGGAAGTTTGAAGGTGGACCTGCTAGGTCAGAATCAGGAGGAGTAAGTCATAAGTTTCAGCACCGGTTTGGAAAGAATAAGGATAGGAAGTTCAGGAGACAGAATTTCCCCCAGGCTAGGCCCAGTACCACTTCAGTTAGTTCTACCCCGAAAAGGTTTAGAAAGCCAGTAATCGACTGTAAGACATGCAGAAAGAAGCACAGTGGTCAATGCAGAGAAAATGTCAACTATTTTAAGTGTAGCCAGATTGGTCATTATTCCACGGAGTGCAAGTCTGAGACCCAGGGAGTAACCTGTTTTAGTTGTGGCAAAGTGGGGCATATTGCTAAAAATTGCAGATCAGTAATCCAGGGTAGTGTTAGAAGAAGTGTGTCCCAAGGACCAGCAACAAGTACTACTAGAACCTTTAAAATGACCAAGAAATCTCCG
The DNA here is from genome assembly GCF_009905375.1 of Apium graveolens. Taxonomy (NCBI): domain Eukaryota; kingdom Viridiplantae; phylum Streptophyta; class Magnoliopsida; order Apiales; family Apiaceae; genus Apium; species Apium graveolens. The sequence continues at coordinate 219,257,710 of NC_133652.1, forward strand.
GCTCAGGATTCCGATGTAGTTGCAGGTATGCTTTCTCTTGATTCTGTACCTATTAACGTTTTATTTGACTTGGGAGCGTCCAAATCTTTTATATCCATGAACTGTGTGAATAAAATACAATTGATATTGGAAGACTTAGATGAACCTTTGACCATAGAGGTGGCTAATAAGGATAAAGTGCCCGTAAGTCAATTCTGTCCTAAATGCTCCATATAGATTTTAGGATATACTTTCCCTACCGACCTATTACCTTTTGAGTTAGGAGAATTTGATGTTATTCTAGGCATGGATTGGTTGTCTCTGTATAAGGAAAATATTGACTGCAATAAAAAGAGAGTTGTTATGTATACCACAGATAATAAAAGGATTGGTTATCAAGGACAGAGGCAGGACAAGAAGTTCCTTTCAGTATTACAAGCAAAGAAATTATTACGGCAAGGGTGTGAAGCATATTTGGCTCATGTGGTGGATACGAAGAAAGAGACCCCTACCTTGGATGAGATTCCTATAGTAAGAGAATTTCCCGACATCTTCCCAGAGGAATTTCCAGGATTACCACTTGACCGAGAGATAAAGTTCTCTATTTATTTGATACCAGAAGCCGAACCAGTGTCCAAAGCTTCATATCGAATGTCTCTAGTAGAAATGAAAGAATTGGCCAAGCAACTTCAGGAACTATTGGATAAGGGATTTATTCGACCTAATGTTTCTCTGTGGGGAGCTCCAGTATTATTCGTAAAGACAAAGGATGGAAGTATGCGGTTATGTATTGACTATGGGGAGTTGAACAAGTTGACAATAAAGAACAAGTATCCTTTGCCACGCATCGAAGATCTGTTTGATCAGCTTAAGGGGGAATGTTATTTTTTAAAGATTGACTTAAGGTCTGTCTACCACCAACTGAAGATAAAGCCCGAAGATATTCCCAAGACTGCATTCAGAACAAGGTATGTCCATTATGAGTTCTTAGTGATGTTGTTTGGATTGACTAATACGTCAGTGGCTTTTATGGATTTAATGAACCGGGCGTATAAGGAGTACTTGGATAAGTTTGTTATTGTATTTATTGATGACATCCTCATCTACTCAAAGACTCCAGAAGATCATGCAACGCATCTACGAATTGCCCTTCAGAGGTTAAGAGAAAAGCAATTGTATACAAAGTTCTCCAAGTGTGAGATTTGGCTGACAGAGGTACAGTTTCTTGGACATGTGGTGAGTAAGGAAGGTATCAAGGTAGACCCTGTAAAGATTGAAGCGGTATCCAAGTGGGAGCAACCGAAGACTCCAACGGAAATAAGAAGTTTTCTTAGACTAGCAGGTTATTACCGAAGGTTTGTAAAGGATTTCTCTAAAATCGCGTCCCCATTAACCAAGTTAACCAGGAAGAATGATAAGTTCATTTGGACGGAAAAGTGTGAAGAAAGTTTCCAGGAATTTTAAAGAAGGTTAGTGACAGCTCCAGTACTAGAATTGCCAGATGAGGCAGGAAACTTTGTGATTTATAGCGATGCTTCTTTGAAAGGTTTAGGTTGTGTATTGATGCAACAAGATAAATTTATCGCCTATGCCTCTAGACAACTAAAGCCTCACGAGCAGAAGTATCCAGTCCATGATCTTGAGTTGGCACCTATAATATTTTCCTTGAAATTGTGGAGACATTACTTGTATGGAGAGAAGTGCGATATTTACACGGATCATAAGAGCCTGGAGTACATATTCACGCAGAAGGATTTGAACATGAGAAAGAGGAGGTGGTATGAATTGATCAAGGACTACGATTGTTCAATTAATTATCACCCAGGCAAAGCTAATGTGGTGGCTGATGCCTTGACCAGAAAAGAGAAGTTGAATATGGTTCAGATTGTGGACGAACTAACACGAGACTTAGAAAAGATGGAGATTGAAGTTTGAGTACCAAGTGGAAGTCAGGAGCAACTGCACGAGATTACCTTCCAACCAGCGTTGATGGAAAAGATAAAAAGGTGTCAAGAAGGAGTTATGGAACAAGAATTGGATACGTTGACATGAGAAGAATTGTGTACCCAAAAGGATAACCAAGGTTTGTTTAGATTTTCTTCTAGAATTTTGATTTCTAATGTAATGGAACTGAAGAATGAAGTGTTAAACGAAGCGCACAACTCTCGATTTTCTATCCACCCTGGTGGCACTAAGATGTACCAAGACTTGAAGAAAAACTTTTGGTGGCCAGGAATGAAGAAGAATATTTCCAATTGGGTTAGCAAGTGTCACGTATGCCAGACGGTAAAAGCAGAACATCAACGGCCAAGTGGATTATTACAACCTTTGGAGATTCCCCGGTAGAAGTGGGAAGAGATTGCAATGGATTTTGTGGTGGGATTGCCAAAGACGAGAGCTAATCACGAAGCTATTTGGGTAATCATTGACAGATTGACAAAGTCAGCATATTTCCTTTCAATCAACGAAATGTATTCTTTGGAAAATTCAGTTAAGTTGTATTTGAATGAGATAGTAACCAAACATGGAGTTCCTGTGTCCCTTATGTCGGATCGAGACCCGAGATTCAATTCCAGATTTTGGACCAAATTCCAAAAATGTTTAGGAACTAAATTGAATATGAGCATCGCCTATCATCCTCAGATGGACGGTCAAAGTGAGAGAACAATTCAGACCATAGAGGATATGTTAAGAGTTTGTGTTTTGGATTTTAAAGGAAATTGGGACGAACACATACCTTTAATTGAATTTTCATATAACAACAGCTACCATGCCAGCATTGGAATGCCGCCTTATGAAGCTTTGTATGGACGTGAGTATATATCACCATTGTATTGGGATGAAGTAGGAGAGAAGAAAGTGTTAGGCCTCGAGTTGGTTCAGCACACTAAAGATGTAGTGGCATTGATTCGGAAAAGGCTAGAAGCAGTCCAGGATAGGCAGAGAAAGAATGCAGACTTGCATAGAAAGGATATGAACTTCGAGATAGGAGCACTGGTGTTACTAAAGGTATCACCTTGAAAAGGGTTATTGCGATTTGGTCAAAAGGGTAAACATAGACCCAGATTTATAGGACCATTTGAGGTTTTGAAGAAAGTAGGGAAAGTTTCCTACGAGATAGCGTTACCGCCACAGATGCAACATATACGCAATGTGTTCCACGTATCCATGTTAAACCCTATATTCCTGATTCGAATCAAGTTATAGAGCACAAACCCATTGAGCTTCAGCCAGATTTATCCTACGTGAAACAACCAATCCAAATCATAGATCGTAAAGAGCGAGTCCTTAAGAATAAGTCGATCCCCATAGTGAGAGTCCTTTGGAGAAATCCTAGAGTAGAAGAGTCTACCTGGGAATTAGAATCAGGCATGCTTAATAAATATCCTCATTTGTTTAGCTAAGTCAGATTCTGAGGACAAAATCTTTTTAAAGGGGAAAAGATATAACGACTCGTATATTTTCTATTATTTTAATGTGTAATAATTGAATAATTAATTAAATAAAATATTTGTATTGGTCTTGGCAGCGGTGTGTTATTTTTATTATTTATCTGTGATCTATTGGTATATAGGTTGGATTGTTTGATTTAATATTGAGTTATATGGTTTCGTCTCATTTTTAAAAGTGATTTTTGTTATAGTTTTAATTCCATAAATATGTGGATTGTCTCTAAAATTGGTTTTATAATTTTATAATTTCAATAATTATTTTTAGGATTTTATAAAATTGATGTTATGGATTAAAACTACTATATATAATTGCTGTATTTAATACTAAGGAACGTGAGCTTCGAGACTCGATTTGACTGCTCTTGTGTTTCGTGACTCAATCTGCCTTAACAAGATGCCTACGTACCTTGCTGATTGCCAAGGATCAAGTCAAAAAACGTAGTTCTTGGTTGGTGGGGGTGAGACCCCTTATATAGATGTGGGAGTCCTTGAATTGGACTTGGTATAGGAGACTTGGTGGATAAGCCTCTGAATTAGGATAGACTTAGGAGTCCTAGGAAGTAGGAAGCTGATTCCTTATCCTTTTAGGTCCCCTTGAGGCTAATCTCTAAGGACTTATATCCTCATCGGGACTCTTTTCAACATCTGATTTCTCCCTTATTAATTAATTACGAAATTAATTAATAATCAGGGCTTTTTGGGCTTTTTTTTATTCCACCAGGCCTGATCTAGTCCGTCAGGCTTAACCTTTCTGGTCTGAATATTATACATCTTATTATTGGGTCCAGCAGCCCATTATTAATAAAATCAGGATTTATTTATCCCTATCATTTGCCCCCCAACTTTTGGGAAACATTGATTAGGTTTCACAGAAGTTAAGTCTATTCATTCCCTTACAGGGTTTCGTTCTTGCGTAAAGTGTGGAGCGACCTACACGTTTACAACGAGTTTTTCCTTTTATTCAGGAATTATTTTGATTTCCAGGAATTTTTCCCTTATTTCCGGGATTTTTTCCCTAATTTCTGGATTTTTCCCTAATTTTTCTGGGATTTTTCCTTATTTTCTGGAATTTTCCCTAATTTTTCTGGGATTTTTCCTCATTTTCTGGAATTTTCCCTAATTTTTCTGGGATTTTTCCTTATTTTCTGGAATTTTCCCTAATTTTTCTGGGATTTTTCCTTATTTTCTGGAATTTTCCCTAATTTTTCTGGGATTTTCCTTATTTTCTGGAATTTTCAAATTTCCAGCCCTTTTTTCGACCAGGATCCTAGTCGAAATTTCGACCTGGATCCTAGTCGAAAATAGGGTCCAGCCTTATCATCCTGGTCGAAGGATTTCGACTAGGATCCACGACCTGGATTTCGACCAGGATCCTAGTCGAAATTTCGACCTGGATCTAGGCCCTCAATTCCCCATTTTTAGCTTCTGATTTTGAGCCCTTCGACTAGGATTTCGACCAGGATCCTGGTCGAAATTTCGACCTGGATCCTGGTCGAAAATTCTTTGGTTTTCTTGATTCCTGGTCGAAGAATTTCGACTAGGATCCACGACCTGGATTTCGACCAGGATCCTAGTCGAAATTCGACCTGGATTTTTAATCCTTATTTCTGTAAAATGCTTGTCTAATTCGACCTCATTCCTAGTCGAAGTTTCGACCTCAATTCAGTTCTATTTTTTCCGCTTTTTTCGTGAGTCTAGTCGAAAAATTTCGAGCAGGGATCACGACCTGGATTTCGACCTGAATCCTGGTCTTTTTTCTCCGTTATTTTCGGGTGTCTGCTCGAAAGTTTTTGAGCAGGATTCACGACCTGGATTTCGACCTGAATCCTGGTCTTTTTTCTCCGTTATTTTCGGGTGTCTGCTCGAAAGTTTTTGAGCAGGATTCACGACCTGGATTTCGACCTGAATCCTGGTCTTACATCTTTTTATTTGGGCCTTACATTTTTTAAGGCTAAAACTGAATTTTCCAAATCCTAATTGGATTTGGGCCTGGATTTCTCTATTGGGCTTTATCAAATATTACTGGGCCTCTTTATTGGGCTTTATCAAATATTACTGGGCCTCTTTATTGGGCTTTATCAAATATTACTGGGCCTCTTTACTGGGCTTTATCAAATATTACTGGGCCTCTTTACTGGGCTTTATCATACCCTGTTTAGAATGCCCTAGAATTCCTAGGAATATTCTGGAAGATGCTTTTTCCTGGGCTTTTTCTCATGGGCCTTTGTTCTTAATGGGCTTTTTGTCCCTTCAACTTCTTTTTCCTCCTATATAAAGGAATGAGGAAAGGTCACTACTCCTCACTTCCTCATTTCTTTGTTTTCTTCTTCATTCTCCTGCTAAGATTCTCAGAGCAATAACAGCAAGTCGGAGCTCAAAGCCTTTCTCAGGAGTGCTTTTTCAGGTAAGATTTCTCCCTTTGTTTTTTGTGTTCATTTTTCCATTGTGTGCCATTTTAAGACAGCCTATTTACGTGCCTCATACCTTTTTTCAGATGGCTGACAAAAGAATGACTCGTTTGGCCAAGATGAACGTGGCTAGAAAGTCCAATGATTTTCCTATTCGATCGAGGTATACTTCCTTAATCGACATGATCAACACTCGAGGGGACGAGTATCCGTCTGATGCGCATCTGGACGCACACGATCATATCAGCGCCTTACGGGATCCCAAGGAGCTGGAAAAGTTGAGCGGCTGCTTCAGAATCAAAGAACCTTTTAAGCTGGTTCTTGCAGGCCCGGCCGACAGGGCCTGTCAGTGGAAGAAGGACGCGCTATGCGTCTATAGGGATACTCTAAGGGCAGGTATCAGACTCCCTTTTCATCCATTCATTCCTTTACTTTTGGCTGATGTAGGCATCAGCCCTTGCCAGCTTCCCCCCAATTCCTGGAGGTTGATCCTATGCTATCTGTCGCAATGCGCCAAGCACAGCATCCCCACATCTGTTGCTGTTTTCAGGAAGATTTTCCAGTTCAAGAACAGCCCCGATAAAAGTCCGGGTTGGGTTTCTATCAACCAACGCCCCACTATCCCCCATATTGTGAATGGGAAATCCATCCCTGACAACAATTTGGGGTGGAAGAAGGATTTTTTGTTTATAGTTTGGGAGGGTGGAGACTGGGGTTCCCTATTTCGATCTTCTTTTGGGATTGCCGTGGATGGGAGCCCAAATGACATAGCTTTGTCTCAGGAGGAGGCTAGAGGTTTCAACCTCCTGACGCAAGACAACGGCACCTCCCATTCTTGGGATCTTATCCGGGAGACTGTCCTGGTAGAACGCGGCCTCTCGCCCGTTCATAAGAAAAGTAAGTTCCTACCTTCATCTACTTTATTTCTTGCATTTTTATTCCATTAGTTTTCAACTGACTTTGCTTGTCGCAGTGGCTGAGAAGATTGAGGAGGCTACGAAGCCAAAGGACCTGGAAACGACCAGGATGAAGAGGGCTGGGAAGATTTTCAAAGATCCTAGGCTTGGTGATCGCTTCCCTGAGTTCCTCCTTCAGGCTATGGAGCCAAATGAGGAAGGTCCCAGCCAGGTTTTGCGCACCAAGCAGAGGCCAAGGGCCTATTTTCAACCTGCCTGGGGGATCCGGGGCAAGGACTCAATATTGGGCAGCACAGCCCTGTCCAAGGAATGGTCCAAACATTCCATCTCTCCGGTGGACTATCAAGACTTTGTCCTCCAACAGGACTTAGAGGGGAACGAGCTTTTTGGAGCCCAAGCCCTGGCGACAGTACGCACTTTACTTATGCCTTTTACACTTTTCTTTTCATGCTTCTTTTCTAAAGTTTTGCTATTTCTCTTGCAGGCTAACGCCCATTTTCAAGGGGCAATTCACCAAGCTAAGGCTTGGAAGGTTGGCCTGGAAGATGCCAACAAGAAGTTGGAGGAGGCCAACCAAAAAATTGAGGCCCTTGAAGCTCAATTGGCTTCTTCCACTTCTGACCTGGAGACGGCCCGGGCTGAAAACGTAATCTTGAAGGCGCAGAAGGACAAAGCCTTTGACGGCTGGATGGATACCCAAGAATTCAAAGACCTGATGGTGGAGCATGACGCCCTTCTTCACCCAGTCAGCTACAAGGAGGGTTGGGACGCTGCTGTGGAGGCTATCCAGGATGAGTTTCCCGAGATCCTTGAGCAGTCGCCCTTTCCCTGCCCTGTGCGGGTTCCAGAGCTTGGAGGCGTTACTGAGAAGCTTGCTGGCATGATCAGGGATGGAGAAGAGGAAGATTCTTCTGAGGAGGAACTCGAGCCTGCTACTAAGAAGGCAAGGGTGGAAGAACCTTCAAAAGTAGTGCCTCAACAGCCATCATCTCCTGCAGAGGGAACTTCCTCAGGGACTTCGGAGGGTTCGACTGAGACTTCTGAAGAGACGACTGAAACTTCCGAGGAGTCGTCGGATAGTGGTTCTGAAGAATCTCAACCTTCCAAGGCCTAATTTTTTTGTATATCTTCTTTATGAACTTTATTTTTATCAGAAGTTGTTACCCTTCGGGGTTAAATTTTGTATGTTGCTCCTTCGGCCTCTTATCATTATAGTCTTAATGTGTGTTTAAACATCCTTTAGATAGAAATAACTTAAAACTCTTTAACATGAAGTCTGGTTTTTCAAAACCTTACATAGCATGGGTTTGACCCTAATCAATAACAACTTGACAATGTAAATTCTACTGGAATATAAAATCCTACGCAAGCAAAGCTTCCAGGTGCTTTTAAACCTACTTGCCATAATGACAAGTGAGAATCGTACTTCGCCTATCTTATACGTAGTAAACCTTCAGGTTTTGTGCGTGCCAGGTCCTCGGGACTTCAAAACCATCCACAGTCTCGAGCTTGTAGGTTCCTCTACCTTGAACACTCTTGACTCTGTACGGCCCTTCCCAATTTGGGGAAAGCTTCCCTTTTTGTCCTACACCAGATGCTTCTATCTTCCTCAAGACTAGATCGCCTTGTTTAAAAAACCTTTCTTTAACCCTTAGGTTGTAGTAGAATGAAGCTTTTTTCTGATATTCTACTATCTTTGCATGTGCTTTATCTCGCACTTCATCGATTAAATCCAGGGCTAGCTTCTGCCCTTCCTCATTTTCTTTCTCATCAAAAGCCTGAATCCTTGGAGAAGAATGTGATATCTCCACGGGAACTACTGCTTCTGCCCCATATGCCAACATGAAAGGGGTCGCACCTGTCGTGACTCTACAGGTAGTCCTATAGGCCCATAATATGGGAAGTATCTCATCCACCCAATTATTTCTTGACTTCTCGATCCTCTTCTTTAATCCGTCCAGAATTATTCGATTTGCAACTTCTGCTTGCCCATTAGCTTGTGGGTGAGCGACAGAGGTGAACCGTAACTCAATTTCATTTTCTTCACAGTACTTCTTGAATTCCTCATTATTGAATTGCGTTCCATTGTCAGTGACGAGGATACGGGGAATTCCATATCGGCACATAATATTTTCCCACAGGAATTGTGCAACCTGCTTAGTTGTGATTTTGGCCAAAGGTTTGGCTTCGATCCACTTGGTGAAATAATCAATTGCTACAATCAGAAACTTCCTTTGTGCTGTGGCCATAGGAAAAGGCCCTAGAATATCCATCCCCCACATAGCAAAGGGAATAGGTGAGTTGATAGAGGTCAGCATCTCGGGGGGTTGTCTGGCGACTGGTGCATGCTTCTGACAACGATCACACTTCTTTACATATTCTTTGGCATCAGCCATCATTTCTGGCCAATAGAAGCCTAAACGAGTTATCTTATGAGCCAAGGCCCTGCCCCCCAAGTGTTGCCCACAAATGCCTTCATGCACTTCCTCAAGAGCCAAGCGTGCCTCATCGGGCCTGAGACACCTCAAGTAAGGAACCACGAAAGATCTTTTATATAGAATCCCATCTATCAAAGAGTACCTTAGTGCTCGAACAGTTAACTTCCGTGCCTCAATTGTATCGCTTGGCAACCAACCGGTTTGAATGTGAGCCTTGATGGGATCAATCCATGACGTCCCCAAGCCTACGGGAGCCACAAGCTTAACATCTATGCTTCGTGTCTTCAAAACACGGAAGTACACACTTCCTGAACTTTCTTCAATCTCAGATGAAGCAAACTTTGATAGCGCATCTGCTTTAGCATTTTCTTCCCTTGGAATGTGTTCAACATGGCATTCATTAAATTGGGTCATCACAGCCCTTACTAGGCGAACATACTTTGCCATCGTATCATCCCTTGCTTCAAATTCTCCCTTTACCTGGGATATGATCAACTTCGAGTCTCCACGGACCTTTAAGTTTTTGACTCTAAGTGTCCCAGCTAGACCAAGGCCAGCAATCAGGGCTTCATACTCTGCCTCATTGTTTGTGGTTGGGAAGTCTAGCTTCATGGCATACTCAATTAAGAATCCATCAGGGCTTTGCAAAACCAACCCTGCTCCACTGGAATTTGTTTTTGATGCTCCATCAAAATAGAGAACCCAATATTCTTTCTCCTTGTCCCCATTGTCGACTCCCTTGTCTTGAGGTGTGGTATCTTCCTGCCCCCCGACTTCTTGGTTGGGTATGGTACATTCCACCACGAAGTCAGCTAGTGCCTGGGCTTTTATGGCCATACGTGGCTTATACTTGAGATCGAACTCTCCCAACTCTATTGCCCACTTAATTAGTCTCCCACTTGCCTTGGGACTGTGAATGATATTTCTCAGTGGCTGATTTGTTAGCACTTCAATTTGGTGAGCTTGAAAATAAGGACGCAGCTTTCTTGAAGCCATCACCAAGGCTAAAGCGAATTTCTCAATGGCTGAATAATTCAACTCAGCACCATGCAAAATTTTGCTGACATAGTATACGGGTTTCTGGACTTTCAGTTCCTCCTTAACCAACACCGCGCTCAAGGCGCTTTCTGAAACAGCCAAGTACAAAAATAAAACTTCACCCAAAACTGGCTTGGCCAACAACGGGGCCTGACCCATATACTTCTTTAACTCTTCAAATGCCTTCTGATTTTCCTCACTCCATACAAAGTCTTTAATGTTCTTTAATGACTTGAAGAATGACAAGCACTTGTCTCCTGACTTGGAGATGAATCGTCCTAGCGCAGCAACCCTTCCTGTGAGTTTCTGAACATCCTTGACAGTTTTTGGGGGTTCCATGTCCAGGATTGCCTTTATTTTATCGGGGTTAGCCTCAATTCCCCTCTTTGAGACCATCAATCCCAAGAATTTTCCAGATCCTACTCCGAAGGCACACTTCGTGGGATTCAACATCATCTTGTGGTACCTCAGGACCTCAAAAGCTTCCCTCAAATGGGTTATATGATCAATCTTTACTAGACTCTTGACTAGCATGTCATCAACATAGACTTCCATAGTCTTCCCAATAAGATCCTTAAAAATTTTATTCACCAACCTTTGATAGGTGGCTCCTGCATTCTTGAGACCAAACGCCATAACAAGATAACAATAAACACCAAAGTCAGTGATAAATGATACCTTTGGAATGTCATCCTTATGCATTTTGATCTGGTTGTATCCGCTAAATCCATCCATGAAACTCAGCATCTCATGTCCAGCGGTGGCATCAATCAAAGTATCAATTCTAGGCAGCGGAAAACAGTCTTTGGGGCATGCATCATTCAGATCGGTGAAGTCTATACACATCCTCCACTTTCCATTAGCCTTCTTCACCATTACAGGGTTTGCTAACCACTCCGGAAATTGAATCTCCTCAATGAAACCAGCCTCTAAGAGCTTTTCCACTTCCTGCTTTATAGCCTCTTGTCTTTCCGGGGCAAAATTTCTTTTCTTTTGTTTCACTGTCTTCCGGCTTGGATCCACGTTTAACTTGTGGGTAATTAACCCCGGGTCTATGCCTGGCATATCAGCTGCTGACCATGCAAACACATCACTATTTTCTTGCAAAAATTTCACTAACTTCCCTCTAAGGGGCTCCTCTAATGTAGCTCCAATGAAAGTCATCCTCTCAGGATTCTTGGGATCTAAAGGAACCGAAACCAATTCTTCTGCCGGCCTTCCTCTATTCTCATCATTTTCTCGAACATCCATATCTTCAATAGGAAGAACCTGCCCCCCGACTCCATCTGCCCTCAAAGAGGCCACATAACAGCTTCTAGCCATTTTTTGATCTCCCCTCTCTTCTCCAATCCCATTTCGGGTGGGAAACTTCATGACTGAATGGTAGGAAGAGGGGACTGCCTTGAAGGCATGTATCCCTGTTCTCCCCATGATAGCATTATAAGTTGAGCTAGCCTTTACCACCACAAAATCCAGCATCTGCGTTGCTTGCCTTGGCTCCGTACCTATGGTGGTTGGTAATTTAATTATCCCTTCCACAGGACATTCTACTCCAGCAAATCCATATATCGGCATGTCGGTTGGTGTTAACTGGGAGTCGTTATACCCCATCCTTAGAAAGGTGTCGTGGAGCAAGATATCCACAGAAGCACCATTATCCACAAGGACCCTCTTAACCGGGCTATTTCCTATTATTGGTGTTATGACCAGCGGGTCGTCATGGGGAAACTTCACACCCTCTAGGTCGGAATCATCAAAAGCCAATGTTACTTCTGTCCTGGCCCTCTTCGGGGCTTCTCCAACAATATGCATAACCTCTCTAGTATATGCCTTTCTGGAATTTTTGGACAATCCAGCAGCAGTTGGACCTCCAAAGATCGTGTTTATCACAGGCCCTTGAGGTCTCGGCCCTCCATAAATGGTGTTTATAACTGGTCCTCTAGGTTGGGGATTCCGCCCCTGATCATCTTGGTCCCTCCTACGATCTTCAAAGTTCTTCCTTCCATTATTATTTCTGTCCCCTCCATCTCCAGTATACTTATTCAATCTTCCTTTTCGAATCAAAAACTCAATTTCATCTTTCAATTGCCTACACTCGTCGGTGTCATGGCCAACATCTTTGTGAAACCTGCAATACTTGCCCCTATCTAGCTTGGCGGGATCAGCCTTCAAGGGCTTAGGCCAGCGAATATCTCTGTCTTTCTCAATCTCCATCAAAATCTGACTTCTGGGAGCATTCAGCTTAGCGTATTCAGTGAACTTTTGCCCAGGTCCTCCCTTCTTGGGGGTTGAATCAGGGTTTTGTTCGGTTCTAGGATATTTGTCCTTAGCGATATACTCCAAATCAGTTTTTCGTTTCTTGCCTCCAGTGGGCTCATTACTTACTACGGTCTTCCTCATACTCTCTTCAACCTTGATATACTTCCCTGCCCTCTCTTGGAGCTGCAACATGCTCTCAGGGGGTCGTTTGGCCAAAGACATCTTGAAAAACTCATCCCTAGTTCCTTGTTGCAGCGCTATCATGGCTACCTTATCATCAAGGTCTGGGACTTTTAAAGCCTCCTTTGTAAAACGATTTAGGTAATCTCTTAAGGATTCTTTAGCTCCCTGCACAAGACTCATAAGAGATGCTGAACTTTTCTCATGGACTCTTCCACTGATGAATTGCTTAATAAAAGCCTGACTTAATTCTCTGAATGATCCAATAGAATTTGGGGGTAGGCGACTGTACCATCTTTGAGCCATACCCGACAGGGTTTGAGGGAAGGCCCGACATTTTATAGCATCATTCACGGGTTGCAGCAGCAGTGCATTAGAGAATGTCCTAACATGATTAGCGGGGTCTCCCGTGCCATCATAGGCTTTAATAGTGGGCATCTTAAATTTTCTTGAGATATGGGCATTCATTATCTCTTCTGTGAAGGGTGGAGTTGGATCATCAGGATCTCCAAGGGGAAGGAGATTGCTTGGATCAGTTCTTGGGACAGCAGCCCTTCTTCTTACCGGACCATCCAGGTCTATGATAGGAGGAGGATTTCTCCCCCTAGGAGGTATGTGGGATCTGGTGGCTTGGTGAGCCTCCAAATCACGTCTCAGCCTTTGGATTTCAGCCTCATGAGCCCTGATCTTCTCCTGCACTTCTTGGGGATTCGCCCCTGGGGTGCTTTGGGGGCGTTGCCTTCCATCGGCCATTGGCTCTTTTCCAGGACGCCTCCTTCTCGGGGCCACTTCATCATCCGAAGATTCGGAGTCTCTCTCAGTGTATGGACCAGAAAATTCCCGATCCTCAGGGATAGGATCCAAACCTCGTATATAGGGGGGCGACCGCCCTCGTGCTTCGCTTCGCCCAGCATATCCACTTCCTCCAACCTCAGGGTGAAGGGGCATCCCATAAGGGGGGTTAGTAGTAACAATAGTTGAATATTCATACCCGACGGGTCGAGAATTCACAGGTATATGTATTTGTTGAACTTGAGGATTCGTACCTTGAATAATCGGGGGAGTTGTCCCTTGTGGCTGAGGATGAGTTGCCCCTGTCTGGGCTTCCCCCTGAGTAGATGCATAAGTTGAATGGGGAGGAACCTCCACAGTTGATGAAATCACCTGGGTTGTCCCTGATGGTGTTCCCTCCTCCAGAGTGCTGGTTGTTCTCCGTGTTCTCGCCATGGTTGTTGTTGCGTTGATTCCCACAGACGGCGCCAAATGTTATGGATTAAAACTACTATATATAATTGCTGTATTTAATACTAAGGAACGTGAGCTTCGAGACTCGATTTGACTGCTCTTGTGTTTCGTGACTCAATCTGCCTTAACAAGATGCCTACGTACCTTGCTGATTGCCAAGGATCAAGTCAAAAAACGTAGTTCTTGGTTGGTGGGGGTGAGACCCCTTATATAGATGTGGGAGTCCTTGAATTGGACTTGGTATAGGAGACTTGGTGGATAAGCCTCTGAATTAGGATAGACTTAGGAGTCCTAGGAAGTAGGAAGCTGATTCCTTATCCTTTTAGGTCCCCTTGAGGCTAATCTCTAAGGACTTGTATCCTCATCGGGACTCTTTTCAACATCTGATTTCTCCCTTATTAATTAATTACGAAATTAATTAATAATCAGGGCTTTTTGGGCTTTTTTTTATTCCACCAGGCCTGATCTAGTCCGTCAGGCTTAACCTTTCTGGTCTGAATATTATACATCTTATTATTGGGTCCAGCAGCCCATTATTAATAAAATCAGGATTTATTTATCCCTATCAATTGAGAAATCAATATTTCACTAATTACTTTTCTTTATATGATTTTCTGACTGGATTTACTTGTAAAATCTATATTTAATTCCAGGATTCTTCAAAAATCACGAAATACTCATATGTTATTAAGTTTATAATATTCTGAGAATTTTAAAATTATTTTGGAAATTTTTGGGATTGATTTCACCCGTGCGTTGATTCGTTTAATTGCTAAAAAGCGGGTATAAATTGCACTTCAAAAATTGTTTTAAAATTATGAAGTTTACATTTTCATTTTCTCAGGGATATTTATAGCATTTTGAGACCAATTTCGTGATTTTCTGAAATTGTTTTAAAATTTCATTCGGTTCGATAATTGTGAAATTCGGGTCCCCGGGTACTGTTCGGACACATTTCGAATTCCTATACAAATGAATTGACACGTATCCTTTTAATTGTGATATGTGTTGTGCAGTTAAAAGAAGAGAAAAAAACAAATAACCCCCCTGTTCATTGTCTTCCTCCCTCGACCTTTGTCTTCTCTCTCTCTCGCTATCTTCCTAAATCTCTCACTTACTTCTCTGCGTTTTCTCTCCTCCTTCACTGTGGCTTTCCCGTTTCTCCTTCCCTGTTGATTTTGTTCGCCGCCACTCTTGTATTCCGGCCCTTTTTCCAGTGAGCCGCCGCTCGATTCTGGATTGGCAGCTTCAATTTTGTGCTGTTAATTGTGTATATGCTTATATCTGTGTATATGTGTGTGTGATTGTGTGTGTGACTGTGTGTATGTGTGTGGCACCTGGTGGCGCGTGTGACTGTGCTTGTGTGGTTGCTGTTGATGGTGCTGTGGTTCGAATACTTTTGCAATTAATTTTATTAATTTATTTTTTTCTGCAGGACAATTATTTTGAATAATATTCGTGATATAAATATTTCATGCAAAAAATATTTCGAACAATCGGCAAAGTTCGCGTTGGAAACTCGAAAATTTATCGGGTACCCGCGAAATTTTGCCGCCGTCCGTGATGATTTTCTACGAGCGGACGGTGGACCGTGATGATTGTTATCTGAGTCCTAAATTTTATAAATAAATAAAATAATTCGTATAACCGATTTCGTATATAAATGATTTTGGAATTTTTAAATTATGTTGCAAATTATGGATTATTGATTGTTGTGGATATTGACGTCGATTGTAATCGACGGGTAGGCTTATAAACAGAAAAGTTGTTGCCAAAATTTTCTAAAAATTTATTTAAATACGAGAAACGTACTATATATTATGAAACTTGTTACACTTACTTGAATACGGTTTATGTGATTACGTGTATAATTATTATATGAGTCGGGTTATCAGATTGGGTTATTAGGATTCGAGGATATCAAGCATGTCAGTGTAACTGATTAGGGTATTATGTCATTGTAGATCCCAGTCGAGTATCGCCAGGACCGAAGTCAGCGTAAATGCTACTTAGGGTTTCCGAAAGCGTTGCAAGGCAAGTACCCCTGACCATTCTTTTATGGTTCAGTACATATGAATAGACTAATGTTTAATTCTTGTAAAGAAATAGAAACGTTTTAAGTTATGTATCCCACTGTAGTTATAAATCACTGTTTTAAACCTATTTTGGGGAAAAGTAACTTTAAAAAGGTACCTATCTCGAATGAAAATGATTTGTGAACCATATTTTTATGATATGTACAAGTGTTTTGAAAACTGGATAAAACGATCAAATATGGGATACATAGGGGCCAGAGTAGGCCTATTGAGGTGGCGTAAGAGGCTAATTCGATTGCACACAATTCATAACCGATTAGTCCAGCAGCTCAGAGACCTAGCTAGTCTTTGAGTTCCGAAACAGGTAAATGGGATGGCAGTAAGAGCCGTCTGGTGTTCATAGCCTGATCAGCTGTCTTCACATATCTGTTACGTATTTGATTTGGCTTTGTGATTCCCGTGAGGGGATAATTAATTGATACAGTGGTTTTATTAATATGAATAGCATGCTAAAATTGGATTCTGGTACTTACACAACACACTACTACGTTTGTTTTTTAAAAGCATGTTAGTCGGTGATATCCAGTTATCTCAGCTTTTCTTCATATACTGTTTGTTCGAAATGGTTTATAGATTCCGGGTTTCATGTTGATTATAGTTCTGTTCCTATAACTGTTTACATTACTGTTTTTATCTTGATATTCATACGTTGGTACTGATGAGCGATTATGCTTACCCTTGCAACCTGTTATATATATATATATATATATCACAGATGCCTAGAAGACCAATCAGACCTTGGTAGAACCGTTTTTCAGCCCCTTCAGGACCCGACTCCTCAGAGGTAGTTAGTATCAGACCACATGCAGTCTGATAAGTTGTTGAATAAGTTAGTTTGTGTCAGACTTTTGAATAAATGGTGTGTAATAATGTGTATCCTGAATCATACTTGAACCTGGATCGGATCTTCGTTGGGGTCGAGCTAGTATATAATATTAATGAAATTGTTGTTTATATTTTTGTTAGCTGTGTTTGGTGACGTCAACTCCTGACCCCGGGGTTGAGGCCGTCACAATTAACATATAGTCACATCACATATAATTACACGATGCATATCTAATAACATGTACTCACATTTCCGACTCAATCATTTTATTACAAAATATCAAAATATACAATATAAGCTTTTAATCACTTCTCATTTCGTGTGAATCTGAATCACGGATCAGAAGATACGATTAAACCAGTTTTCTAACACTCTTATCAACACATAATTCGTATAACATGTAAACACCTATTCCACACATCACATAATACATATAACATATAACTCAATTTATTATAACATTCGACTCAGTATATTTAAAACTGAAATCGAGTTAAAATAAAACTCTTTGATAGTTACGCGACTTAGAAATGTTTACAAACTCAAGCGACCTTTCGAAACGAAGGATTTTATGTCTCAAAAGTATTTTTAATAAAAGCATAATATTTTTCTGAGTCTAGACACGTTTGTTTCGTATTAAATGGATTAACATTGTATTTTCTACGAATAAAAGAAGAAGAATTCAATTAATAATAATATTATTCAATACCTTTATATAATTTGAAAAGTTCAAAATAATTATAGAATATTATTTGGCTCAATTATAAATAATTACACTTCATTCAACTGTTCATAAATAAAATTAATTGATCAAATGAATTAATCATTCAATTAAAGGAATAAATAATTAATCAAAACTAATTATAAATAATTAAATCAAATTATGGTTTTCAAAAATAATAAAAGATAATAATTTGAAATTGAAATAAAAAAGTTATAATTTTTTTTGAAATAACATCTTTGTGAAACGGACTTTTTCCAGGGTCAGAGCCCCTCAAAATCAATCCCAACCAATACAATTCAACTATACTCTAATAAATCAATAAATTTAAAACACACAATCATTTATATCTGCACATATAAACACGCCAGAAACGAAAACACGGCCACCTGAACCAAAATTTGGGCCAAAAGCGACTTCTGTAACAACTTTTAAAAATTACGAAATAAATATATAAACACTAACATGCTATAATATACCCAAGTACAAAAGCGGAATTTCGAAATCGTTACCC
The DNA here is from genome assembly GCF_009905375.1 of Apium graveolens. Taxonomy (NCBI): domain Eukaryota; kingdom Viridiplantae; phylum Streptophyta; class Magnoliopsida; order Apiales; family Apiaceae; genus Apium; species Apium graveolens. The sequence goes on from NC_133652.1 coordinate 219,275,783, forward strand.
AAAATAAATTCTGATCACCCCGAAGAGACTGTCTGATGTCCGGAGAATATCTCCAGAAAAATCCAAAATTCATAGCCATAGATACACACATGCTGAAATGCCATGTGGAGTAATCAACACCGTCAAACTCCTTGTTCTATGCCCCGAAAATAAATTAAAACGGATATATGCCCCGCAAATTATCTTCTCCAAACCTTACAATATATATACCTATGCGTAGGTATCGAAACACTGATCGTTTATATATATAACAATTGAAATTTGGATGGACGGTTTGAGAGATATGAATTTTTGAAAATTAAAAGTATATAAACCGGGGAGAGACAGAGAGACAGAAGGGGAGTAAGAGGAAGTAATCTGGGGTAACTAAAAGAAACTAAAGGAAAGGGGGAGGGGGAGGGATATATGCGGGGGGTTATTTGGCAGGTGGTTTAGTTGCCACGTTTTGTACATATATTTTTTTTATTATAAAAAATCAGCTGCTGCCACGTTTCTTGTGGAAGCAAGAGAAATGAGCACGTGTCCCGTAATTTGACACATAACCCCCTTTTGAGCCCGATTTTGTTCCGCATTTCGCTTTTTAAGCAACAAAGTTGTTGGTGAAAATAACCCAAAAAATTACAAAAATAATTTTAAAATTTCCCAAATATTCAAAAACTAGTAAAATATAATTTTTTATAATTTTTAAAACATTTTTGAATTTAACATTAAACCCGCATTTCGTGATTTAACGAACAAACTTGCGAGTGAAACTAACTCGAAAAATTACCGAAATACTTTTAAATTCCGGGAATATTTAAAAACTAATAAAATAAAATTTTCATAATTTTTAAACCAATTTTGAATTGTGCACCATACCGCATTTTACGATTTAACGAACAAATGTGCCTGTGAATATAATCCGAAATTTTTTCGAAACAACTTTAAAATTCTCGAAATATTCAAAACTTAAGAAAATATAAGTTTCATTATTTTTCAAACTATCTTGAACTTAATACTAAATTTACACTTAAATACAATCATAAAATCATTTACGTACAATTTCATAGAAATTTCGCATATACTTACATAATATTTATAAATTATCCCAACTAATTATACAATCGAAACTACACGTACCACTTAATCACATAACACTTATACTCGCATAACCAATAAATCCAGATTTTAGAAACAATAAATAAAATTTAGTTTCGAAAGGATATTTGTGACGACCTCAATCTCGGGGTTAGGAAATGAGGACTCACACACCTCTAATCTATTAATTAAATATGCATAAACCCCGATTAACTACTAACGGGATCAACATGATAAAGTATGAGACAAGATTACAACTACCAATCACAGAATATAACTTACAAACCCAAAATATTATTAAATAATCAATATCGATTCCGGCTGGGAACCGACAGATAACCCATTGTATCTTTAAACACCACTTTCTAGGCGCGAGCTCACTCATAACCTGTACTACATGCTCTGGCAACTGGAAGCCCTCAACACGGTAGGGACCACCAGGTACGCTCTTACGAGCAGTGCGCCTAAGCCTGGCCATCTTCTTGCTTAACTGCCATGGTTAGATTAAGACAAAACAAGTGAGTAGAAAACTCAGCAAGTAACTATATAGCAGTTCTACAATATCAATTCTCAATATACTTTGAACAAACTAGGGCATTCTATTTTAGCTAATCTAGGTGGCAGATTTCCATATATTTATATATTTTTTTTTGTTTTCTTTGAGATAAGGAAAGGGTATCCGAAGAATAGTTGGGCTTTCAAGAAGCAAAGCTCGAAATAGGACGAAAGCCGACATTCATCATAATTTATTATAGGATCAAAATAGATCTTTCGATAGAGGAAAGCAACAGTATTTCAAGATATAGAATCATTCATATGATCAACAATTTCAGGGATAGGGTTCTGAGCTTTAAACTCCACAATAACATAATCAACTCTTTTCAAAACAGTATAAACCATTTTCATTTCCAAAAAAAATCAATTTACTGAATAAAAGTTTCAGTTCCCTTTTTAAATAATCATTTAGAACCCTTGATTGGATCACTTATCTTTCCATTCCATTATATACGGGTGATCAGCCCGTATCGACCTCCATTCCGGTCTTTAAGGTACCATTCGGCATAATTTCAGTCTTAAATTGGACTAGTCCCACTAGCCTCTTACCATGACTAGACTAGTCCCACTAGCCTCTTACGTCTCAATCCAATCCATCAGAAATTCATTTGGAAAACCTTGAGTTGGAAAATAATAGGTTTTCAAAAAATTCATTTTATCATTACCAAGCCTTTGAAATCATTCGGACTCTTTCAAGTCGAAACTCATTCTTAATTCAGATTTTAAAGAAACAAAGTTCAGGGAGTGAATCAAAGATACGCAAAGAACAATTTTCAAGAATTCTGTATCAAGGATAACAAGGCACTAAATTTGAAGGATCAGAAATAACTTAGGGATCATTAGGGCGATCAAGAGAAACAGGGTATCATTAACAGAGTTGTCCAAGATAATTTAAAGGTTCAATATGATTCATGGCATTATAGGAATCTTAAACAGAAAGGCAGATTATCAACGGGTGAAATCAATAGGATTATCAATAACAAGTTGTCAAGAATAAAAAGGTACTTCAAATCAATATCAGGGTTTTATAAAGCAAGGGTTTTATACTTTAACAGTTCCATACTCTACATGGTATGAACAATATTTCCTTTACAATCATTTACACAAGTAATCAGAGTTACTTGCCTGAAATTGCTTTCCTGAGGGTTGAACTACTGCCACCTAGTATACTTTTCCCTTTCCTAGCCCGAATGCCCTCACGCTCTGAATCTACAATAAAAACCAAAATCTTAATTAGATTCCCAACTCTCGTTCCCGGAACGATCACTCTATACGATAACTCGATTATATTCTTGACTCGAACTATACGAGTATAGCTTATACAAATAAGCACACAGCACATAGCACAATTCTTTCTCGAAGTTTTTATATCCTTATATACCTAGCAATCAAAGCGTACTCGCTTGACCTAGTCAATTTCTCAAATCACACTAACACGACTCTTTTACGAGTACTAGACCCTATTTACAACCAAACATTTACGTGCATACTATCACATAAATCAATCGACTTCATTCCCTTTTCTTTTATTCTTTAATTCGAACCAAAACAACAATCCAATCAAGAAAAATCAAAGATTTTCACATATAAACACTCAATCATTCTTTCAATTACCAAAAATCAAGTTTTGACCTTTATTTCTTATGGCCTATTCGGCCTTATTATAAATACTCACCATAAAATCAATCAAATACTCACTTTAATTCACATAAACACGTATCTCATTCAACAGCCTTTAAAGAACCATTCTCCTTTTTGTAAATCATAAAAATACGAACCATAATCATACATATACAATCAAATTTCTCAAAAATCACATCATACAACTTTAGTTCTAGCATGATCCAACATTTAAACTAGCGCCATTTTCTTTATTAACAAATTTCGAATATAAACACCACTCAATCATGGTCATGCAATCAAGTTCTTATTAGTCACTAAGATTTTTAGTGAAAATCAACTCAATTCTCTTTTTAAGCCTAAGACCCATTCGGGTTTATCAAGAAAACACACATGCAAAGATCAATCTTGACATGCAAAGTCTTATATCACATTTTCAACTTGTTTTAAGCCTTAACTTAGTCATTACTCTCATTTTTTATCATGATTTCCGAAGCACAAAGCCAAACATCACCTAATGACTCAACTTTAATCAAATTATTCAATCAACATGCATGCATTCACTTAATCACAAATCAATCTATTCTATACCCATTTTCCATTCGGCAAAAATTCAAAATTCACAATCCTAGAACCAAACAATGACATGCATCACTAACTCCTCTTTTAAATCAACATGCAACTCTATTTCTTACTAATTAAACTTAGTTTACACCAAGATCAAGTCACAAAAATTCAATTCCCTTTTTATTAGCATAAAATCCGAACCAAAACCTCAACATGAAATCTTCAAATTCGATTTCTTAAGCATCCAATCAATTACACAAGTCCACATACTATTAAAACAATTATAGCAATCCTTTTATCACTTAAATTTCAAAAGAAATCCAAAATCCTATTTGAATTTTTCAAGAATCCAAGACATGCAAAGGCTACATACAAGTTTTAAAGTGCATATAGCTCAAAAATCACATTATTTACTCAAAATCCTACCCGGCTCTCCTTGGGATCATGGTCGGTTGGTGGTCGAACTTAAGAGTGCCCATAACGGGTCTCCTCTTGAGTTTTAAACCATAAAATCACTTGAATCTACTCTTATGATCATATATCAAGAAATTATATTTCCTTGAACATAACCATAGAATGGAACCATAAACACTTATACAAACACTTACATGCAAGTGAAATCTAAGAAGTATACCGAAAATGGAAGCTATAGATGGTTATATCTTTGAATTTGGATGAGTATTTATTATTGCATGCAAGAGAGAGAAAAGAGATGGGGAGAGAGCCGAGAGAGAGAGAGTGTCCGAGAGCGAGAGAAGAGAAAAAGAAGAGAGAAAAGAGTGAGTGTTCAGCAAGAAGAAGAAAATAAGGAAGGAAGGGAGTATTTATACTCCACCAAGATTAAGGGCAAAATAGTAATCTAATAACTCCCTTTTTAGTTTGCATTTTCTTTCTCTTTTTACTTAATTGCAACGAAATTGAAAATAAAAATATTTCTCTCTCGGAAAGTCAAGAATTATTGAAAATGACATTTTTAACGCGTAGGCCTCAAAATTAGCTTTTTATCCATTACTCATAATAAGAATTTGAGCGAGCGGTTGATTTTATATGAATTTCGCAAACTCGTTTTAATAAATACCTTTTCCACATAAAATCGATTTAAAAAATGCAAAGATCAACAATTAAATTCACTTATCATTTTTAAAAAGTCTCTAAGACCTCTACGAAGATAACAGAACAAATCCGATGTTTTTATCCATCACAGATGATTTTATAAAAATGCACGAAGGTTAATTAAACCTTTACTTAAATCACATAATTCCTTTAAAATTCACAAAAATTGACACAGATCATACAGTCATGCACACAGGCAAGCAATCACACATATACGATCATATAACGACTTAGGTCTGATCATAAACTTATTCTTCTTTAATCTTTATCCTCTTTTACGCGTACCGGGTCACGTTCATCCCGACGGCCCGACGCTCAGCGTTTCGATTACGCTTCTCATTATCATTATCGACTGACACGTCACTTAGGACAAAACACTTTACTGACACATTCATTTCATTCAATCACACATAATTCCCCTTTTATATATTCTTTAACTCTTTAATGGAACGGGTTCCGTTCTACCTGACGGCCCAACAACACAGCTTGACTTCTAAGCTGACTCTTTAAATTGGATCGTTTTTATCCACGCTCCTTAACTCTAGTATACAGATAAGACAAATAATTACCACTTAATCACATAATTATAATCTCATCACATAACACATACTTTACTTTCTTAATTACGACGCAAAATTCTCGGTCGTTACAATCTACCCTCCTTAAAAGGATTCTGTCCCCAGAATCTAATCTAAGCAAATAGATGGGGATACTTTTCTTTCATTTCGCTTTCTAATTCCCAAGTCGATTCCTCGACTAGTGGATTTCTCCACAACACTCTAATTAGAGTTACAACTTTATTTCTAAGCGTCCTTTCTTTTCGATCCAAAATTCGCACTGGCTGTTCTATATAGGATAAATCTGGTTGGATTTCTACTGGTTCCAACTCCATCACAGTGGTCGCATCAGCATTATACTTCTTCAGGAGAGATACATGAAACACATTGTGCAGATGTTGTATTTGCGGCGGTAGCGCTAATTCATACGCTACTTTCCCAACTTGTCGCAATACTTCAAATGGTCCAATGTACCTTGGACTCAACTTTCCTTTCTTTCCAAATCGAGTTAAACCTTTCCAAGGAGATATCTTCAACAAGACCTTGTCTCCAGTTTCAAATTGCACATCTTTCCGCTCTTGATTCGCGTACTTTTCCTGTCGATCTTGAGCTGCAATTAATCTCTTTCGTATCATTTCAACTTTTTCCTTCGTTTGCTGCACTAGCTCGGGGCCAATTAACTTGCGCTCACCAACTTCGTCCCAATAAGTAGGGGATCTACACTTTCTTCCATACAACGCTTCATAAGGCGGCATGCCAATACTTGCGTGATAACTGTTGTTGTAGGAAAACTCAACTAAGGGCAAATGATCGTCCCAATTTCCTTTGAAATTTATTGCGCAGGTTCGCAACATATCCTCAATTGTCTGAATTGTCCTTTCACTTTGTCCGTCTGTCTGCGGATGATATGTTGTACTCATTTTCAATTTCGTTCCCAAATGATCGTGGAATTGTCGCCAAAATCTCGAATTAAACCTTGGATCTCTATCAGACACGATAGATACAGGAACTCCATGACGCATCACGATTTCATCCAGATATAATTTGACCAGCTTCTCTAATGAAAGCCTTTCGTTTATCGGCAAGAAATGTGTTGACTTTGTCAACCGATCAATTACCACCCAAATCACATCATGATTAGACTTGGTTTTAGGTAATCCTACCACAAAATCCATTGCGATATGTTCCCAATTCCCTTCAGGTATGTCCAGTGGCTGAAGCAATCCACTTGGCCTTTGATGTTCCGCTTTAACTCTTTGGCACGTGTAACATTTGCTTATCCATTCCGCAATTTCCTTTTTCATGTTTGGCCACCAAAAATTTTCTTTCAAATCCTGGTACATCTTTGTACTTCTAGGGTGAATTGAAAATCTCGAGTTATACGCTTCTTGCAAAATCTCGTGCTTTAGTTCCACAACATCAGGTATCCAAATACGTGAGTTAACACGGTATATCTCTTTTCCATCCTTTTGAGCTTTAATTTCTTCTCCCGTCAACTTATTCCTTTCGCGATTCATCACTTGCTCTTGACAGCATCTAATCTTTTCCAAAATTTTAGGTTGAAACCGTATTGCATAAATGGCTTCACCTCCACATTCTGGAGTCTGCACCACTATTTCCATCTTTTCAAAGTCCTTGATTAATTCTTCTGATGACGTTAACATATTCAACTTTTCCTTTCGACTTAAAGCGTCAGCTACCACATTTGCCTTTCCAGGATGATAGTTTATCGCACAATCATAATCTTTGATCAATTCCAACCACCTTCTTTGTCGCATATTCAGTTCTTTCTAAGTAAAGATATACTTTAAGCTCTTATGATCCGTATAAATCTCGCACTTTTCCCCGTACAAGTAATGCCTCCAAATCTTAAGGGCAAATACAATTGCTGCCAATTCCAAATTGTGCGTTGGATACTTTTGCTCATGCGGCTTGAGTTGCCTTGACGCGTATGCTATTACCTTCCCGTGTTGCATTAACATGCATCCAAGTCCTTTATATGAAGCATCACTGAATATCACAAATTCACCTTTATCATCTGGTAATACCAACACAGGGGCGGTTACCAATCTCTTTTTTAACTCTTGAAAACTTTCCTCACACTTTTCTGTCCAAATGAAGTTCTCATTCTTTCTCGTCAATTTTGTCAATGGAACGGCAATCTTTGAGAAATCTTGCACAAATCTTCTTTAGTATTCGGCTAATCCCAGAAAACTTCTAACTTCCGTCGGAGTCTTGGGTCTTTCCCAATTCATTACAGCTTCTATCTTGGCTGGATCCACTTTAATTCCTTCTTTATTAACTACATGACCAAGAAATTGCACTTCCTTTAGCCAAAATTCACACTTTGAAAACTTTGCATACAGCTTCTCTTTTCGCAGAATTTCCAAGGAAATCCTCAAATGCTCCTTATGATCTTCCTCCGTCTTGGAATAAATAAGTATATCATCAATAAACACAATCATGAACTTGTCCAAATACTGCTTGAACACTTTGTTCATAAGATCCATAAATGCAGCTGGCGCATTCGTCAAGCCAAATGCCATCACCAAAAACTCATAATGTTCGTATCTTGTTCGGAACGCTGATTTGGGTATATCTTTCGCTTTGATCTTTAATTGATGATACCCAGATCTTAAATCAATCTTTGAAAAGCACGAAGCTCCTTTTAATTTGTCAAACAAGTCCTCAATCCGCGGTAGAGGGTACTTATTCTTGATCGTCAACTTATTCAGTTCACGGTAATCGATACACAATCGCATACTTCCATCCTTCTTCTTTACAAACAACACCGGTGCGCCCCACGGGGATACACTCGGTCGGATTACTCCTTTGTCCAACAACTCTTGCAACTGAGCTGCCAATTCCTTCATTTCAACCGGCGCCATGCGATAGGGAGCTTTTGACACTGGTTCCATACCAGGAGCCAATTCAATCGTAAACTCGATCTCTCTGTCTGGAGGTAGTCCAGGCAATTCATCAGGAAACACGTCCGGAAAATCTCTTACTACCAGAATATCGTCGATCCTTACAGATTCTTTCTCCACGTTCACGACATGAGCCAAATAAACTTCGCATCCTTGACGCATTAATCTTCTCGCCTTAATAACCGTTAGAAATTTCTTTTCTTGCCTCCTTCCTTTAAATATCACTTCCTCACCATCCTTGGTTTTTAACTTCACTTTCTTACTTTTACACTCTATTTGCGCCTCATGATTTGACAACCAATCCATTCCTAGAATAACCTCAAATTCTCCTAACTTAATAGGAATTAAGTCAGCAGAAAAGTGCCGACCTTCTATAAACATATCACAGCCAGGACAAAACTTATTAACAAGAACTTTCTCTTGATTGGCTACCTCTATAATCAAATTAGGCTCTAGAGGGTACGCAACACAATTTAACTTATCAAGAATGCTTTAAGAAATAAAAGATCTGGTTGCTCCAGAATCCATCAAAACATTTACTTCTACTGAGTTTATAACAAGCATACTTGTTACCACATCCACATCTTGCACCGCATCTTTCATTGACATGTTAAAGGTCCTAGCTCTGGGTTGAGCTGATGGTGCTGGGAGAGACGGCGGTCCAGCAATTCTGAGAATATTAGCCTTCTGCACAGGCTCCTTGCAATTTCTAGCCATATGGCCTACCTTGCCACACTTGAAACAAGCCAAATCAGGCTTCCTTATTTCATTTGAACATTCTGAAGAATAATGCCCCTTCTGGTTGCACTTAAAACATGTTATATCCAGCTTATTACACCTCCCCGGGTGTCTCTTTCCACAGTTCCTGCATTCTTGCATCTGGGGCCTGCTATCCTTTCCCGGTTGTCCAGCTTTCTGGAAACGGTTCTTCTGAGCTCAATTCCCGGGTCTAAACTTCTGAAACTTTTTGTTCTGACCTCCACCATTCTTTCCAAACTTCCGTCTGAACTTTGAACTTCCTTGCTCTTGCTCAGAGCTTTCAAACTTCCTCTTTCTTCCTTCATTTTCTCTTCGAGCAGCTTCCCGCTCACCTTCCACTATCATTGCCTTCTGAACCAAAGCAGCATAGTTCTTGATCTCTAACATTGCTATTTGACTCCTAATCCACGGCTTAAGTCCCTGCCGGAACCTCTTAGCCTTCTTTGCTTCAGTATTCACGTACTCTGGCACGAACCTTGTCAACTCCGAAAACTTCACCTCATATTCTGCTACCGACATTTCCTCCTGTCTAAGATCCAAAAATTTCATCTCCAACTGATCTTGAATATAACTTGGCAAATATTTTTCCAGAAACATCTCAGTGAACTTCTCCCAAGATAAGTCTTTGCCTTCCAACAACGCCTTAGAAGACTCCCACCAGAAACTTGCTTCATCCCTCAAATACTAACTTGCGTACTGAGCTTTCTTATCGTCCTTAACTTCGGCTAGCTCAAAGGCTTTTTCCATCTCTCTCAACCACGACCGTGCTTTAATCGGATCTGGCAAACGTAAGAAATATGGAGGGTGAACAGATTGAAAGTGCTTGAAATTTCCAACTTTTGGGGCCACAGGTTGTTGCAAAAGCTGAGCAAGTCTGCTCATCAAAGTGGTTTCTGGGTTTATTTCTGGGTCTTGGGTGGGAATTTCTTCTTCTTGGTGATCTGGTGAGTTGGCCATTTCTTACAAACCTGATTGAGCAATTATTTAGCAATACGATAGCATGGCATATATAACAACAATTTTTATGAAATCTCTTTTGTGGGTTTTAAGTTTTACCCAATTTGCACATGCAATCCTATTACTACATAATTCTCATATCAATGTTGCTTTATCATGGCACGGAATAGGGTTTTACGATCTTTAGACATGGTTGTACGAAAACATAGCTGTATTTAAAACATGGCATTGAGAACAGTTTATAAGATAAACAAGGTGCACAAAGGAAAGCAAGATAATAGATTTATTTAAATCAAGGGTTATATAGGAAATATTCTGGATTTTAAGGTTCTGAAACAAGGTACAATAAATAGTAGGGTTAAACAGAGGAAAAACTGGAAAACATCCCCCTTTCTACCCCTAACTTCCAACTACTACTACTACTACACTGGTCTGAAATACAACAAGATAAATGAAAAAGGGATCCCGGAATCTGACCAAGTATCCCAAAGCCTACCGGCGCTGAAAACAACAACAACAATCTACGGGCTCAACCAACAGTCTCGTCTAATCATCTAGGATCTCTCTCAACATAACCAACATCCAGCGAATGATCTTATGCAGCCTTCGGGCCTCAGCCTCAGCATCAGCATCACTAGTGGATGGTCCCTCATCCAATCTCCTCCTGGCAACCTGCTCCACCATCTTCACTCGAACTCGCCACTCATCATCCATAACAGAAGCACACTGCCTAGACTCCCTGGCTAGTCTATCCACCAAAGCTCCTAACTCAGGAATGCGGGAGTACACAAAGTCTCGGTCCTGGGCTAACTTGCCACCAATACTGACAGGAACAGTCTTAGGCATCTCCGACTCTGGCTCAGGGGAAGGGGTCTCTGAATCAGGCCTCAAGGGTGAAATCTGCATAGGGATCTCACGACTCTCAGAAGGGTCCTCCTCTGGGTCTGAACTAACATATACAGGCTCTTCTGGAGAGGGTGGAATAGGGTCCACAGGGGTACCAGTCAAGCTAATCTCTGAGTCTGAGTCACTACCACTACTAGGATCCTGAGAGAAAACATAAAACAGCAACCAAGAAACAATGTTAGGGTCAAATAAAGCTTCCAGCTAACTCACACCCTAACTCTAGTTTCTGCCTTACCAATCAACACTTTTCCTTAGACTATACCTAATAGTCTAACTCAACTCTACATGAGTCGAACTCTCTCGCGATATAGATATATTCCCAAAATACCCCTTTTTAAAACCAAACTTGTCTCAGGGACTAGATCCTGTAGCTCTGATACCAACTTTTGACGACCTCAATCTCGGGGTTAGGAAATGAGGACTTACACACCTCTAATCTACTAATTAAATATGCATAAACCCTGATTAACTACTAACGGGATCAACAGGATAAAGTATGAGACAAGATTACAGCTACCAATCACAGAATATAACTTACAAACCCAAAATATTATTAAATAATCAATATCGATTCTGGCTGGGAACCGACAGATAACCCATTGTATCTTTAAACACCACTTTCTAGGCGCGAGCTCACTCATAACCTGTACTACCTGCTCTGGCAACTGGAAGCCCTCAACACGGTAGGGACCACCAGGTACGCTCTTACGAGCAGTGCGCCTAAGCCTGGCCATCTTCTTGCTTAACTGCCATGGTTAGATTAAGACAAAACAAGTGAGTAGAAAACTCAGCAAGTAACTATATAGCAGTTCTACAATATCAATTCTCAATATACTTTGAACAAACTAGGGCATTCTATTTTAGCTAATCTAGGTGGCAGATTTCCATATATTTATATATTTTTTTTATTTTCTTTGAGATAAGGAAAGGGTATCCGAAGAATAGTTGGGCTTTCAAGAAGCAAAGCTCGAAATAGGACGAAAGCCGACATTCATCACAATTCATTATAGGATCAAAATAGATCTTTCGATAGAGGAAAGCAACAGTATTTCAAGATATAGAATCATTCATATGATCAACAATTTCAGGGATAGGGTTCTGAGCTTTAAACTCCACAATAACATAATCAACTCTTTTCAAAACAGTATAAACCATTTTCATTTCCAAAAAAAATCAATTTACTGAATAAAAGTTTCAGTTCCCTTTTTAAATAATCATTTAGAACCCTTGATTGGATCACTTATCTTTCCATTCCATTATATACGGGTGATCAGCCCGTATCGACCTCCATTCCGGTCTTTAAGGTACCATTCGGCATAATTTCAGCCTTAAATTGGACTAGTCCCACTAGCCTCTTACCATGATTAGACTAGTCCCACTAGCCTCTTACGTCTCAATCCAATCCATCAGAAATTCATTTGGAAAACCTTGAGTTGGAAAACAATAGGTTTTCAAAAAATTCATTTTATCATTACCAAGCCTTTGAAATCATTCGGACTCTTTCAAGTCGAAACTCATTCTTAATTCAGATTTTAAAGAAACAAAGTTCAGGGAGTGAATCAAAGATACGCAAAGAAAAATTTTCAAGAATTCTGTATCAAGGATAACAAGGCACTAAATTTGAAGGATCAGAAATAACTTAGGAATCATTAGGGCGATCAAGAGAAACAGGGTATCATTAACAGAGTTGTCCAAGATAATTTAAAGGTTCAATATGATTCATGGCATTATAGGAATCTTAAACAGAAAGGCAGATCAACGAGTGAAATCAATAGGATTATCAATAACAGGTTGTCAAGAACAAAAAGGTACTTCAAATCAATATTAGGGTTTCATAAAGCAAGGGTTTTATACTTTAACCGTTCCATACTCTACATGGTATGAACAATATTTCCTTTACAATCATTTACACAAGTAATCAGAGTTACTTGCCTGAAATTGCTTTCCTGAGGGTTGAACTACTGCCACCTAGTATACTTTTCCCTTTCCTAGCCCGAATGCCCTCACGCTCCGAATCTACAATAAAAACCAAAATCTTAATTAGATTCCCAACTCTCGTTCCCGGAACGATCACTCTATACGATAACTCGATTATATTCTTGACTCGAACTATACGAGTATAGCTTATACAAATAAGCACACAGCACATAGCACATAGCACAATTCTTTCTCGAAGTTTTTATATCCTTATATACCTAGCAATCAAAGCGTACTCGCTTGACCTAGGCTATTTCTCAAATCACACTAACACGACTCTTTTACGAGTACTAGACCCTATTTACAACCAAACATTTACGTGCATACTATCACATAAATCAATCGACTTCATTTCCTTTTCTTTTATTATTTAATTTGAACCAAAACAACAATCCAATCAAGAAAAATCAAAGATTTTCACATATAAACACTCAATCATTCTTTCAATTACCAAAAATCAAGTTTTGACCTTTATTTCTTATGGCCTATTCGGCCTTATTGCAAATACTCACCATAAAATCAATCAAATACTCACTTTAATTCACATAAACACGTATCTCATTTAACAACCTTTAAAGAACCATTCTCCTTTTTGTAAATCATAAAAATACGAACCATAATCATACATATACAATCAAATTTCTCAAAAATCACATCATACAACTTTAGTTCTAGCATGATCCAATATTTAAACTAGCGCCATTTTCTTTATTAACAAATTTCGAATATAAACACCACTCAATCATGGTCATGCAATCAAGTTCTTATTAGTCACTAAGATTTTTAGCGAAAATCAACTCAATTCTCTTTTTAAGCCTAAGACCCATTCGGGTTTATCAAGAAAACACACATGCAAAGATCAATCTTGACATGCAAAGTCTTATATCACATTTTCAACTTGTTTTAAGCCTTAACTTAGTCATTACTCTCATTTTTTATCAAGATTTCTGAAGCACAAAGCCAAACATCACCTAATGACTCAACTTTAATCAAATTATTCAATCAACATGCATGCATTCACTTAATCACAAATCAATCTATTCTATACCCATTTTCCATTCGGCAAAAATTCAAAATTCACAATCCTAGAACCAAATAATGACATGCATCACTAACTCCTCTTTTAAATCAACATGCAACTCTATTTCTTACTAATTAAACTTAGTTTACACCAAGATCAAGTCACAAAAATTCAATTCCCTTTTTATTAGCATAAAAGCCGAACCAAAACCTCAACATGAAATCTTCAAATTCGATTTCTTAAGCATCCAATCAATTACACAAGTCCACATACTATTAAAACAATCATAGCAATCCTTTTATCACTTAAATTTCAAAAGAAATCCAAAACCCTATTTGAATTTTTCAAGAATCCAAGACATGCAAAGGCTACATACAAGTTTTAAAGTGCATATAGCTCAAAAATCACATTATTTACTCAAAATCCTACCGGCTCTCCTTGGGATCATGGCCGGTTGGTGGTCGAACTTAAGAGTGCCCATAATGGGTCTCCTCTTGAGTTTTAAACCATAAAATCACTTGAATCTACTCTTATGATCATATATCAAGAAATTATATTTCCTTGAACATAACCATAGAGATGGAACCATAAACACTTATACAAACACTTACATGCAAGTGAAATCTAAGAAGTATACCGAAAATGGAAGCTATAGATGGTTATATCTTTGAATTTGGATGAGTATTTGTTATTGCATGCAAGAGAGAGAAAAGAGATGGGGAGAGAGCCGAGAGAGAGAGAGAGAGTGTCCGAGAGAGAGAGAAGAGAAAAAGTAGAGAGAAAAGAGTGAGTGTTCGGCAAGAAGAAGAAAATAAGGAAGGAAGGGAGTATTTATACTCCACCAAGATTAAGGGCAAAATAGTAATCTAATAACTCCCTTTTTAGTTTGCATTTTCTTTCTCTTTTTACTTAATTGCAACGAAATTCAAAATAAAAATATTTCTCTCTCGAAAAGTCAAGAATTATTGAAAATGACATTTTTAACGCGTAGGCCTCAAAATTAGCTTTTTATCCATTACTCATAATAAGAATTTGAGCGAGCGGTTGATTTTATATGAATTTCGCAAACTCGTTTTAATAAATACCTTTTCCACATAAAATCGATTTAAAAAAATGCAAAGATCAACAATTAAATTCACTTATCATTTTTAAAAAGTCTCTAAGACCTCTACGAAGATAACAGAACAAATCCGATGTTTTTATCCATCTCAGATGATTTTATAAAAATGCACGAAGGTTAATTAAACCTTTACTTAAATCACATAATTCCTTTAAAATTCACAAAAATTGACACAGATCATACAGTCATGCACACAGGCAAGCAATCACACATATACGATCATATAACGACTTAGGTCTGATCATAAACTTATTCTTCTTTAATCTTTATCCTCTTTTACGCGTACCGGGTCACGTTCATCCCGACGGCCCGACGCTCAGCGTTTCGATTACGCTTCTCATTATCATTATCGACTGACACGTCACTTAGGACAAAACACTTTACTGACACATTCATTTCATTCAATCACACATAATTCCCCTTTTATATATTCTTTAACTCTTTAATGGAACGGGTTCCGTTCTACCTGACGGCCCGACAACACAGCTTGACTTCTAAGCTGACTCTTTAAATTGGAACATTTTTATCCACGCTCCTTAACTCTAATATACAGATAAGACAAATAATTACCACTTAATCACATAATTATAATCTCATCACATAACACATACTTTACTTTCTTAATTACGACACAAAATTCTCGGTCGTTACAATATTACACGTCGACAACACAATACCCCAGTATTCGACTACAATATTTTGAAAACTATTTAAATTGGAATAGAATATTAAATTTTATTCCTTTCTTTTTAGGGAAGTTGCTTTTTATAATAATAAATAATTTTTGAAAAGTCCGGGTCATTATAATGATCTAGTGATTATTCATGAAGATCCACATATTGAGGGGGAGAAACATCCACAAACAGATAATGATAACTCTAGTGATTCAAATCCTGATGAAGTCGATGAATCAGAAAATACAGGATTCACGTGAAATTCTTCAAATACAACAAATCATAGCTCATCAGGAGGTAATCATTCAACTGAAAATCAAGATCGGTCTGGAGAACAGTCTTTAAACAAAAGCTCTTCTCAATCAGGAACAGACATCACTGATACAAGGGGAACCTCACATGGAAATGATAGCACCGATGTAGGGGGAATATCAGGAAATGAGACTGAACTGCCAAAGTTGTAAAATGGACAAAAGATCCCACCCATGATCTTATCATTGGAGATCTTGAGGCTGGAGTCCAAAAAAGAAGTGCAACTGAACATGAATGTCTTTATCACAACAATCTTTCTAAGGAGGAACCAAAGAAAGTAGAAGATGCACTCAAAGATGCTGATTGGATTTAAGCAATACATGAAGAGTTGAATGAGTTTGAAAGGAATGAAGTTTGGAAACTGGTTCCAAGGCCAAAGAACAAAACAATTATTGGCACAAAATGGGTTTTTATGAACAAGACAGATTGAGATGGCATAATAATCGGGAACAAAGCTAGACTTGTTATAAAGAGATATTCACAGAAAGAAGGTATTGATTATGATGAGGCATTTGCTCATGTGGCAAGACTGGAATCTATTCATTTTTTCTTAGCATATGCTGAACACAAGAAGTTCAAAGTCTTTCAGATGGATGTCAAAAGTGCTTTCCTAAATGGAGAGTTAGAAGAAGAAGTATATGTTGAGCAACCACCTGGCTTCATTAATCCAAAATTTCCTGATCATGTGTACAGACTTGACAAAGCTTTATATGGACTCAAACAAGCACCAAGGGCCTGGTATGAAACACTTTCCAAATTTCTGATTGAAAGTGGTTTCAAAAGAGGTACTATTGATAAAATCTTGTTTTACATCAATAAAGATAGTGATCTGCTTTTGGTACAAATTTATGTTGATGATATTATGTTTGGGTCTATTAACAACAAGTTGTGCAAGACATTCTCTGATCTCATGAAGTCATGGTACCAAATGAGCATGATGGGAGAGTTTAGTTACTTTCTTGGACTACAAGTTACACAAACTGATGAGGGAATTTTTATTAATCAGTCTAAGTATACAAATAATCTGTTGACTAGTTTCAATATGCAAGAAAGTACAACTGCGGCAACTTCAATGGTCACTGCTACAAAGTTGGATCCGGGCCAAGTTACAGAAATTGATGTTCCCGCCTACCGAGGTATGATTGGGTCATTGCTTTATCTAACTGCTAGTAGACCAGATATTATGTATGCAACCTATTTGTATGCAAGATTTCAGGCCAAACCCAGGAAACCCCATTTGATTATTGTGAAGAGAACTCTGAGATACTTAAAGGGGACTCAATCTCTTGGTCTATGGTATACAAGAGAATCATATTTCAGTCTAGTTGGATATTCTGATACAGATTTTGCTGGATGCAAAATTGACAGGAAGAGTACCTCAGGTGTCTGTCAGTATCTAGGTGGTGGTAGATTGGTTACTGGGAAAAGCAAGAAGCAGAAATTAATATCTACATCTACAGCTGAAACTGAATACATTACAGCTCGAAGTTGTTGTGCTCAGATTCTTTGGATGAAAATTCAGTTATTGGACTATGAATTTTCTTACTCAAAGATTCATATCTTTTGTGACAATCAAAGTGCCATAGCAATGACAGGTAATCTGGTGCAACACTCGCTCACAAAATATAGCAGTATTCAATATCATTTTATCAGGGATCATGTCATGGAAGGAACTATTGAGCTTCACTTTGTTCCAACTGATCAACATGTAGCTGATATCTTCACCAAGCTCTTACCAGAAGCAACATTTAGAAAGTTACTCCATGAGCTTGGGATGGTTATCTATGAGAAAAATTGATTTGTCAGATACTGACTTCTTCAGTCGGATCTAGACATATTCAATCCTGCTGATGTAATCAAATTCTGATATAGGTTGTGAGTATGTTATGATTTTGTTCAATTATTTTTGCTAATCCATACTTGATTTAAATTGAGTATAATTGAGAATTTTTCTTATACATTATTTTAGATCCGTTCGTAATTTGGATATTTGTGTTAGCATAATTGCTAGTTTTTAGGCATAGTATCTCATATGCTCCTTAAAAATTGTGCATGTCTAACTAGAATTACACATTAATTGTGCCACTAATAATTTCATCCAATCAAAACATGCCATGTGTATTATTGTCTTACTGTCTCTTACTGATATCATCAGTCCATGATTAACTATTCTTATTCATATTAGACATACAATATACACAAATTTCTTCTCATTAATTTTCGAACTCTCATCTTTCCGCATAAAACCATAATTTTTGAATGGATAATAATGAGTTTGTCTCCTCTTTCTCTATTATTAAGTATGTGTTTAACCACAAGACTTTTCTGGCTACAAACTTTAAAGCCCCTTTGCATGAAACTGAAATTCCTGATATTTTCAGAGTAATTCAGAATTTTTTAGCCCAAAATGATATTGTGTATGCTCTCACTGTTCCTTCTAGAATTTGGTTTAAACAAATTATTCAGATTTGGGAGAATTCCACTGTTGATGCTAAGAAATGGGTCATTTTGTTCACTTACAAAAATCAGGAATATGAGATCAATGCAACTGTAGTTGAGGAAGCTTTGAAGTTGCCTGCGTTGAATGGCAGGACACCAGTTATGACTCCTACTGCAAAAAAGAGTGGGTCATAGAGATTGGTCATAGCGTTGATTTCACTAAGGCTCGGGAGATGTTCAGAACCAATCTCAAAAAAGAATGGAACTTCTACTTTGATTGTATAAGTAGAGCTTTTCGGAATAAGGTATCTAACTTTGATGCCCTTACATTATCTTCCTTACAGATAGGTTACTCATTGATATATGGTCATGCTTTTGATTATGGTAACACTATTATGCAATTTCTAATAGCAAGATTTAGTCATAAAGCTGGTGGTGTCGGCTAGATTAGGTTCTTATAATTGATTTTTACATATCTTTTTCCTGGTGAAAGTTTTGAAAAATATGATTTTGTGATGATCTTTCAAATAAATTTTTAAATCTCTGATTGATTTAGCAAAAAGGAAAGATACTTTCTGGAGAGATACGGTTTTACAGAGAATTATAGGTGTTTTTGTCTAACAAAATGCCTCACAAGTACAGTTTTCCAAATCCTGACACTATGGAATATGACACATCCAATCATATTCCTGACCCAAGTGTTTCTCTTAAAACTACCAAATCTAGACACTCTATCACCTCCGATTCTTCTCAAAAGGAATCAGTTGCAAAACTAAAACCAATAGCTAGGACTGATGTGTCTCACAGACCATCAGGTTCAAAGATTGTTTCACCTTCACTTAAATCAAAAGAGAATGTAGGTAAAAAGAGAATGAAGCATACAACTTGTGTTAAGCTGGTAGATGAGCCATCAGATACTAATTCTGAGAGTGATGGTCCAATTGTTTATAAACTTCATATTAGACTAGTGGAGGTTACCCGTACTAGTACTAAAGAAGTAAGAGCTGACATTGTAGCAGCTAGTCAAGTGACAAAGAGGAGAAGACTAGTTAAAGCAGCTGACAAGGATCAGTCAAAACAAGAGCAAGACGGCTTGGAAGTATTAGTTCAAGTTTCTCTTGACCAGGTAATTGTAAATCCTGCCAAGTTTTCATCAATTTCTGATCTCACACAGTCAAATCCTGATAAAACTAAAAGAAAGGCTGCAGATAACTCACTGTATATCAGAAAGCAGTCCAAGAAACAGTGACCACAAAAGGGGTATAGTACACAAGAACCATTTTCTCAATGTGAAGGTGCAACTGTTCATGCCCCTGCTACACAAGAACCACCTGCTCAAAGTGTAGGTACAAGCACTGAATTTCATTAGACTATTCCTGACATTGCTCAAGAAAGTCATATTTCTATGGATGCTGATATTCAGAAGACAATACAAGATATGAAAGCTCATCAGAAGCGCATTGCTACATTTGATACTATCATCAATGATCCCATCTTTGAGGGAAGCATATAAGAATCTTCAGTTAAAGAATTGAATAAGCTTTTACACCTCAAGCCCTACAAGAACCAACAGTTCAAAGTATTGTTGCGACTTAGTATCAAATCCTAACATGGGGTCAATTCCTGACAAGCATAAAATCTCCGACACAAGGGCAATTCCCGATAAACCTGTTCCTGATTCTACACATCCTATGTTGCCATGGGCATGTAATTATTTAAGGAGGGTTGGATATAATTACTAAACAAATCGATGTATCATGAAAGTAAAGTAAGAACAGATGAATCAAATAACAGTTTATATTGATCTTTAATAAACTGTTACAAAACACTCTCAAGAACAATATTCTTAAGAGTTACTAGGTTATGTGAATACTTGATTTCCACACATTATATGATAACCTATTCTGTGTTTATATACTATACAACTATAATCAATCACTATCAATCACAAGATATGTTACAATATAATTCTACCACTTTCTATACATATCTAAATCAACTATGATCCTATAGATCAGCACCTCCTAATTTATCTCACAGAATTGACTTATCCACTCAGATCCTGACAATCTTCTTATCCTGATGGCTTGACATATCCCGAATGTTAAATAGATCCTGATTGGCTTAACATATCCTGATTCCTCTATCAGATCCTAAAGCCTTGATAAATCCTGATTCCTGACATAGACAATTCCTAACAATCTCCCCCAATTTATGCTTTGTAGAATAAGCATAAATTTCAAATTAATGTCTAGTGCCAAAAACCAAAGAGACAAATGACAGAGTATAAAGCATACTTTATTTCAGACATGAATCTTTATACTTCTTGATAAACTCTGCAGTATCTCTGGAAAAAAGCTTTAACCATGTCATCAATCTTCTTCAATAATATCTCTTCTAATATGATCTTCAAGTTCTTCTCATATCTAGATTTATTTGATAGTTGATAGATAACAGCCCTTAAATCTTTGATAGGAGTTCTTTCAATCATCAACTCCTCCAGTGTCACATAGCAAGCTCTGCGTAAGAACATTTTCAATCACAACTTCTCCTTTCTTCATGTTAACTTCTTGCCTTTTGAAATTTATGTATGTAGGAATATATGATCCAAAGTAATATTGACCATCATCTAGTATCCTTTTTTTGATATTGGTAAGAATTATTTTTGACCATAATCTTGAAGTTTCATCTTCAACTCTTAGAAAATAGTGAATATATTTCAATTCCTTTGTTGATATGATCATCAGTTCATCAAGTGAAAGAACTTGAACTTGATCATTTTGCAATAAGAGTAAGATATTCTGTTTAGGTTCAGAACCATCATGTTTGTCAAGTATAATCTTCACAACTTCAAGTCTCTCCAGATTATGAGCAATTACTTCCAGACCAGGACTATCAGCAAGAGTGAACTTCAACAACTTTAATTTGACAAGTTTAGCTTCATGATGTCCTATTCCAGCTCTTGTGAATGGTTCAATCAATTTGAGATTCTTGTCTTGTACTAACCAAGGCTGCTTATCTCCCATGGTATTAGAACCAGGTAAACCATCTATCCTTATTCCTCCAGAAGTAATGCTCAGTTTATCACTACAAATAAGATCAACAGTTTTTGTCCATTTGTATTTGTTCTTGATCTTTCGAAATACTTGAGATTTTCTTTCTGCTCTTTCATGTAACATCTTCATATTCATACTCCTCCATCTACTCCCTTCAGATCTTCTAAGCATATTTTTGTATTATTGATTTGCTTTGTCAATAGCAATTCTAATTTTTCCTTCATGTGTCCGTTCTTCTCTGTCAAAAGCCATTTCTTCTTCCTTGAAATTTTCAGCATTAAAGGCTTCAACATAATCAGAAAGAATCTGTAATCCACCCGAAATAGAATTTCTTCTTCTTCAATTTTAACAGAATTAGGAATTACTATCACTCTGTCAGTATCGGGAAAAGAATCAGAACTTGTATCTTTGTTATCAGGAAATGAACTATGAGTAACAAAAGCAGCTTCTAAATTAGATCCATGTGATCTACCCTTAGAGACTTGAGTTGACTGTGTAGTTTAATTTTGAATTCCAGTTCCAGTTTAAACTATCATAGCATCAGAGGTCTTCTTTGCTTGCTTATCACCATCATCATCAGAATTGGTATTTCTCCCCAAAACTGATTCTGGTTGACACTTTGTCTTTGGCACAATCTCCCCCTTTTGGCATCTAGACTTTGTAGAAGAGAGAGAATAACATTCAACTTAGAATTGGTTGCAGTTTGACTTGCTTCCAGAGCTGTCAGCTTTGCAGACATTTTATCTTGCTTAGCTTCCATGTTAAACATCCTCTTTATCAAGCCATTATGTTTGTTTGTTTGTTCCTTTAATAGTCACTGAAAGATCATCAATCTCTTCTCTAAGATCAAGATTATCTTGCTTGAGTGCAGAGACAGAATAATGCAATCCTTTGACTAAAATTGTTGTGGTTTTCATAGATGCTTTCATATTAGAATTAAAAACCAAATGAACATCATGATCAGGTAAAGTCTGAGCAGATTCCAGAGAGATATTTTCACTTGGTAATCTTCAGGAGTGATTACATTCATGAGCCCTATGAAGAGTAAGAGTAGGAGCATGACCAGATGATGAACCAAAATTAGACATTTTAGATACTTCTATTCTAGCTTTCAGAGCAGCATCATTAGTATTTTTATCATTATCTGAATCATTAGACTCAGCATCATCACCGGAAGATTTCTCAGGAACATTAGAATCTATATTAGGAACTATACCTTTGAGCATTAAATTAGGATTTGACTTAGAAGGCTTAGTTACCTGTGAAGATCCTGAAAGAAAAGAACCATAAGTAACTAAATATCTCTTTTCTTTTAAAGTGATCTCATCACTTCTCACACATATATTATTTTCAATAGTAATATTTAGCTCATTATTTTCACTCTTTTCTACCTCTCTTTTTTCCAATTCAGGAGATTGCCTCTCAATAATCCTGTTTTTCTTTAAATCTTTTTTCATAAACTCCATAGAAAGGATCAACTCTCTATAAAAAGAAGAAATAAGAGATGACAAAGAGGAGTGGTATGTAGTCATATAAATAGATGTATCCCTATCAATAGGTCTATTTATAATCATTCTATCAGATAAAGAAGAGTGTAAAGAATGTGTACCTTGAGTAGTAAAAACCATTGGTATGGCCTTTAGTGGTTGTACCAAGATGGCTTCTGTAGAAGTACCCAGTACAATAGGATGTGTAGTGTCAGGAACAACTTCATCAAGAATTATCCTTGAGTCAGGAATGTGCTGTTTCTCAGGAATTGACCCCATATCAAGATTTGTAAAGAAGTATGTAATATGCTTATGATAAGCTTCCCTATCCTGTATTTTCTTCTGAATATCATCAGCCACAGAAATATGACTTCCTTGAGCAATGTCAGGAATAGTCAAATGAATCTCAGTGCTTGCACCTACACTTTGAGCAGGTGGTTCTTGTGTAGTTGGGCATTAACAGGTACATCTTCACTTTAAGAAGATGGTTCTTATGTACTCTACCCCTTCAGTGTTGATTGAAGTTTGGTCTTTTTACTGATATAAACTATTGAAGTCTTTGCTTTTCTCTTGACAGACTTTTGTAGACCAACTTCCTTAGCAATTTCATTAACTTTGGTCGTTTGAGAATCAATTTGTTTGATCATAATTTAACACTATCTTGTCAGGAATTGTTTGAGACCTGTCAGGATTTGATAAAGACTTATCAGGATTTGTAAATTCCTGATCCAGAGCAATATCAGCCAATACAGTAAGACCATATGTTTGCTTTTGAACTCTTTCTGCTACCTTGACAGTCTCCTTTTCTTAGGCTTAGCAGATGTAACTAAAATGTGGTCTTCTTCTGCAATAGTTCCAGTAACCTCCACTGGTCTAGCAAGCATCTTGAACACAATTGGTCCATCAATGTCACTCTCAGTGTCTGATGGCTCATCTATCAGCTTAACACATGTTGTAGTCTTCCTTCTCTTTCTTCTTGCATTATCATGACCGGTATTTCTAAAACTTACCTATATATAATTGTGTGTTTATGATAGAGATTTAAATTGTATTGAATTATAGATGTGGGTGATCTATATGTTGAGTGCCTATAAATTAAGTGTTTAATGTATTAGTTTATACAAAAATTTTGAAAGGGGAAATCGTATTATTTAGTATGTTGATTTTATGATGAAATTTATATGGAAACAATAGTGTTTTTGGCTTGTAAGTTCGAAAGCATGCATGCATAGGTTTAACTCATGATTTTCGAAAGTTCTTGATCATTTGGATTGATTTTTGTTAATAAACTCTAATTTTAGTTGAGTTAAGATATTGATTATGATTTGTGCTCCTTGTTATGTGATTTTGATTCATATATATATGGAGGATTTAAGTTGTTATTTTCGAAATTGTGATGACTTGTAATTAGTGTATTATTTTAACTCTTGTTTTGCTATATTGCACCTTAGGTAAGGATGATCTCCACCAAGCCAATATTGGGTGTGGGAGTGTTAGTTCAGTAGGTTACCTTGGTTGAGGTTTAGTTTGGGTTTTGGTTGATGTTTGGTTTGGTTTGTCAAGTAGGAAACATGGTGGAAAGGGGTATATTAGATTCTGCACATTTTCAGTTTGGTATCATGAGGTTTAGGGTGAGATTTGACCTTGTCATTATAATGCACTTTGAGGTGCAAGTCACCAGAAGCTAGTACTATGGGTATACTTCATATTTTAGGTGTTTTTAGAGGTTTGTAGGTTGTTTGGTTAGGTGCACGAGTGAAAACACTAACTCTGTCCAGCAGGGGACAGTTTTACCACAACCTAGAAATTGGGAGTTTTGACCATGTCATGGGTAGGCCCTCACTAGGCCTTGGTTGGCCCTAGTTAGAGGGAGTGTCAGAGGTGTTTTTCCAGCCATAGTTCATAGGAATTGAGTTAAAAACAGGTGTCAAAAGTTAGTGCAAATCAGGACACTCTGTCTAGAAAACAAGGGAACCTTGGACTTTAAGCTTAGGCCTAGGGAGGCCCAAGCTAGGCCTTTGAGTCACATCAAGTTTGGGAGTTGCCTTATGATCGGAAGAGTCTAGTGTAGAAGTCTAGGAGGTTAAATTGAGGTGTAAGGGTGTCAAATACACTCAAGAAACCATTGATGTCATCCTGAAATCACTATATTGAGCACATTCACTTATCGCGTAGTTTTAGAGTACTTATGAGTGAGGCCTAGGTTGACCACCATAGTTGTAAGATAATATAAGGTCAGTAGAGTGTAAGGCCTAAGTTAGGGTCAATAGGAACATGATGGTTTAGAAAAGGCACTTCGAGTTATGAGGTCAATATTAGGGGTTTTGACTAGTTTAGCATAACTAAGTGACTTAAGTAAGTGGAGTGAGATCATCCAAGCTTAGTGATGCAATATAGTGTGTTGATATATTATTATGTACTTAAATGTGTTATGTGAGCATATGTGGCTATGTGAACTATTATGCTTATAAGGTAATTTTAAGCATGTATGTGTATATAGGCCTAAGTGCGAATGTGCTTAATTTTGGTTTATAATTAGGTTGAGTTAATGAGAATATATAATAATGAGGTTATTATTATTTTGTGTAGGCACACGAGACGAGGGTAAACTTGCCATTAAAGTCAAGTAAAGCTCCCAGTTGCTCCTACCTGCCAGTCAAGTCAAGCCTTTCTCAAGGCAAGTGTTTCCACCTACCGTTTTGTTTACACTGCAAGTATGTGTTCACCCAGCTTTTATATATGATGTGAGTAGTCTAATTCACCTTGATACACATGTATACATGATCCAAGTGGTGTCAAATCTACCTTCCATATTATATGCGAGTAATTCAAAAGTCATACCATGGTAGTATACCAAAGTAATTGTGATGTTAAACCCTGTATGAGTTATACTCAGTAACCTTATCTTAACACCTAAAAGTCGGTTATTCCTTAAAGTTGTTCATGATTGCTTGATAACTCTATTCTTACCCCTAAAACATGATACCCTGTTACACTTTGAACTGATGCTTACTTTCTTTATATTTTAATACCTATGTCTTATCTGGAACCACTACATTGAACCTAGTTTGACTTAGTTCCTTTACGCTATTCAATAACCCCGTTGAACCTCATTACTAAACCCCTGGTGGTTAGAAACTTTGCAATTCCATTCGATAAGGTATCAGCCTAGTTGATCATGGCCTTAAAGTTGATTGAACCTACCTCTTGTGCTTCGAAGTTGATCTAGAACCCTTGATAAGATATTCACTGTTTAAGAATTTAACCGTCGTTTGGCATCAATTTTTATAATAAAAACTTAGAAGTAGATTTTCAGTCCCAAAGGGGAACGAATGTTTTCTTTAAATAGTGGACCTGGACTGAGACGCAAGTCCTTTCCACTCTTAAATTGTAGGCTTAAAGGTTGCCTAGGGATCCCATCAATGTTCTAGAACCCAGCGAGGTTCGGGATTACTTCGCGGCTTATCACCGGCTGTAATCCGTAGCGTCATAAAATGGTTTTTGATAAAGAAATGGTTTTCAATTGTTTTGTTACAAATAAATGATGTCATCACCCTGAAAGTTTATCTCTTGTTATTATATTATTGGATCTTTCATTTCCACTATTATCCTTTCATTTTTGTTTATGTATTATATAGCACTTGTTGAGCATTTGGCTCACTACTTGCTTTCACTCTGATATTTCAGCTAGCAGATATGGTTGAATTCAAGCAGACCGCGCGTAAGACTTGTGATGCCGATTCGTATGTTCGAGCTCAGGTAGATTAGTGATCTTATATGTGAGGACTCGATATTGAAATCAGGTAGTAATAGTTAATAGTATTGGGTTGTTCCAAACCCTAAACTGTAAGATCTTGGATTCAGATGTATTCATTTCCTTTTGATAACTATTGTAATTATTCGTATAGTTTCTTTTGTTAAAGTTGGGGTGTGACAGGTTTTGGTATCAGAACTACGGTTTAGAGTCCCTGGACAGCCCAAATAGGTTATAGGATATATGCAGAGGTTATAGAATATTATGTTAGAGTGTGGGTATAGGTTAAGCGAATCTATCGTTAATAATTCTCTTATATATATGCATTGTTTGGTAGCAAAGGGCGCATTCCTCATCATCCTCTAAACTGATTGACACAATTGCTTTCTCCGTGTACGCTGAGTTGAGGCGTGAGTTCGACAGGCTTCAAGGCAAGTACGATCGACTGTTAGAGCGATTGAAGAACGTGTATCCGGACAGCTGAAATTATGGAGGAAAGCCTAAGCAGCAGATGACTACGAGACTTGAGACCTTGGTTCAGTATGTTAACACTAAGCTTGATGAGATGCCACCGCATCGAGACCGTACCGGCCAGTATACTATCCAGATGATTGTGGACGAGCTCCAGAGTATCGTGAAGATGCTTCGTGAGGAGAAGACTACCGGACCCCGTTCTAATGGAGTGGAGCCTTAGTTCTTTCCATTATCCACTTTTTATGTTATAGTGTTGTTGGAATTGGTAGAATTCCCTGTTGTTTTCCTTTAATTAGGAATGTTATCCCTAGATTCAGACTCTATTCTGATCTTGATGTACCTTGACCCTAAATTTGATAATTATGCACTATCATTCTATTTGTTTTCAATTGTTTTTATGCCTTTATATGCATCACCCTTATTGTTTAATTTGAAACCCGATCGTATATGTGAATAATGACATGTGACACCCTAACCTTGAATTATCAGTATTGTTCATACCTGTTTTGATATAACTTTTATTTCAGGATCATGCCACCTAAAAAGAAGAACCAAACAATAACTTTTACCAAAGATCCTAATATTCCTCGATTGCTGGAAACCTTACAATACCAAACAAATGCTATAGCTCAACAACAAAGAACTCTTCAACAATAATTTGAAAACCAAGATAACTGTGAACCACACTAACCACCTGATCCACAGTACCACCTCGACAAGTTGTCACTTTCAAAGCTTTTCAGAATGTGAATCCACATGCATTTCATGATACCACTAATCCAGTAATAGCTAACACATGGATTACAGAAATGTAAAGAGCTTTTGAATTGGTACAACTAGGAGAAGATCAGAAGACGCTATATGCTACTTACTTTCTGAAAGGTGAAGTCATCTATTGGTGGGATTTAGTGAAAGCTATGGAGGAAAATTAGCCGGTTTCTTGGGAAAGGTTTAAGAAGTTATTTCTGGAAAAGTATTACCCTAAGTATATGCAGAATCAGATGGAGCTCAAATTTCTTGAATTGAAGCAAGGAAGTATGTCTGTATTGGAGTACGATAAGAAGTTTACGAAGCTGTCAAGATTTATGACGAAGTATGTGAACACTGAGAAGGAAAAAGCAAAGAGATTCGAACAAGGATTAGAACCTTGGATGAGAGATAAAGTGGCTATATTTGAACTTGATACTTATGCTGGAGTAGTACAGAAAGCTGCTATGATTGAGAGTAATGGGATACAGTCAAGAAAAGAAAAGGATAATAAAAAGAGAAAGGTTCCATTTTATGGAGAGAAGTCTGAAGCCGGAAGCTCACAAGAAAGGAGTGTGAAAAGGATTGGATTCCACAAAGGTGGAAATTTTCAGAAGAAGGGAAATTTGAATAAGAGACAGGATCCTAAGGGGAACACCCAGTCAAGTCAAGGACAAGTTGGAGAAAATAGATTTCAGAGATCAGAGTGCAAACATTGTGGAAAAAGACACCTAGGAGTGTGTAATAAGCTGAACATGACATGCTATAGATTCAACCTGAAGGGACACTTGGCTAATGAGTGTAAGGTACCAAAGCCGGGAGTTACATGCTAAAAATGTGGAAAGACTGGACATATAGCTATGGAATGCAAGTCAACTGGACCAGTGAAGGCTTTGATGAATGTGGTAAGTACTAGTGCACACATGCCAGCTGCGGTATTGGCATTACCTCCAACATCTACAATAATTCCACAAGCAACAACAAGGACATTTGATTTAAAGATGAAGGACGTTGTTCAAAATTCTAAGGTGATAGCAGGTAAACTTTTAATGAATAATTTTGAAGCTAAGGTATTGATTGATTCTGGAGCTACTAGATCTTTTATATCAGAAACTTTTGTTGATAAACTTAAATGCGATAAAATGACCTTGAACGAGGTAATAGATGTGGTAATTACGAACCAAGAGAAGATTTATGTGAGACAATTATGTCCAAAGTATGAGATTGATATCTCGGGACATAAATTTTCAGCCGACTTGATACTTTTCAAGTTAAGGGAGTTTGATATAATCTTAGGCATGGATTGGTTAGGAGAGAATAACACTCAAATAAATTGTAAATATAAGAAAGTGTATTTAAAGACGGAGAATGGAAAGAAAGTGTTATTTAAGGGTCATAGGCAAGAGCGACTATTTCTTACAATCGTCCAGGCTAAGAAATTTCTTAGGAAAGGTTGTGAATCGTTCCTAGCCTATGTAGTAGATTCAGAAAGAGACAACCCTAGTATAGAAGATATTCCCGTAGTCAACGAATTTCCAGATGTGTTTCTAGATGAACTACCAGGTTTACCGCCAGATCGACAAATTGAGTTTGAGATCAACCTCGCTCCAGGCACGGAAACAGTTTCGAAGGCACATTATAGAATGGCACCAGCAGAAATGAAAGAGTTGGCGAGCCAGCTATAAGAATTGTTGGACAAAGGAGTGATACGGCCAAGTACGTCGCCATGGGGAGCACCTGTTCTGTTTGTAAAGAAGAAAGATGGAAGCATGAGGTTATGTATAGACTATCGGGAGTTGAATAAGATGCCGATTAAGAACCATTACCCACTACCAAGGATAGATGATTTATTTGATCAGCTAAAAGGAGCTAAGTGCTTTTCCAAGATTGATTTAAGATTAGGATACCATCAACTGAAGATCAAAGCAGACGATATCCCGAAGACAGCATTCAGGACAAGATACAGACATTATAAATTCTTAGTGATGCCTTTTGGGTTGACTAATGCTCCTGCAGCATTTATGGATCTGATGAACCGGGTTTTTAAAAAGTATTTGGACAAGTTTGTAGTGGTATTCATTGATGATATTCTTATCTATTCAAAGTCAGAAGAAGAACATATGCAGCATCTATGGATAGCATTGGATATACTCCGACAAGAAAAAATATATGCCAAGTTTTCTAAATGTGGGTTCAATTTTTGGGACATGTTATTGGAAGTTAAGGAGTTAAAGTAGATCCGACAAAGATTGAGGCAATTATGAGTTGGGAGAGACCAAAGACACCTACGGAAGTGCGAAGTTTTCTAAGATTGGCGGGATATTATAGAAGATTTGTTAAAGATTTTTCGAAAATCGCCACGCCATTGACTAAGTTGACTAGGAAGAATCAAAAATTTGAATGAATTGCAAAATGTGAAGATAGTTTTCAAGAATTGAAATAGAGGTTGGTTATAGCTCCAGTGTTAGTATTACCAAACAATCAAGGAGACTTTGTGATTTTCAGTGATGCTTCAGATAAAGGTCTAGGTTGTGTGGTAATGCAACATAACAAGGTGACTGCGTATGCGTCAAGACAGCTAAAACCACATAAATTGAAGTATCCTGCACATGACTTGGAATTAGCAGCTATAGTATTTGCACTTAAGATTTGGAGACATTACCTTTATGGAGAAAAGTGCGAGATCTACACGGATCACAAGAGTTTAAAGTATATTTTTACTCAGAAGGAGCTCAACATGAGGCAAAGGAGATGGTTGGAGTTGATTAAGGACTATAATTGCTCGATAAATTGTCATCCGGGAAAGGCGAACGTGGTAGCTGATACTATGAGTCAGAAGGAGAGGTTGAATATGGTAGCAATACCAAGGGAATTATCTGAAGAAATTAAGGGATTTAAATTAGAACTTTGTGATTGCGGAAAAGTTGAAGAGATTTATCATACTATGACTTTTCAGCCAACATTATTGGAAAAGATAAAGAAATGTCAGGATGAAGTGATGAAACAGGAGAATAAGCAACTGATCGGATAAGAGATTTGTACTCAAAGGGATGAACAAGGTATACTAAGGTTTTCCTCAAGAATTTGGATTCCTTATGTAACTGAATTGAAGAATGAGATATTACAAGAAGCTCATAATTTAAGATTTTCAATCCATCCGGGAAGCACCAAGATGTACCAGGACCTGAAACAGAACTTTTGGTGGCCAAATATGAAGCGAGAAGTAGCAGAATGGGTTGCGAAGTGCTATATTTGTCAGAAAGTGAAGGCAGAACATCAAAGACCAAGCGGATTAATTCAGCCCTTAAAGATTCGAGAATGGAAGTGGGAAAACATTGCCATGGACTTTATAGTAGGATTATCACGAACGAAATCCGGACATGACGCTATATGGGTTATAGTTGATCGCCTTACGAAGTCGGCGCATTTTCTTCCAATTAATGAGAAGTCTTCATTGGACAGATTGGTCCATTTGTA
The DNA here is from genome assembly GCF_009905375.1 of Apium graveolens. Lineage (NCBI taxonomy): Eukaryota > Viridiplantae > Streptophyta > Magnoliopsida > Apiales > Apiaceae > Apium > Apium graveolens. The sequence goes on from NC_133652.1 coordinate 219,307,359, forward strand.
TGTGCGTGAAATCGTATTACGATATGGCGTGCCTGTATCGATAGTTTCCGAGAGATCCATGATTTAACTCGAGATTCTGGAAGTAATTTCAAGAAAGTCTTGGCACAAAGTTAAACATGAGTACGGCGTATCATCCGCAAACTGATGGTCAAAGCAAAAGGACAATTGAAACAATTGAAGACATGTTACATAGTTGTGCGATTGATTTTGCAGGAAGCTGGGACAACCACCTGCCATTGATAGAATTCTCCTATAACAACAGCTATCACACCAGTATTGGTATGCCACCATACGAAGCCTTATATGGATGGAAGTACAGATCACCAACTAGTTGGGATGAAGTGGGAGAAGGAAAGATTCTAGGCCCGAAATTGGTACAACAAATGCATGAGAGAGTCAAATTGATTCAGAAGAGATTATTTACTGCTCAAGATAGGCAAAGAAAGTATGTGGACCCAGCACGTAAAGATATCAGATTCCGAGTAGGTAAAGTCGTATTGCTGAAGGTATCACCGAGAAAAGGATTGTCTAGATTTGGCAAGAAAGGGAAGTTAGCGCCTAGATATATTGGTCCTTTTGAAATTTTGAGTCACGTAGGAAAGGTGGCTTATGAATTAGCTTTGCCGCCCCAGTATCAGCATATGCATAATGTGTTTCATGTGTCATTGCTTAAGAAGTATAATCCTGATGCCAACCATGTGATAGAGTATGAACCTATAGAGATTCAGGCAGACCTGTCATTTGTGGAACAACCTGTCCAAATACTCGACTGGCAAGAGAAGAGTCTTAGAAATAAGATGGTCAAGTCGGTAAGAGTACTTTAGAAAAATCTCAGGGTTGAAGAGTCAACGTGGGAACTAGAGTCGGATATGCATAGCCGGTATCCTCACTTATTCTCCTAGATTCTGAGGACAGAATCCTTTAAGGGGGGAGAGGATGTCACGACCGGTATTTCTAAAACTTATCTATATATATAATTATGTGTTTATAACTGAGATTTAAATTGTGTTTAGTTATAAATGTGGGTGATCTATATGTTGAGTGCCTATAAATTAAATGTTTAATGTATTAGTTTATACAAAATTTTTGAAAAGGGAAATCATATTATTTAGTATTTTTAAATGATAATTAAAAGTATTTCATTCTATATGAAAAATCGCTTTTTAAAAATCTTTTAACAAAAATTTTCAAATTTTATATCATTAAATTTCTAAAAACATAAGATATTTTATAATATATATTTTGTGATTTATGGAAGTGTATTTATATTTATAGAATTTTTTTTATATAGATTAGTTGATTTTTAATTTTCAAATTACTTAGTTGCCCATGCATGCATTTTACTCCCAACACAAGATAAGGGCAAATTTGGAAATTCCAACCCCACTAACTACTACTTCACTAGCCAAGTTACTTCTTTATCCTTGCATGCAAAATGACACAAGCTTGCTTGAGGGTTACTTTTGTCAATTCTCAATTCCACTCACATTTTAGTCAAATCAAAACCATAAAACTAAGAACAAGTTGTCATATTTCTCACCTCACTCTCACTTCACTCCACTCCACTCCACTCTCACCTCCCTCCTCCCTCTCTCGGCCTCTCTCGGTCGAAGCCCCCACCCATTCCCCTTCATTTTCATTCAAACATCCACCCTCTATTTAAGTAATCTCACTTCCCATATATTGTTCATTTATAATCCAAAGAGTTTAGGATGAAAAACCTATGTTTTGATCTTGCATGGTAGTGTTTTGTTAAACTCAAAGTGAACACCCTTGATTCTTGTGAATAAAAGGCTTTCACCATGAGATATATTATCATGGGGTTGAGAATGGCTAGACTCATGTGTCAAACTTATGCAAATATTGTTTTCACCCTAATCCATTTGACCATGACTTGTTAGGAGCCGAATGGATGGTGTTCTTGTTGCTTTGTTTGATTTTTTATGTTTATGTGATAATAGAATGGATTTAGAAATAAAAACTTGATAAAACTCTTGGCATGCTAAGTGATCATATTAGTTATGGTTAATGCTAGGCTTGCATGTTGATTTTATGATGAAATTTATATGGAAACCATAGTGTTTTTGGCTTGTAAGTTCGAAAGCATGCATGCATAGGTTCAACTCATGATTTTCGAAAGTTCTTGATCATTTGGATTGATTTTTGTTAATAAAATCTAATTTCAGTTGAGTTAAGATATTGATTATGATTTTTACTCCTTGTTATGTGATTTTGATTCGTATATATATGGAGGATTTAAGTTGTTATTTTTGAGATTGTGATGACTTGTAATTAGTGTATTGTTTTAACTCTTGTTTTGCTATATTGCACCTTAGGTAAGGATGATCTCCACCAAGCCAATATTGGGTGTGGAGGTGTTAGTTCAGTAGGTTACCTTGGTTGAGGTTTAGTTTGGGTTTTGGTTGATGTTTGGTTTGGTTTGTCAAGTGGGAAACATGGTGGAAAGGGGTACATTAGATTCTGCAGATTTTCAGTTTGGCATCATGAGGTTTAGGGTGAGATTTGACCTTGTCATTATAATGCACTTTGGGTGCAAGTCACCAGAAGCTAGTACTAGAGGTATACTTCATATTTTAGGTGTTTGTTAGAGGTTTATAGGTTGTTTGGTTAGGTGCACGAGTGAAAATACTAAATCTGTCCAGCAGGGGACAGTTTTACCGCAACCTAGAAATTGGGAGTTTTGACCATGTCATGAGTAGGCCCTCACTAGGCCTTGGTTGGCCCTAGTTAGAGGGAGTGTCAGAGGTGTTTTTCCAGCCATAATTAATACGAATTGAGTTAGAAACAGGTGTCACAAGTTAGTGCAAATCGGGACACTTTTATGTCTAGAAAACAGGGGAACCTTGGACTTCAAGCTTAGGCCTAAGGAGGCCCAAGCTAGGCCTTTGAGTCACACCAAGTTTGGGAGTTGCCTTATTATCAGAAGAGTCTAGTGTAGAAGTTTAGGAGGTTAACTTGAGGTGTAAGGGTGTCAACTACACTCAAGAAACCATTGATGTCATCCTGAAATCACTATATTGAGCACATTCACTTATCGCGTAGTTTTAGAGCACTTATGAGTGAAGCCTAGGTTGAACACCATAGTTGTAAGAAATTATAAGGTCAGTAGAGTGTAAGGCCTAATTCAGGGTCAATATGAACTTGATGGTTTAGAAAAGGCACTTCGAGTTATGAGGTCAATATCAGGGGTTTTGACTAGTTTAGCATAACTAAGTGACTTAAGTAAGTGGAGTGAGATCATACAAGCTTAGTGATGCAATATAGTGTGTTGATATATTATTATGTACTTAAATGTGTTATGTGAGCATATGTTGCTATGTGAACTATTATGCTTATAAGGTAATTGTAAGCATGTATGTGTATATAGGCCTAAGTGCCAATGTGCTTAATTTCGGTTTATAATTAGGTTGAATTAGTGAGAATATATTATAATGAGGTTATTATTATTTTGTGTAGGCTCACAAAACGAGGGTAAACTTGCCATTAAAGTTGAATAAAGCTCCCAGCTGCTCCTACCTGCCAGTCAAGTCAAGCCTTTCTCAAGGCAAGTGTTTCAACCTACCTTTTTGTTTACACTGCAAGCATGTGTTTACCCAGCTTTTATATATGATGTGAGTAGTCTAATTCACCTTGATACACATGTATACATGATCCAAGTGGTGTCAAATCTACCTTCCGTATTATATGCGAGTAATTCAAAAGTCATACCATGCTAGTATACCAAAGTAATTGTGATGTTGAACCCTGTATGAGTTATACTCAGTAACCTTATCTTAACACCTAAAAGTCGGTTATTCCTTAAAGTTGTTCATGATTGCTTGATAACTCTATTCTTACCCCAAAAAAATGATACCCTGTTACACTTTAAACTGATGCTTACTTTTTTTATATTTTAATACCTATGTCTTATCTGGAACCACTACATTGAATCTAGTTTGACTTAGTTCCTTTATGCTATTCAATAACCCCGTTGAACCTCATTACTAAACCCCTTATGGTTAGAAACTTTGCAATTCCATTCGATAAGATATCAGCCTAGTTGATCATGTCCTTAAAGTTGATTGAACCTACCCCATGTGCTTCGAAGTTGATCTAGAACCCTTGATAAGATGTTCACTTTTTAAGAATTTAACCGTCGCTTGGCATCAATTTTTATAATAAAAATTTAAAAGTTGATTTTCAGTCCCAAAGGGGGACAAATATTTTCTTTAAATAGTGGACCTGGACCGAGACGCAAGTCATTTCCACTCTTAAATTGTAGGCTTAAAGGTTTCCTAGGGATCCCATAAATGTTCTAGAACCCAGCGAGGTTCGGGATTACTTCGCGGCTGATCACCGGCTGTAATTCGTAGCGTCATAAAATGGTTTTTGATAAAGAAATGGTTTTTAATTGTTTTGTTACAAATAAATGATGCCATCAACCTAAAAGTTTATCTCTTGTTATTATATTATTGGATCTTTCATTTCCACTGTTATCCTTTCATTTTTGTTTATGTATTATATATCACTTGTTGAGCATTTGGCTCACTACTTGCTTTCACCCTGATATTTCAGCTAGCAGATATGGTTAGAGTCAAGCAGACCGCGCGTAAGACTTGTGATGCTGATTCGTATGTTCGAGCTCAGGTAGATTAGTGATCTTTTGTGTGAGGACTCGGTATTTAAATCAGGTTGTAGTAGTTAATAGTATTGGGTCGTTCCAAACCCTAAACTGTAAGATCTTGGATTCAGATGTATTCATTTCCTTTTGATAACTATTGTAATTATTCGTATAGTTTCTTTTGTTAAATTTGGGGTGTGACATGCATTTTTTTATGCTTGTTAATGAGGAAACATTTTTCTTCCTTGCTCTACCTTGTTTCTCCACCGATTTAGGTGAATGTGAAACAATCTTTGAACCTGATTGTCTCTGAGACACATCAGTCCTAACTATTGTCTATGATTTTGCAACTGATTCTTTTTGGGAAGAACCAGAGGAGATAGAGTTTAGATTTAAGTGAAGAAAAATGAACACTGTGGTCTTGAATAAGGTTGGATGTACACTATTCCATAGTGTTAGGATTTGGAAAACTGTACTTGTGAGGCATTTTGTTAGACATAAACACCCAAAAATCATAATACTCATGAGATAAAAATTAAACCTTTCATTAATTGTCTCTTTGACATCTATTGCTTCTTGAAATTTTGTACTCTAACTGTTTTTCATTTGTCATATGTAACTTAAGGAGAAATCGGGTTTAAACATGAACTATCAAAATATTCAGTATTTAAACATGCATTGCAAAATAGAATATGAACAGTCACAAGTTGTAAAACACTCAAGAGTAAAAGAAATTTACTAAACATGCATCACACTTTAATATTAATTAAACAAGAGATTTTCATTGAGATGAGTACAACAAAGTAGAATTACAAAATAGTCCTAACTTATAAAAGCTAGAATCTACTTCATCTTTATCTTCTTTGAAGCCTCCTGTCTCTTCATTGCTCTGCGATGATAAATTCAAGACATGGAGGATGCAAGAGAAATAATATTTTCTTGCAACTCCATAGCTTGGAGACGACGCTGCTCGGCCTCCTCTGCCCTTCGGTCTTCTTCGAGTTGAGTCTTCAGTGTGAAAAATTGGAGCTCCATATGATCATCTATAGAGAGTGTAAGGACCGAGGAATTACGCTTGTATTATATTATAATAATAATAATTATGAGTATTATTATGTGATTAAATGTGTTAAGTCGTTGAACCCTAACTGCTATGTGTTATGTGTTGGTTGTTTTGATCCAAACGTGTTTTGAATATTTATTGAGCGTTCTATCGTCAGTTATATATATATTATATCAAAACCTGTACAGCTCAAAACTATGTTTTAAAAGCCCGTATTTCAAACAAAATCATTGGCCCTATTTTGCCAAAAATGCCCTATACCGTATCGCTATTCTGAACCCCTAGACGTTTTACAAATTGACCTTTTTCGCGAAAAACGACTTTTCCGGACCCCTTCGGGTACCAAAAACCCCACAAAAATCACATTTTTATTTTTATATGATTATGAAATTATCATATATCATTTTTCTTTGTATTTTTGTATTTTTCACAATTTTTGGGAATTTTTAGTATTTATTTTGTATTTATTGGATATTTAAAAATTCAATATTAATACCCCAAAAATTATAAAAATTGGGGCCAAATATTTTTATTAGGAGTGTAATTAGACCCTTAATTTTATTTAGGGGTATTATTTTCAGTACTATAAATAGCTGTTTTATTATTAATTAATTAGTTAATTATTATTAAAAATTCAGAAAATCAAGAAATTAGTTTGTTGGTGAAGAATAACTGCAGAATTAATCTCTAGATTTGAAGGTGATTCTGTTGTCCAATTCAATCATGTGAGTAACCAAAATGATCCTCTTGATCTCTACTTTCTATTCATACCATCAATTTCATGTTTTGTAGTCTCGATTTTCAATTTGTTTTTCTAGGGTTTATACTAGATTTAAGGGTTTATGATTCGGGAATTGTTTGTTGATTTTGATGATTTGTATAGCTTATTCACAGTCCTAGGAGTGATTTGGTGTAATAAATTAGTTCGTATAACCCCGGGAAGATGATTCCCGAGTTAAGGGGTTTTGGTAAAATTTCAAGTTCATTTTTACTAATTTCTAAAGATTGTTGAATTAATATGATGATTGGGAATGATTATAGTGGAGTGTGGCTTTGATTTGGTATAAGTTTTTCGAAGTTTGGTATACGAATTTGGGTGATCGTGTTTTGGCCGGAGGGACGCCGGCGACGGGTCGACGGGCGGCCAGGAACGGCAAGGAAGGCGTGGTTCGGGGTGCTGTGGCAACGAGTAGGGAGGAGAGGTCACGGGGGTGGAAAAAAGATGAAAAACGGGGTCGAAATCAAGGGGTTTGCCTGCGTTTTGGTTCGCCGGAGTTTTCGCCGCCGGTGCCGAGTTCAGGCAGCCGGCCGGCGTGTTCATGTTCCACCCGGCGTCGACCCGGTTTCCAACCCGGTTTCGACCCGGGTTTGATCCTGAAAACCCTAACCATGTACCTGTTATTGTGTTTCTGATTTATTTAATTAATTAGTTATATTTTAGGAAATCAGAATCAGTTTTTAATAATTCTAAAAATCAATTACAAATTAGTTTTAAATTCTGAAAAATATTACAATTAATTTCTAAATTATTTTATTAATTTAGAAATTCGAATTTAATTATGTAATTAATTATGTAATTATTTATCTCATTATTTATTAGTTATCTAATTAATTAATAATTAGGTAATTAATTAATAATTAGATAATTAATTAATAATTAGGTAATTAATTAATAAATAAGTAATCGAATAATATGATTAATAATCCGATAATTAGTTAATATTACGAGTAACTCGTATTTATGCGAGTAGGGATTCGATAATTAGAATTATTATTCGACCGATAATTGTTCGAAGAATATCGTAATAATTATTCGTATCTAATAATTAAATATAGATAATCAAGTGATTAATTAATCGTATAGGTATAGTAATAATAGCGATTCGATAGTTATGCGAGAATTGCGAGTAGCTCGTAGTTATACGAGTGATTAATCGTTAAGTGATTTATAATTCGAGTAATTCTTAGTTATTCGATAAATAACGTATCGGTTAATTAAGTTGATTGATTATTTGTAAATAATCGAGCTGATCGAATAAGTAATAATAATTTGTAATAAATAATAATAATTCCTAATAATTAGGGATTAATTATTTTAAAATATAATAATTATTAATTAATTATTTAAAAATATAATTAAGGATTGTTTAATTATAATTAATTATTTATAATTAATTATTAATTAATTAAATCTTGTTTAATTCATAATAATTCAACCGTTAGTCTGATTTGAGCAAAACGAAGACCCCTAGACTCAGAAAAATGAGATGAATCCAATAAAAATAGTTGTAAGTTATAATTTATTCTGAAAGAAAGTGGTTTGGTGATAATTGGTAGTTCGTAGGTCCTAGTAGGGATATAATTGAGTCGAATAAATCCCGAAAAATTATAATAAAATCAGATACGACTAGTAATGCAGGTATAAGCCTAGAATTGATTCTAAAAATAATTATAAATCTAGAAATTGATTATGTGCTTTACGTGCTACGTGCTTTATGTGATTATGTGAATAGATGTGCTGTATAAATGTATGTATATATATATATATATATATATATATATATATATATATATATATATATATATGCGAGTCAGATAGAAACGCATGGGTAGACTGATAAGGTTGCGTGATATCAATTCAAGAAACACGTATGTAGTAAATTATCTAAACACCTATCTTTCCATGATTTGTTCAGTGTTAGCAAGGCAGAGCAAGCTAGGGTCAGAAGGCAGTGAGTTAAACCAGGTTAAGTACGCGCAAGGCAAGTTTTTCCCCTATTCTAAATTCAGAATAGTGAATTATATTTCTTTTCTATCATATCAATTCTCTTTGATAATCATTGTTCATATACACTGTTGTCCATTTATTATTACTTGTTCCAGTTTCATTTCAATTCTTGATTTACCCAATTTATTGAATTCCCTGTTCATATTTCAATTCTTTTACCCTACATATATTCTGGTATATCCTGGTGTTGGGATATATCAATAGCATACCGATTGTTCCGGATGCTCAGCCTTGGACTGGATGGTTACTATAAAGGCTGGGTTTTTCCCAGACCATTAATTAATAGGCCATAGTTGCCTGAGTACTCCTTATGTTGGTTGGGTCTATGCAGTTGGGTATAGATCCGCACTATATTCTGACTGATCAGCAGATTATAGTGCATATGTTGGTTCTTGTTTCCAGTCTTGTTCATTTGGCACTCGCCATCATTGGCAAATTATTATCATATACAGATACAGATGGTTGTTCAAACCAGCAGCTTATTGGTTCATTTATTTCTCTCTCTTTATAATATATATATATGTATTGTTGCAGGCTTGTTGAGCAATTTTGGCTCATTTCTTTTATTATCACTCCTATTGTTTTACAGTTAAGGTAGAGAATGAAACCCATCAGGACCCGCATAGTCAAGAAGCGAGTCAAGCAGCGGGACCCTCTTATACCAAGAGTGTTCCTTCCTATTCCCGAAGAGAGCTTTGAATTGCCAGATCAGGTGTAGCAGGATAAGTAGTAATGTTGGGTTGAATAAAAGTTTTGTGTAGTTTGAATAAAAGATTGCGTAGTGAAACTGTAGATAGAATAAAGTTTTGTAATAAAGAGAGTTCTTGAGACAGGTTTTATTTAGTTGGGTTTGTAATAAAGTGTAGTGCATGATTCTTGTTTCCAAACTCAAACCTTAAAAGATCCTGAGTAGTGATAGTTCGGGGTAATTATTATATTAATATTCCGCTTGTGCAGGTATAGTTGGTAATTGTTGTTAATAATGCCCCAAATCTATACCCCGGATTTGGAGGGTGTTATAGTTGGCATCAGAGCTTAGGATTGACCTTGGAAAACAAGAACGTTAGGGTTAAGATAAGATAGGAAAATAAGATAGGATGAGAGTAAGAGTGTTAGGATTGTTTGTCTATGTGATTAGAAGTTATGAGTTATAGGATTGTGATTTGATTGTTTTGTGTTATTATTTTTATGTATATTAGATGGCTTCTTTATCATCATCTACGGAGAGGACCGAGACAGATCCAGTGGATGCACAGGTAGTAGCCCCAGTGTCAGAGCAGATCTTACCTCCATTGCCACCTAAGCCAGCACCAGAGATACCACTTCCCCCGGAGGTACCAGGTTTTGCAGATTATTTTCCATACGTTGAGCCAGAAATACCAGATATTCCACCATTAGAGTTTCTGATGTTTGATATTCCTGATATGGTTGATCTTCCGCAGTGGGAGGATTTAGAGCCTCAGATTCCTATGCCACCAGTCGAGATTCCAGAGCTGCCACATATGGAGCCAGAGGCAGAGCCGCCAGTGTATGCGCCTATGGAGCAGCCTGTCTTATTTCCTGCCCCATTAGCCATTTATGCACCTGTTCCAGGAGTTTATCAGTTTCCTCAGCCGGAGTTTATAGATGAGATCGTGGTAGATGGACCATTACCTTCTCGAGGTTCCAGCACTGATCTTCATGAGCATCATACCGTGACTTACCAGCGCTTTCAGGCAGAGAGGGAAGAGAGGATTAGATGGCAGAACCAGTGTAGAGAGATCCTTGGATTGTATGAGACACAGACGGATGGTCCTGTCAGAGCATTACGACCGGATTATGTACTGAGAGAGAGACTACATCATATTCACCGGGTTAGTTCGCAGCAGCTTACTGATTTGAGACAGCAGGATCTTAGTGCGGAGACAGCATATCGCAGAGCATTGGGACTTACCGAGGCAGTGCTAGAGGCAGTGCAGGAGGAGTTGAGCCACGTACCACCAGGATTTTGAGACCAGTAGATCAATGAGTGTTGTATTATGTATATTTTGTAGATAGAGGCATCATAGTATTGTATGACTAGTTTGTATGAGTGTAGCTACTGACTCTGACTGATAGTAGTAGCAGTACGACTGTTATATCATAGGTTTTTGTATCAAGCACTGACACATGTAGCTGGTGTTCTACCTATATATATATATGAGATAATCTTTTGCACGTTTTCTTTATTTTATTTCCAGTCATTTAAGCATTTACATTTATTTCAGTACCATTGCATATTTACAAATGTAGTTTTATTCACGATCAGGTTGTAAAAAAAAAAATAAAAATAAAATTTAAAACATATCATACTGTTTTATTTATTCAGTTATTTAATAAGTTATTTTATTTTCTCGAATCGACTGTTTTAATATATGTTTAATATACTGTTATTAAATAAGATCCATTATTTATTTACCAGAAAAATGGCACCTAAGAGAAAAGCGCAGCCCGACTCATCGAATGGAAACACCGAGGGCCAAAACAATAATAAACAGATGGATCAGATGTTTAATCTCATGCAACAGCAGATGTTGATGATGCAACAACAAATGCAGCAGTAGCAACAGCAGTTCCAGCAACAGATGTTACAGCAAGCCGCTCATCCAGGACATCAAATACCACCAGCAGCACCTACGACTACTTTCAAGCAATTTCAGTCGGTGAAGCCACCGGAATTTATGGGTTCCACAGATCCTACAAAAGCGAGAGCTTGGCTGAAAGAGATGGAAAAGGCTTTTTCGTTGGTAAAGGTTGAAGAAGAGCAGAAGACAGATTTCGCTAGCTATTTTCTAAAAGGTGGAGCTAATTACTGGTGGGAATCAAAGAAAGCTTTGGAAGAAGGTGTGGTGACCTGGAACAGATTCACTGATCTTTTCTTGGAGAAATATTTTCCTCGTTTTATGAAGAACCAGATGGAGATCAAGTTCCTGGAGCTGAAACAAGACAACTTATCGGTTGCAGATTATGAAACCAAGTTTACTGAATTGGCAAGGTTTGTTCCAGAGCAGGTGGATACGGACGAAAAGCGGGCCAAGAGATTCCAGCAAGGACTGAAACCATGGATTCGTAGCAGGGTAGCTGTGTTTGAATTGACAACTTATATGGCTGTTGTTCAGAAGGCTATGATTATTGAAGGAGAAAGCGAAGCAGCTCAGAAAGAGAAAGGACCAGGGAATTTTCAGAATCGTTTCAACAAAAGGCCGGGATTTCAAGCTCGGGGAAAAGTAAATTTCAAAAGGCCAGAGCAGAACAATCAGAGGATGGGAAATCGACTTCCAGCCCCAATTCAGCAGAGACTTATCCGACCGCTTATACCTGATTGCAGAACATGTGGTAGAAAGCATACAGGAGTTTGCAACAAGCTAAATGTTACGTGTTTCAAGTGCAAGCAAAGGGGACACTATTCTGGAGAATGTCCAATGGGAAAGGCAGAAGTTACTTGTTTCCAATGTGGGAGAAAAGGACATATCGCCAAAGACTGCAGAGGAATTGCAATGGCTGCCAGTATTCCAAGAATTTTAGCATTACCTCCACCTCCACTACCACAGCAAAATCAGCCCAGAGCAAGGACTTTCAACATGTCAATGAAGGAAGCGGTACAGAGTCCGAATGTGGTTGCAGGTACACTCCCTGTAAATTCCGTAAATGCTTTGGTATTGATTGATTCAGGAGCTACTAGATCTTTTATTTCTGAAGCTTTTATCTCTAAGATAGATTGTGAGATTCAGTGGTTGGATGAAGTGTTAGTCATAAAATTAGCGAATAATGATCAGGTTGCAGTAGATCGAGTATGTCCGAGCTGTGATATTGAGATAGGGAGATGTCATTTTTCAGTTGATTTGATACCTTTTAGGTTAGGGGAGTTTGATATTATTTTAGGAATGGATTGGCTGTCTAGTAATAATGCTCAAATTGACTGTGCGAATAAGAGAGTGAAATTGCAAACTGAAGAAAATGAAACGGTAATATTTAAAGGTGAGAAGCAAAAGCAGAAATTCCTATCAATAATGCAGACGAGAAGATTGCTACGTCAAGGATGTCAAGCTTATTTAGCCTATGTACGGGATGTTGATAAGGGAAATTTGAAGATTGAAGATATTCCTGTAGTTTGTGAATTTCTTGATGTTTTTCCGGACGAATTACCAGGACTTCCACCAGATCGAGAAATCGAGTTCACTATTGACTTGACGCCAGGGACTGAACCAATTTCGAAAACTCCATATCGAATGGCACCTGTTGAAATGAGGGAATTAGCAAAGCAGTTGCAAGAACTTCTTGACAAAGGAATTATAAGGCCAAGTGTATCCCCATGGGGTGCGCCAGTATTGTTCGTGAAAAAGAAGGATGGTAGTATGCGACTGTGTATTGATTATCGTGAGCTGAACAAGTTAACTATCAAGAATAAATATCCTTTACCTCGCATTGATGATTTATTTGATCAATTAAAAGGAGCAGCATGGTTTTCGAAAATTGACTTACGATCAGGTTATCATCAGTTAAAGATCAAGGCCGAAGATATTCCAAAGACAGCGTTTAGAACAAGGTACGGACACTATGAATTTCTTGTAATGGCTTTTGGATTGACGAATGCACCTGCAGCGTTTATGGATTTGATGAATCGAATATTCAAGAAGTATTTGGATAAGTTTATCATTATATTTATTGATGACATTTTGATCTATTCAAAGACGGAAGAAGAGCATGCAGTGCATTTAAGAACGACATTGGAGATATTACGGAAGGAGCAGCTTTATGCAAAATTTTCCAAATGCGAATTTTGGTTGAAAGAAGTGCAGTTTCTAGGGCACATCATCAGCAGAGAAGGTATTCAAGTTGATCCAACAAAGATTGAAGCTGTGTTGAATTGGGAAAGACCAAAGACGCCGACAGAGGTTCAAAGTTTCTTAGGTTTGGCAGGATATTATCGAAGATTTGTCAAAGATTTTGCGAAGATAGCTACACCGCTGACCAAGTTAACTCGACAAAGTGAAAAGTTCGAATGGAATAGTAAGTGTGAAGAAAGTTTTCAAGAGTTGAAGAATCGGTTGGTGACGGCACCAGTATTAGTACTGCCAGACGAGCAAGGAAATTTTGTTATTTACAGTGACGCTTCATATCGTGGTTTAGGATGTGTGTTGATGCAACATGGTAACGTCATTGCATATGCGTCGAGACAACTTAAACCTCATGAACAGAAATATCCTACACATGATCTGGAATTGGCAGCAATTGTATTTGCATTGAAGCTGTGGAGACATTATCTGTACGGTGAGAAATGTGAAATCTACACGGATCATAAAAGTCTGAAGTATATCTTCACGCAAAAGGAACTAAACATGCGACAACGTCGATGGCTGGAATTGATTAAAGATTACGATGTTACAATCAGTTATCATCCAGGAAAAGCAAATGTTGTAGTAGATGCGCTAAGCAGAAAAGAAAGATTGAATCGGTTAACTTCATGCGAAGAATTGGCCAGGGAATTCGACAAATTGGAAATCGAAATTCGTATTCCCAATGAATCTGCAGAAACTATCTACGCTATGACTTTCCAACCAGAATTGCTGGAAAAGATTCGCCGTTGTCAAGAAGAAGTGATGAGTCATGACGATAACTTAACAGGAGAAGAGATTACAACTCAGAAAGATAATGAAGGAATTTTACGTTTTGCGTCAAGAATCTGGATCCCTAACGTGGCAGAATTAAAAGAAGAAATTATGCGAGATGCGCACAATTTGAAGTATTCCATTCATCCAGGAAGCACGAAAATGTATCACGATTTGAAGGAAAACTTTTGGTGGCCGAATATGAAGAAGGAGATAGCAGAATGGGTGAGTAAATGCTACACATGCCAGCGAGTTAAAGCAGAACACCAACGTCCGAGTGGGTTATTGCAACCATTAGACATTCCAGAATGGAAATGGGAACATCTAGCGATGGATTTTGTGGTAGGACTACCGAGGACTAGGGCAAATCATGATGCGATATGGGTAATCATTGACAGACTTACGAAGTCGGCACATTTTCTACCAATTAATGAAAGATTTTCGCTCGACAAATTAGTGCACATGTATCTCAAAGAAATTGTGATGCGTCATGGAGTACCAGTATCAATTATATCGGATCGAGATCCTCGTTTCAATTCAAGATTTTGGAGACAATTCCAAGAATGTCTAGGAACGAAGTTGAATATGAGTACAGCTTATCATCCGCAAACTGACGGCCAAAGTGAAAGGACAATTCAAATGATTGAAGACATGCTACGAGTTTATGCGATCGATTTTGAAGGCAGTTGGGATGAACATTTACCCCTAGTGGAATTTTCTTATAATAATAGCTATCACGCCAGTATTGGAATGCCACCGTATGAATCATTATATGGGAGGAAATGCAGATCACCCGTGCATTGGGATGAAGTTGGAGAACGCAAGATTTTGGGTCCAGAATTAATTCAGCAGACAAAAGAAAAGATTAATCTTATTCGAAAATGAATCGAGGCAGCACAAAACAGACAAAGCAGATATGCAAACCAAGCCAGGAAGGATATGGACTATCAGGAAGGAGAACACGTATTGCTCAAAATATCGCCATGGAAAGGATCGACCAGATTTGGCAATAAAGGGAAATTGAAGCCACGATACGTTGGACCATTTGAGATTTTGAAGAAAATTGGGAAGGTTGCGTACGAGTTAGCTCTACCACCCCATATGCAGCACATTCACAATGTATTTCATGTATCTATGCTTAAGAGGTATAATCCTAATACAAGGCATGTAATAGAGTATGAACCAGTAGAACTTCAGGCAGATTTGTCATATGTAGAACAGCCAATAAGAATTCTAGATAGGCAAGAGAGGGTATTAAGAAATAAGTCTGTGTCATTAGTGAGAGTTTTATGGAGAAACCCAGTGGTTGAAGAATCAACCTGGGAGCTTGAAAGTGAAATGCTAGAAAAGTATCCTCGGTTATTTGTATAATTAGATTCTGAGGACAGAATCTTGTTAAGGGGGGGAGAATGTAACGACCGAGGAATTACGCTTGTATTATATTATAATAATAATAATTATGAGTATTATTATGTGATTAAATGTGTTAAGTCGTTGAACCCTAACTGCAATGTGTTATGTGTTGGTTGTTTTGATCCAAACGTGTTTTGAATATTTATTGAGCGTTCTATCGTCAGTTATATATATATTATATCAAAACCTGTACAGCTCAAAACTATGTTTTAAAAGCCCGTATTTCAAACAAAATCATTGGCCCTATTTTGCCAAAAATGCCCTATACCGTATCGCTATTCTGAACCCCTAGACGTTTTACAAATTGACCTTTTTCGCGAAAAACGACTTTTCCGGACCCCTTCGGGTACCAAAAACCCCACAAAAATCACATTTTTATTTTTATATGATTATGAAATTATCATATATCATTTTTCTTTGTATTTTTGTATTTTTCACAATTTTTGGGAATTTTTAGTATTTATTTTGTATTTATTGGATATTTAAAAATTCAATATTAATACCCCAAAAATTATAAAAATTGGGGCCAACTATTTTTATTAGGAGTGTAATTAGACCCTTAATTTTATTTAGGGGTATTATTTTCAGTACTATAAATAGCTATTTTATTATTAATTAATTAGTTAATTATTATTAAAAATTCAGAAAATCAAGAAATTAGTTTGGTGGTGAAGAACAACTGCAGAATTAATCTCTAGATTTGAAGGTGATTCTGTTGTCCAATTCAATCATGTGAGTAACCAAAATGATCCTCTTGATCTCTACTTTCTATTCATACCATCAATTTCATGTTTTGTAGTCTCGATTTTCAATTTGTTTTTCTAGGGTTTATACTAGATTTAAGGGTTTATGATTCGGGAATTGTTTGTTGATTTTGATGATTTGTATAGCTTATTCACAGTCCTAGGAGTGATTTGGTGTAATAAATTAGTTCGTATAACCCCGGGAAGATGATTCCCGAGTTAAGGGGTTTTGGTAAAATTCCAAGTTCATTTTTACTAATTTCTAAAGATTGTTGAATTAATATGATGATTGGGAATGATTATAGTGGAGTGTGGCTTTGATTTGGTATAAGTTTTTCGAAGTTTGGTATACGAATTTGGGTGATCGTGTTTTGGCCGGAGGGACGCCGGCGACGGGTCGATGGGCGTCCAGGAACGGCAAGGAAGGCGTGGTTCGGGGTGCTGTGGCAACGAGTAGGGAGGAGAGGTCACGGGGGTGGAAAAACGATGAAAAACGGGGTCGAAATCAAGGGGTTTGCCTGCGTTTTGGTTCGCCGGAGTTTTCGCCGCCGGTGCCGAGTTCAGGCAGCCGGCCGGCGTGTTCATGTTCCACCCGGCGTCGACCCGGTTTCCAACCCGGTTTCGACCCGGGTTTGATCCTGAAAACCCTAACCATGTACCTGTTATTGTGTTTCTGATTTATTTAATTAATTAGTTATATTTTAGGAAATCAGAATCAGTTTTTAATAATTCTAAAAATCAATTACAAATTAGTTTTAAATTCTGAAAAATATTACAATTAATTTCTAAATTATTTTATTAATTTAGAAATTCGAATTTAATTATGTAATTAATTATGTAATTATTTATCTCATTATTTATTAGTTATCTAATTAATTAATAATTAGGTAATTAATTAATAATTAGATAATTAATTAATAATTAGGTAATTAATTAATAAATAAGTAATCGAATAATATGATTAATAATCCGATAATTAGTTAATATTACGAGTAACTCGTATTTATGCGAGTAGGGATTCGATAATTAGAATTATTATTCGACCGATAATTGTTCGAAGAATATCGTAATAATTATTCGTATCTAATAATTAAATATAGATAATCAAGTGATTAATTAATCGTATAGGTATAGTAATAATAGCGATTCGATAGTTATGCGAGAATTGCGAGTAGCTCGTAGTTATACGAGTGATTAATCGTTAAGTGATTTATAATTCGTGTAATTCTTAGTTATTCGATAAATAGCGTATCGGTTAATTAAGTTGATTGATTATTTGTAAATAATCGAGCTGATCGAATAAGTAATAATAATTTGTAATAAATAATAATAATTCCTTATAATTAGGGATTAATTATTTTAAAATATAATAATTATTAATTAATTATTTAAAAATATAATTAAGGATTGTTTAATTATAATTAATTATTTATAATTAATTATTAATTAATTAAATCTTGTTTAATTCATAATAATTCAACTGTTAGTCTGATTTGAGCAAAACGAAGACCCCTAGACTCAGAAAAATGAGACGAATCCAATAAAAATAGTTGTAAGTTATAATTTCTTCTGAAAGAAAGTGGTTTGGTGATAATTGGTAGTTCGTAGGTCCTAGTAGGGATATAATTGAGTCGAATAAATCCCGAAAAATTATAATAAAATCAGATACGACTAGTAATGCAGGTATAAGCCTAGAATTGATTCTAAAAATAATTATAAATCTAGAAATTGATTATGTGCTTTACGTGCTACGTGCTTTATGTGATTATGTGAATAGATGTGCTGTATAAATGTATGTATATATATATATATATGCGAGTCAGATAGTTTCGCATGGGTAGACTGATAAGGTTGCGTGATATCAATTCAAGATACACGTATATAGTAAATTATCTAAACACCTATCTTTCCATGATTTGTTCAGTGTTAGCAAGGCAGAGCAAGCTAGGGTCAGAAGGCAGTGAGTTAAACCAGGTTAAGTACGCGCAAGGCAAGTTTTTCCCCTATTCTAAATTCAGAATAGTGAATTATATTTCTTTTCTATCATATCAATTCTCTTTGATAATCATTGTTCATATACACTGTTGTCCATTTATTATTACTTGTTCCAGTTTCATTTCAATTCTTGATTTACCCAATTTATTGAATTCCCTGTTCATATTTCAACTCTTTTACCCTACATATATTCTGGTATATCCTGGTGTTGGGATATATCAATAGCATACCGATTGTTCCGG
This sequence comes from Apium graveolens, assembly GCF_009905375.1. NCBI lineage: Eukaryota > Viridiplantae > Streptophyta > Magnoliopsida > Apiales > Apiaceae > Apium > Apium graveolens. The sequence continues at coordinate 219,325,851 of NC_133652.1, forward strand.
ATGCTCAGCCTTGGACTGGATGGTTACTATAAAGGCTGGGTTTTTCCCAGACCATTAATTAATAGGCCATAGTTGTCTGAGTACTTCTTATGTTGGTTGGGTCTATGCAGTTGGGTATAGATCCGCACTATATTCTGACTGATCAGCAGATTATAGTGCATATGTTGGTTCTTGTTTCCAGTCTTGTTCATTTGGCACTCGCCATCATTGGCAAATTATTATCATATACAGATACAGATGGTTGTTCAAACCAGCAGCTTATTGGTTCATTTATTTCTCTCTCTTTATAATATATATATATGTATTGTTGCAGGCTTGTTGAGCAATTTTGGCTCATTTCTTTTATTGTCACTCCTATTGTTTTACAGTTAAGGTAGAGAATGAAACCCATCAGGACCCGCATAGTCAAGAAGCGAGTCAAGCAGCGGGACCCTCTTATACCAAGAGTGTTCCTTCCTATTCCCGAAGAGAGCTTTGAATTGCCAGATCAGGTGTAGCAGGATAAGTAGTAATGTTGGGTTGAATAAAAGTTTTGTGTAGTTTGAATAAAAGATTGCGTAGTGAAACTGTAGATAGAATAAAGTTTTGTAATAAAGAGAGTTCTTGAGACAGGTTTTATTTAGTTGGGTTTGTAATAAAGTGTAGTGCATCATTCTTGTTTCCAAACTCAAACCTTAAAAGATCCTGAGTAGTGATAGTTCGGGGTAATTATTATATTAATATTCCGCTTGTGCAGGTATAGTTGGTAATTGTTGTTAATAATGCCCCAAATCTATACCCCGGATTTGGAGGGTGTTATAGAGAGATCATCAATTACTGACATCGGAATGTTAGTAGGATGGTAAACCTGATGATTTACTTGGACCCAAGTCCGAGAGGGTCAAATTATAGACGCCCATCAATCATGTGGTGGACAGGAATGAAAGTTCCATGGTTGCGAGTGTACAATTGAGCTTTATTCATGATTTTGATTAGCAAAAAGATTTAGGGTTGAGAAGAAAGTGAAAAGTTGTGTTTGGTAAATAGCGAGTTATTTGTGAGATGTGTTGCATGATTATATAGAGGAGACGTGAGGAACTGAAGAGACTCTTTTTTAACCGTGTAATAATGAATACAACATGCATGATCTTACGCGTATCTAGGCAAATAAAAGCAAAATCTCTTTACATACTCCTATTCCAAATATAAAATAAATACTAATGACAAGTTTATCATGATTACTCAAAAACAATAAAACAAATTTGTAACAATTAAAATCACGAAAGAAATAATGTTATCGTCCTTTTTAAGAAAAATCATGTCTTGTCCATCACTAGCTGAGATAAAATTTGAAATCCAAAATCAAGAATTTTAATCATGATTCTCCCCCTCAGCATTTGCATTAATGAATTTAATAGAAAAATCAAGAACCTCTTCATCATTGATCAATCTGTCAAAAACTGACAAATCATTAGTAATATAAACTACAAGATTAGTTCCATGAGAAGCTCCCCCTGTAACTGTGTTGTCAGTTCCTGATTGAGAAAATTTACATTACTCCCCCTCAACTTGTTCATTATCACAACCTTGACTCAATATCATCAGGATTTGCCTTCTTTCCTGATATAAACATTTTGACCAGAAGTGCAACCTTTTCATGAGTGCATTCTTTTCCAACTTTTATATACTTATGCTTTTGTTACCAAACAAGTTTTAGGACCATCAGTATTTGCATAAAGTTTGGCTTGCTAAATGTTTTAATGTCTGTAGGCTTTGAAAACAATCTTCTTTGTGATCTTATGAACTATTTCACAGTGAGTATCATAGAACACAACATAAAAACCTCTGTTAATAATTTGACTGATGCTCAACAAATTGTGCTTCAGTCCATATACCAGAGCTACGTTTGAGATGATGACATTTCCAGTGATCATATTGCCATATCCCAGTATTTTTCCTACATTTCCATCACCATAGGAAACCATTATGCCAGCCTTCTCCTCATATTTTGATAACAAATATTTAGTTCTAGTCATATGTGTTGAACAACCACTATCTAAAATAAGCACATTCTTCTTCTTTCCCTGTAATCAGAAATATGGAAATCAGTTAAAAATTTTAAGAACCCACATTTGTTGGGTCCTTTTGGACATCTTATGTATTTTTGAATTAGAAGACTTCTTGTCAGGATTTGATCCATCAGGAATTACTCCATCAGGATTTGTCTTGACAACTTTAACTCTATATGATGTATGCACATTCAGTTTAATAGTTCTATTTAAAACAATAATTTTATTAAATTTTGGTAAAGGATCATAATTTTTGTGATACAGACTATGATAATCTTTACAAGTATAAATAGAATGCCAACTGCTACCACAATGAAAATAAGGGTTCTGTGGTTTGTAAAGTACTGATTTACCACTAATATCAGACTCAAGAATCTTAGTGACTTTCTTTTTAGGCTTCCTGCAATCAATAGCAATATGATTAGTATTAGCGCAGTTAAAACAAGCTTTCCTAGGAGCATCAGGAATGTACTTAGAGTTGCTTACCTTATTTATTCCTTGTTTCCCATTTCTACCTCTCTTAGACCTAGATTTGTGAGTCCTAGAAGTTACCTCACAGATTTTCTTGTCTAACTAACTTTTAGAGAGAAATCATATATTTTTTCTTTTCTTTTCTTGTATTTTAGACTCTTCTTTCCTTTTATAAAAGACTCTAGGTTCAGTTTTCGTCACAGAATTCTTAGAGGTAGAACTAACTTCATACACAGACTTCACTCTATTTTCATCAGTTCTAACAAACTTAACATGAGTAGTGTTATTAATAGCCTTATTGATATTCCTATCAGTAAATTTATTATAACCTAGACATTCTTTCCAATTTTTATCACTGATCAAACTATGAACTTTCTTTCCTGAAGTCATCCATGTTTTAAACACCTCTCATTCTTTCTCAAGTACTTTCTCTAGTCTGGCATATTTGATGTTTATGTGAGTTTCATTATATTGGGCCTTCTTACATGCTTTTTCATTCTTATACATGCATACTAACTCAGCTTCTAAGAAATCATTTCTTTATCTAAGCTTCTTATTATCAACAATTAAATTGTCACATTCAATAGTCTTACTTTTAAAAGTGACATGCAAAGAGTATAAGAAAGTTTTCAGTTCAGACATATTATTAGTATCAATAGGGAATATAATAGAAGGTACCTTATCAGTTCCCGAAGCATCCTCTCCATGAGTTATCATGAGTTCATAGCATTCATCATCTTTTTCAGTTTTTGATAAGTCCATCTAGTCTTTTTTGGAGCTTATTATGACCAAAGCCTTTCCAGTTGTCTTGGGGCACTCAGAAGCCAGATGTCCCCTTTCATTGCAGTTGTAACAAGTTACCTTGCTCTTGTCAAACTTCCTTCCCTTAGTGTACAGTCCATCACTCTTTCTGAACCTGCCTTTGCCATCACCAGAGAACTTTCTGTTAAAACCACCTCTTCTTTGTGTTTTTGCAAAACTCATCCTTCCAAACCCTTTAACCAGCATTGCTGCCATTTCAACAACTTAAGGATCATCCAAATAGATCTCAGAATCCTCATCAGTATCTGTGTCAGGATCTGATAAATCATCAGTATCTAACTCTTTTACTATGTTCCTCCATCTTGATCTCTCACTCATCTTTTCCTTGCCTTTATGAGTCTTAGCGTTAAGAGCCACAACCTTCATCTTCTAACCTTTTTTATTCTTCCTTTGCTGGATCTCCAAGTCATGAGTTTTCAGCATCCCATACACTTTATCCAGAGTCAGTGAATCAAGATCATATTGATGCACAAGAACATCTCTTCTATTCTTCTTGATTGTCATTGTACCTTGGCACTGAAGGGTTTTTAGCACATAAACGCAGCGAAAACGTAAATTTAAATCTTAAAAAAAACCGAAATCCTCCGCGGGATCCATGCGAAAAATAATATTTAATTTGTAGTTCAGTACGTTTACCTTAAGAAGCTTTACATTAATGGAAAGATGGAGGTCTTTAATGGTGATCCAAAACCGATGAACGAAGATCCTTTGCAGCTGCTCCTCAAGTGTGAAGCACTCCACCGATATCCACCAAGAAAACGATGTAATGAAGGAGGAGGAGATGGAGAGAATTAGGGTTTTGTAAATCTTTTTGGTTGAGGCAAAAATAGGGTCTATAATAGTATATTTATAGGCAAAATTTTCAGCTGAAAATTTTCCCATAAAATATTATTATTATTAACCCTTTATTATTCTCACTAATAATTAAAACACCTTTTAATTATTAATCCTTTTTCTAAACTCTTTAGAAATAATTTTCTCACTTGATTTAATTTCCAAAAAATTAAATTCTTAATTAATAATATTAAGAACCTTTTCTTAATTAATTTATAATCAATTAAATCTCATTTAATCAATTATTAAATTTGCCAATTAATTATTTATTTCATAAATAAATAATTATCAGCCATTATTAATTAATTCCTCCACCATTAAATCATTCTCTTTTATGGTGTGACCCTGTAGGTTCAATATTAAGCCGGTAGTAGAAATAAATAATAATAAAACTATTTTATCATTATTTATATGAATTCTCTAATTCATTAAATATGATTAATTAATTAATCATATTTATTCTACATCGTGAGGGATACTTCTCAGCATATCGCGACTATCCGGATAATACCAATTCACTGCTTAGAATATCAAGAACCTATTCAGTGAGTAGTTACCGTATAATCAATTCCTTCTACCCTGCAATGTCACGATTAAATACAAGGCATGGAACTTGTGTCAAGCCTATCTTATTTAATCACTTGATTTCCCATTCACTATGCTTAGTTCTATTTAATGTAAATTAGAAACTCCTTTCTAATTTCATTCACTCTGGCCAGAGATTCCTGAACTAGCATAAGTGGATCAGCATTGAACATTCTCTTCCTTTACTGGAAGGGGTAGATCCTTTATTGATCATACACTATCTTCGTGTACAAATTCCTATACCCAGTAAAGCCCTTATAATTGTCCCTTGAGACTAAGAACTAAACCAAAGCATAATTCAGTGTACACAAGATGACTATGATGACATCAAGTCTAAGGATACTTGTACAACTATCATTATGTGAACAACTGCTGACACATGAGTGAACTCCATCAGTTGTTCAACTGTGTGAGTCATGTTCAGTGAACTTATTCTATAATAAGCACCTACATACTAGCTATAGTGTCACCACACAAATGTCTATGAGAACAGACATCCTTTATAATGAAGCAAGCATAGTATGTACCGATCTTTGCGGATTATTAATTACCAGTTAGTAATCCTACGACCAGGAACTATTTAAGTTTAGAGTTATCATCTTTTAGGTCTCATTATTATGATCTCATCACAATCCATAAAAAGCTTTACTCTAAACTGTGGTATATCTTATTTAAACATTTAAATAGATAGTGTTACGACTGGCATTTTATGTAATATTATTTGTGGATTGGGTATAATATTAAAGTCAAATGAAAATATATTCAATGGTTGTACGCTAGTGTGAGTGAAAATTTCTGCATTATAAATTTGCTTTGTGTAGTATATGATTTTTCAAAGCAAGAGTTTATTTAATTTTTTTATTTTTGATTTATAAGGAATATTCTAAGCTTTGGAAAAATTTTCTTTTAAAAGGTATTTTGTTCACAAATTTTGGAAATGATTTTATAAAGTCTCTAAAAATCCAAGTTATTTTATGATATAAATTTTATAATTTTTGAACTTGTATTTTATTTTATAAAAATAAATCTTTATAAATTTTATTTGTTATAATTAGCAAATTACATGGCTACCCTTGCATGCAAATACTCTTCCAATTCAACTAAGGGGCAAGGAAGACATTTCCAACCCCACTCACTTTCATTCTACTAACCAAATTACCCCTTTACCCTTGCATGAAAATCTACCTAACTATATTGGAAGGTTACTCTTGTAAAATCTCAAATCCACTCACTTTTGGCCAAATAAAAACCAAACTAACATGATTATTACTCCACATTTACCCCACCATTTCCACACTCCTCCTTTCCTCCCCCCTCCTCTCGGTTTTTCCCCCTCCCCTCTCGGCAATTCCCAAAAACCGAGCCCCCATCCCCTTCTTTCTTCATTTCTCACTCAAACAATCATCCTATTATCAAGTAATCCTACTCCCTACATGTTGTTCTTGTATATCTTAAGAGTTTAGAGTAGAAAAACTTATGTGTTGACCTTGCATGGTGGTGTTTTGTTAAAATTCCAAGTGAATATCCTTGATTCTTGTGAATTCAAGGCTTTCACCATGAGTTATAGTAGCAAAGGGTTGAGAATGGCTAGACATGAGTATGCTACACTCATGCAATTGTTGTTTTCACCCTAATCCATTCGGCCATGACTTGATAGGAGCCGAATGGATGGTGTTTAAATTGTCATGTTCCACTTTGTGTGTTTTTGTGATGATAACATGAAAATCTTAGTGAAGTCTTGATAAAACTCTTTGCATGCTAAGTGATCATCTAGGTATATCTTATGCTAGGCTTGCATGTCAATTTTATGATAGAACATATGTAGAAAATGTGTTGTTTTTGTTTGAAAAACCCGAAGGCATGCATGCATGTGGATTTCTCTTAGAATGTTGTAAGATTTTGATCATTTGGAAAATTTTTGTTAGTGAGCCTTAATTTCAGTAGGAATAATGTGTTAATATTGATTTATGCTTCTTGTTGCATGGTAATAATTCGTGGTTATCTTTTATAAAAATATATATCTTGTTGTTTCAAAAGCACGAAGATTTGTGATTTTTGTTTTGCCATAATTGTACCTTAGGTAAGGATGATCTCACCAAGGTTATTTTGAGAATAAGGGAGTTAGTTCAGTAGAATACCATGTATAAGTCTTGGTTTAAGTATTTAGTTGTTGTTAGTTGGGTTTGTCAAGTCAAAACCTTAGAAAATGAAAGTTATAGTTTCTGCAGAAAAATCAATATAGCACCCTGAGGTTTAGAGTGAGTTTTGACCATGTCATTTGAGGCCCAAGCTACCAGAAGTTAGTATTGGGAGTATATAAAAGGTTTTAGGAGTTGGTTGGAGGTTTGCATGTCATTTGGTTAGGTGCACAAGTAGAATAACAAAATCTGTCCAGCAGGGGACAGTTTTGTTGCAACTTAGAAATAGGGAGATTTGACCATGTCATGGGTAGGCCCTCATTAGGCCCAATTGGGACTTAGTTAGAGGGAGTGTCAGAGAAGTTTTTCCAACCATAGTTCATAGGATATGAGTTAGAACCATGTGTCGCAAGTTAATTCAAGTCAGGGCATTTTCTACCCAGAAAAACAGGGGAACCTTGGACTTTTAGCTTAGGCCCAAGAAGGCCCAAGCCAGGCCCTTGAGCCACATCAAGTTTGTGAGATGCCCTTAGGTCAGGAGAGTCTTGTGTAAAAGTTTTGAAGGAAAGCTTGTGGTTTAAGAGTGTCTAATGTACTCAAGAAACCATAGTTGTCATTCTGAAATTTGCACCAGTGAGCACTTTCACTTATCACATAGTTTTAGAGCACTTAAAAGCGAGTATTAGGTCGACCACCATAGTTGTAAGATAGTATAAGGTCAGTAGAGCAAAAGGCACAAGTGAGGGTCAATAGGTTTTGGATAATTTATGAAAGGCACATCGAGTTAAGGAGCCAAAATTTGAAGACTTTGTCTAGTTTAGCGACCAAGTGACTTAAGTGGTGAGTCGAGATCATCCAAGCTTAGTGTTGCATTATGGTGTTATTTGGTATTAATATACGATATGTGATTATGTGGCTACGTGTGTACAATTGAAATATAAAGGTGGATATAAATTAAGTGCATATAGGCCTAAGTGCCATCCGTGTTTAATTTCGGGTTGTAAATAGGTTGAGATGGTAAGAATATATTATAATGAGGATTATTATTATTTATGTAGGATCTCGAGACGAGGGAAAACTTTCCATAAAAGTCGAGTGAAGCTCCAGTTGCTCCTACCAGTCAGACCAGTCCAGCCTATCTCAAGGCAAGTGATTCAACTTGACCTTCATATTTACTATAAACAGTTCATATTTATCGATGCAATTATCCTGAGTCATTTTGATATGTTTAAATCAAGCGTATCTCTCGGTTATCTTTGAATTACATAGAGATGCCATGAACCCTCAAGTATGTATTGCAAGTAGTTCAAAAGTCTCTTTATGATAGTTAAATGCCATGATAAAATAAAGAGTTGTTATATTACTTGATTGATCCTCTTGATTAACATGATGATGATTCCTAAGTATTGATATCTCATCCTGATACTTGAACCCCTATAGAACCTTACCTTGAACTTTGATAGTCAGAAACTTACCAACCTGATTCCTCATTGATTGATACCCTCTTTCTTATCCTAAAAGCCTGACAATTCTGATATATCCTGAGTTAAAGATCATTTATGCATACCTTAACACCCTTAGTATTCATGAAGCTTACCTTCTTGATGATCCAGCACTTGAACCTTGATGAGAAACCATTGCTTTGAGCCCAAATTGGCATTACCCTTCATATTATCCATTAGCCTCACTAAATCCCCTTGTCCAATCTTTGATATATGAAAACCATTCAATTACTTGAATAGAGTATAGTTTTGTGAATCATGACCCTGATATTCAGTACCTTATTTCCCGTATTTCGAGTTGATCTATAATTCCTTGATAAAAATGTTTACTGTAAAAAGAGATTTTGTTATAATTCGGCATCAGTTTTTGAAATAAATAAAATGTGGGTTTTCAGTCCCAAAGGGGGATAAATGTTTTCTTTGAATAGTGGATCTGGACTGAGACGCGAGTCCTTTCCACACATATATTAGGCTTAAAAGTTACCTAGGGATTCCCATTAATATTTTAGAACCCAGCGAGGTTCGAGATTACTTCGCGGCTGATCACCGGCTGTAATCCGTAGCGTCATAAAATGATTTTGATTAAGACATGATTTTTTTTAAAATTGTTTTGATACAAGCAAAATGATGCCATCTCACATAGTCTTATCTCTTGTTATCATTAGTTATGTCTTTCCATTGTCATTCTTAAAAGTATATCTCAATTTATGTTTCGTATTGTTAGCACTTGTTGAGCATTCAGCTCACTTCTTGCTTTACCCTGATATTACAGCTAGCAGCTATGGTTAGATTCAAGCAGACTGCCCGTAAGACCTGTGATGCTGATGCTTATGTTCGAGCTCAGGTAGAATAAGTATTAATAGTTGTATGAGGACTCGGTATTTGTATTCAGATGTAATAGTTGGTAGTGTTGGGCTGTTCCAAACCCTAAACTGTAAGATCTTGGATTTGGTTATGTATTCTTTATTAAAATGATGTAATAGCTATATTTATTTTGCTGTTTAAGTTGGGGGTGTGACAGGTTTTGGTATCAGAGCTACGGTTTAGAGTCCCTGGACAGCCCAAATAGGTTATAGGATTTGTGTGTAGGTTATAGAAATTATACGAGAGAGTAGGTTAAGTAAATTATTATTAATACTCCTCTTATTGGTTGTCAGCAAAGGGCGCATTCCTCGTCATCCTCTGGGTCGGACGACACTATTACTTTCACAGTGTATGCTGAGTTGAGGCACGAGTTCGACATGCTTCAGGGCAAGTATGACCGACTGATAAACCGACTGAAGAACGTGTATCCGGACAGCCGAAACTACGAAGGGAAGCCCAAGGAGCAGATGACTGCGAGACTTGAGACCTTGGTTCGGTACGTCAACACTAAGCTTGAGGAGATGCCAGCGCACCGGGACCGTACCAGCCAGTATGTCATTCAGATGGTGGCAGATGAGCTTCAGAGCATTGTGAAGACGCTTCGAGAGGAAAAGACTACCAAGCCCCGTTCAGATGGAGTGGAGCCTTAGTTCTTTCCATTTACCTTTCATGTTGTTGTACTATCAGACTCTATGGAATCCCCAGTTGTTTCTGTTTTTCCTTTAAATAAGCCTGTTATTCCTAGAATCAAACTATGTCCCAATCCTATGTACTGTGACCTTTAAAATTTCAATAATTATGTGCTATTATTCCATTTACTCTCAACTGTTATTTTATGTTTTTATCATCATATCTGCTTAAGTTGGAAACTTGACCCCATATGTAAATGAGAATGTCATGCGATACCCTCGAATCATTTTATCATTCATATATGTTTTGATACAACTCTTATTTCAGGATCATGCCTCCCAAAAAGAAGAACCCAACAACCACCTCCACCACAGACCCAAATATTCTTCGACTACTGGAAACCTTGCAATAGCAAACCAATGCTATAGCTCAACAACAACTAACTCTTCAACAACGAATTGAAAACCAAGATAACTGTGAGCCACACCAACCACCTGAACCACCAGTACCACCTAGACAAATTGTCACCTTCAAGGCTTTTTAGAATGTGAATCCACCTGCATTTCATGATACCACTGATCCAGTGATAGCTAACACATGGATCAAGAAGATGGAAAGGGCTTTTGAGTTGGTACAGTAGGGAGACGATCAGAAGACGCCATATGCTGCTTACTTCTTGAAGGGAGAAGTCATCTATTGGTGGGAATCAGTAAAGGCTATGGAAGTCACTCAGCAGGTTTCTTGGGAGAGATTTAAGAAGCTATTTCTGGACAAGTATTACCCTAAGTACATGCAGAATCAGATGGAGCTAAAATTTCTTGAGTTGAACCAAGGGAACATGACTGTATTGGAGTATGAGAAGAAGTTCACTGAGTTGTCAAGGTTTGTGACAAAGTATACCAGCACTGAGGAGGAAAAAGCAAAGAAATTTTAGCAAGGATTGGAGCCTTGGATCAGAGATAGGGTGGCTATGTTTGAGCTTGAAACTTATGCGGGAGTAGCACAGAAAGCTGCTCTGATTGAGAATAATGGGATGCAGTCAAGGAAAGAGAGGGATAACAAGAAGAGGAAGGTTCCATTTATGGAGAAAAGTCTGAAGCTAGAAGTTCGCAAGATCGGAATATAAAGAGGATTGGTTTCCAGAAGGGCGGAAATTTTCAAAAGAAGGGAAATTTGGGCAAAAGGCAAGAATCAAAAGGGAACAACCAGGCAAGCCAAGGGAAAATTGGAGAAAACAGGTTCCAGAGACCGGAATGCAAGCACTGTGGAAGAAGGCACCCCGGAGTATGCAATAAGCTGAACATGACCTGTTATAGGTGCAATCAGAAGGGACATTTGGCGAATGAGTGCAAGATGCCGAAGCCAGGAGTTACGTGCTACAAGTGTGGGAAGACTGGACACATGGCTAGGGAGTGTAAGGCAACCGGACCAGTCAAAGCTCTGATGAACGTGGCGAGTACCAGTGCAAGCGTGCCAACTGAGATATTGGCATTACCTCCACCACCTGCACCAACCCCGCAAGCAACAGCAAGGACATTTGATTTGAAGATGAAGGATGTTGTTCAAAATTCTGAGGTGATAGCAGGTACACTTTTACTCAATAATGTCAAAGCTAAAGTATTGATTGATTCGGGAGCAACAAGATCTTTCATATCAGAATCTTTTGTTGATAAGCTCCAATGTGATAAAATGGTTATGAGTGAGGTAGTAAATGTGGTAATTGCGAACCAAGAGAAGATTCCTGTTAATCAATTTTGTCCAAAGTGTGAGATTGATATTTCGGGGTATAAGTTTTCAGCTGACTTGATACTCTTCAAGTTGGGAGAGTTTGATATAATTTTAGGAATGGATTGGTTAGGAGAGAATAGCGCTCAGATAAATTTTAAGACCAAGAGAGTGTATTTAAAGACGAAGAGTGGAGAGAAGGTAGTATTTAAGGGGCAGAGGCAAGAGCAACTATTTCTTACGATTGTTCAGGCTAATAAGTTACTTAGAAAAGGTTGTGAGTCGTTCCTAGCATATGTAGTGGATTCAGAGAGAGACAGCCTCAGAATGGAAGATATTCCTGTAGTTAACGAGTTCCCCGATGTGTTTCCCGACGAACTACCAGGCTTACCACCAGATCGACAAATTGAGTTCGAGATCAACCTTGCTCCAGGCACGGAACCAGTTTCAAAGGCCCCATATAGGATGGCACCAACAGAAATGAAAGAGTTGGCGAGCCAGCTGCAAGAATTATTGGATAAAGGAGTGATACGACCAAGTACGTCGCCATGGGGAGCACCTGTTCTGTTTGTAAGGAAGAAAGATGGGAGTATGCGTCTAGGCATAGATTATCGGGAGTTGAATAAGGTGACAATCAAGAACCGCTACCCGCTACCAAGGATAGATGACCTTTTTGATCAGTTAAAGGGAGCAAAATGCTTTTCGAAGATTGATTTGAGATCGGGATACCATCAATTAAAGATCAAAGAAGAAGATATTCCTAAGACCGCATTCAGGACCAGATATGGGCATTATGAATTCCTAGTAATCCCGTTTGGATTGACCAACGCTCCGGCCGCATTTATGGATCTGATGAATCGGGTATTTAAGAAGTATTTGGACAAATTTGTCGTGGTATTCATTGATGACATCCTTATTTATTATAAGTCGGAAGAAGAACATAAGCAGCACCTCTGGATAGCATTGGAGATACTCCGACAAGAGAAGTTGTATGCCAAGTTTACCAAATGTGAGTTTTGGTTAAAGGAAGTTCAATTTTTGGGGCATATTATTGGAAATGAGGGAGTTAAAGTGGATTCGGCAAAGATTGAGGCAGTTATGAGTTGGGAGAGGCCAAAGACTCCTACAGAAGTGCGAAGTTTTCTAGGATTGGCCGGATACTATAGAAGATTCGTCAAGGATTTCTCGAAGATCGCCACGCCATTGAACAAGTTAACCAGAAAGAATCAAAAGTTTGAATGAAGTGTAGAATGTGAAGATAGCTTTCAAGAGTTAAAGCAGAAGTTGGTAACAGCTCTAGTGTTGGTACTTCCAGATGATCAAGGGAATTTTGTAATATTCAGCGACGCTTCACATAAGGGTTTGGGTTGTATATTGATGCAACACAGTAAAGTGATCGCATATGCGTCAAGACAGTTGAAGCCACATGAGTTAAAGTACCCGACGCATGACTTGGAACTAGCCGCCATAGTGTTCGCACTCAAGATCTGGAGACATTACCTCTATGGAGAGAAATGTGAAATCTACACGGATCACAAGAGTTTAAAGTACATTTTTACTCAAAAAGAGCTCAATATGAGGCAGAGGAGATGGCTGGAATTGATCAAGGACTATGACTGTTCGATAAATTACCATCCTGGAAAGGCGAACGTAGTGGCCGATGCTCTGAGTAGGAAGGAGAGATTGAATATGATGATAACATCAAAAGAGTTATCTGAAGAAATCGAAAGATTGGAATTGGAACTTTGTGCTTATGGAAAAGTCGAGGAAGTTTGTCGTGCAATGACCTTTCAGCCAACACTAGTGGAAAAGATAAAGAAGTGTCAAGAGGAAGTAATGGAAAAAGAGAAGAATCAGTTATTTGGAGAGGAGATTAATACTCAAAGGGATGAGCAAGGGATACTAAGGTTTTCATCCAAAATATGGATTCCCCATGTACCTGAATTAAAGAATGAGATCCTCCATGAAGCCCACAATTCGAAATTTTCAATCCACCCGGGAAGCACCAAGATGTATCGAGACTTAAAGAAGAACTTTTGGTGGCCAAATATGAAGCGAGACGTGGCAGAATGGGTTGCGAAGTGCTATACTTGTCAGAAAGTAAAGACAGAACATCAATGACCAAGCGGATTAATTCAGCCCCTGAAGGTTCCAGAATGGAAATGTGAAAATATCGCTATGGACTTTATAGTAGGACTACCGCGAATGAAATCCGGACATGACGCAATATGGGTTATAATTGATCGTCTTACGAAGTCGGCGCATTTCCTTCCAATAAATGAAAAGTCGTCACTGGACAAGTTGGTTCATCTGTATGTGCGCGAAATCGTACAAAGGCATAGAGTACCTGTATCAATAGTTTCAGACAGAGATCCCCGATTTAACTCGAGATTCTGGAAGCAATTTCAGGAATGTCTTGGCATAAAGTTGAATATGAGCACGGCGTACCACCCGCAGACTGATGGCCAGAGTGAAAGGACAATTCAAACGATTGAAGACATATTGCACAGTTGTGCAATCAATTTTGCAGGAAATTGGGACGACCATTTGCCGTTGATTGAATTCTCTTATAACAACAGCTATCATTCCAGTATCGGCATGCCACCATACAAAGCTTTATACGGGAGAAAATGTAGATCACCAACAAGTTGGGATGAAGTGGGAGAAGGAAGAGTTCTCGGCTCGAAATTGGTACAACAGTTGCATGACTCGGTCAAGTTAATTCAGAATAGGTTGCTTGCTGCTCAAGATAGACAGAGGAAGTATGCGGATCCAGCGCGTAAGGACGTTCAATTCCAAATTGGTGAAGCTGTGTTGCTGAAGGTGTCACCTAGAAAAAGGGTTGGCGAGATTTGGTAAGAAAGGGAAGTTAGCACCTAGATACATAGGTCCTTTTGAGATTTTAAGTCAAGTGGGAAAGGTGGCCTATGAGTTGGCCTTACCACCTCAGTATCAGCATGTGCATAATGTGTTCCATGTGTCGTTGCTTAAGAAGTACAATCCTGACGCTAGCCATGTGATAGAATATGAACCTGTAGAAATTTAGACAGAACTGTTATTTGTGGAGCAACCGGTTAAAATATTCGACTGGCAAGTAAAGAGTCTTAGAAATAAGTAAGTAAAGTTAGTAAAAGTACTTTGGAGGAACCCTAAGGTCGAAGAGTCGACTTGGGAGTTAGAGTCTGATATGCGTTCCCGGCATCCTCATCTTTTCTCTTAGATTTTGGGGATAGAATCCCTTAAGGGGGAGAGGATGTTACGACCGGCATTTTATGTAATATTATTTGTGGATTGGGTATAATATTAAAGTCAAATGAAAATATATTCAATGATTGTACGCTAGTGTGAGTGAAAATTTCTGCATTATAAATTTGCTTTGTGTAGTATATGATTTTTCAAAGCAAGAGTTTATTTAATTTCTTTATTTTTGATTTATAAGGAATATTCTAAGCTTTGGAAAAATTTTCTTTTAAAAGGTATTTTGTTCAAAAATTTTGGAAATGATTTTATAAAGTCTCTAAAAATCCAAGTTATTTTATGATATAAATTTTATAATTTTTGAACTTGTATTTTATTTTATAAAAATAAATCTTTATAAATTTTATTTCTTATAATTAGCAAATTACATGGCTACCCTTGCATGCAAATACTCTTCCAATTCAACTAAGGGGCAAGGAAGACATTTCCAACCCCACTCACTTTCATTCTACTAACCAAATTACCCCTTTACCCTTGCATGCAAATCTACCTAACTATATTGGAAGGTTACTCTTGTAAAATCTCAAATCCACTCACTTTTGGCCAAATAAAAACCAAAATAACATGATTATTACTCCACATTTACCCCACCATTTCCACACTCCTCCTTTCCTCCCCCCTCCTCTCGGTTTTTCCCCTTCCCCTCTCGGCAATTCCCAAAAACCGAGCCCCCATCCCCTTCTTTCTTCATTTCCCACTCAAACAATCATCCTATTATCAAGTAATCCTACTCCCTACATGTTGTTCCTGTATAT
Organism: Apium graveolens; assembly: GCF_009905375.1. Taxonomy (NCBI): domain Eukaryota; kingdom Viridiplantae; phylum Streptophyta; class Magnoliopsida; order Apiales; family Apiaceae; genus Apium; species Apium graveolens. The sequence goes on from NC_133652.1 coordinate 219,341,483, forward strand.
CTTAAGAGTTTAGAGTAGAAAAACTTATGTGTTGACCTTGCATGGTGGTGTTTTGTTAAAACTCCAAGTGAATATCCTTGATTCTTGTGAATTCAAGGCTTTCACCATGAGTTATAGTAGCAAAGGGTTGAGAATGGCTAGACATGAGTATGCTACACTCATGCAATTGTTGTTTTCACCCTAATCCATTCGGCCATGACTTGATAGGAGCCGAATGGATGGTGTTTTGGTTGTCATGTTCCACATTGTGTGTTTTTGTGATGATAACATGAAAATCTTAGTGAAGTCTTGATAAAACTCTTTGCATGCTAATTGATCATCTAGGTATATCTTATGCTAGTCTTTCATGTCAATTTTATGATAGAACATATGTAGAAAATATGTTGTTTTGGTTTGAAAAACCCGAAGGCATGCATGCATGTGGATTTCTCTTAGAATGTTGTAAGATTTTGATCATTTGGAAAATTTTTGTTAGTGAGCCTTAATTTCAGTAGGAATAATATGTTAATATTGATTTATGCTTCTTGTTGCATGGCAATAATTCGTGGTTATCTTTTATAAAAATATATATCTTGTTGTTTCAAAACCATGAAGATTTGTGATTTGTGAAGTATAGTCTCTTTTGTTTTGCCATAATTGTACCTTAGGTAAGGATGATCTCACCAAGGTTATTTTGAGAATAAGGGAGTTAGTTCAGTAGAATACCATGTATAAGTCTTGGTTTAAGTATTTAGTTGTTGTTAGTTGGGTTTGTCAAGTCAAAACCTTGAGAAATTAGGGTTATAGTTTCTGCAGAAAAATCAGTATAGCACCCTGAGGTTTAGAGTGAGTTTTGACCATGTCATTTGTGTGCACTTTGAGGCCCAAGATACCAGAAGTTAGTATTGGGAGTATATAAAAGGTTTTAGGAGTTGGTTGGAGGTTTGCATGTCATTTGGTTAGGTGCACAAGTAGAATAACAAAATCTGTCCAGCAGGGGACAGTTTTGTTGCAACTTAGAAATAGGAAGATTTGACCATGTCATGGTTAGGCCCTCATTAGGCCCAATTGTGCCTTAGTTAGAAGGAGTGTCAGAGAAGTTTTTCCAACCATAGTTCATAGGATATGAGTTAGAACCATGTGTCGCAAGTTAATTCAAGTCAGGGCAATTTCTGCCAAGAAAAACAGGGGAACCTTGGACTTTTAGCTTAGGCCCAAGAAGGCCCAAGCCAGGCCCTTGAGCCACATCAAGTTTGTGAGATGCCCTTAGTTCAGGAGAGTCTTGTGTAAAAGTTTTGAAGGAAAGCTTGTGGTTTAAGAGTGTCTAATGTACTCAAGAAACCATAGTTGTCATTCTGAAATTTGCACCAGTGAGCACTTTCACTTATCACATAGTTTTAGAACACTTAGAAGCGAGTATTAGGTCGACCACCATAGTTGTAAGATAGTATAAGGTCAGTAGAGCAAAAGGCACAAGTGAGGGTCAATAGGTTTTGGATAATTTAGGAAAGGCACATCGAGTTAAGGAGCCAAAATTTGAAGACTTTGTCTAGTTTAGCGACCAAGTGACTTAAGTGGTGAGTCGAGATCATCCAAGCCTAGTGTTACATTATGGTGTTATTTGGTATTAATATACGATATGTGATTATGTGGCTACGTGTGTATAATTGAAATATAAAGGTGGATATAAATTAAGTGCATATAGGCCTAAGTGCCATCCGTGTTTAATTTCGGGTTGTAAATAGGTTGAGATGGTAAGAATATATTATAATGAGGATTATTATTATTTATGTAGGATCTCGAGATGAGGGAAAACTTGCCATAAAAGTCGAGTGAAGCTCCAGTTGCTCCTACCAGTCAGACTAGTCCAGCCTATCTCAAGGCAAGTGATTCAACTTGACCTTCATATTTACTATAAACAGTTCATATTTATCGATGCAATTATCCTGAGTCATTTTGATATGTTTAAATCAAGATTATCTCTCGCTTATCTTTGAATTACATAGAGATGCCATGAACCCTCAAGTATGTATTGCAAGTAGTTCAAAAGTCTCTTCATGATAGTTAAATGCCATGATAAAATAAAGAGTTGTTATATTACTTGATTGATCCTCTTGATTAACATTATGATGATTCCTAAGTATTGATATCTCATCCTGATACTTGAACCCCTATAGAACTTTACCTTGAACTTTGAAAGTCAGAAACTTACCAACCTGATTCCTCATTGATTGATACCCTCTTTCTTATCCTAAAAGCCTGACAATTCTGATATATCCTGAGTTAAAGATCATTTATGCATACCTTAACACCCTTAGTATTCATGAAGCTTACCTTCTTGATGATCCAGCACTTGAACCTTGATGAGAAACCATTGCTTTGAGCCTAAATTGGCATTACCCTTCATATTATCCATTAGCCTCACTAAATCCCCTTGTCCAATCTTTGATATATGAAAACCATTCAATTACTTGAATAGAGTATAGTTTTGTGAATCATGACCCTGATATTCAGTACCTTATTTCCCGTATTTCGAGTTAATCTATAATTCCTTGATAAAAATGTTTGCTGTAAAAAGAGATTTTGTTATAATTCGGCATCAGTTTTTGAAATAAATAAAATGTGGGTTTTCAGTCCCAAAGGGGGATAAATGTTTTCTTTGAATAGTGGATCTGGACTGAGACGCGAGTCCTTTCCACACATATATTAGGCTTAAAAGTTGCCTAGGGATTCCCATTAATGTTTTAGAACCCAGCGAGGTTCGGGATTACTTCGCGGCTGATCACCGGCTGTAATCCGTAGCGTCATAAAATCACCGGCTGTAATCCGTAGCGTCATAAAATGATTTTGATTAAGACATGATTTTTTTTAAAATTGTTTTGATACAAGCAAAATGATGCCATCTCACATAGTCTTATCTCTCGTTATCATTAGTTATGTCTTTCCATTGTCATTCTTAAAAGTATATCTCAATTTATGTTGCGTATTGTTAGCACTTGTTGAGCATTCGGCTCACTTATTGCTTTACCCTGATATTACAGCTAGCAGCTATGGTTAGATTCAAGCAGACTGCCCGTAAGACCTGTGATGTTGATGCTAATGTTCGAGCTCAGGTAGAATAAGTATTAATAGTTGTGTGAGGACTCGATATTTGTATTCAGATGTAATAGTTGGTAGTGTTGGGCTGTTTCAAACCCTAAACTGTAAGATCTTGGATTTGGTTGTGTATTCTTCATTAAAATGATGTAATAGCTATATTTATTTTGCTGTTTAAGTTGGGGGTGTGACAGATAGTGCCCGCAATAAAAAAAAAACAAGTCTTTTATTAATATCAATGAAATCAAAACAGATTACATAAAAGTTATTTCTAAATCCTCATACATGATTGGACTTATGACATATCTCTTTCAATCTCCCACTTGTACTAAAGCCAATCACTCTGGTATCTAATACCCATCTTGTATTTATGACGATCAAAGTGACTTTGAGAAAGTGAGTAGGTCTGCTATGTTGTTATGTGTGTCAACTCTCTCGATGTTGACATCTCCTCTTTCAACAATCTCCCTAATCAGATGAAAGCGCCGCAGGACATGTTTGGAATTTCTATGAGACCTAGATTCCTTGGCTTGTGCTATTGCTGTGTTGTTATCACAATACAACACAATAGGCTCTTCAATGCTAGGAACAACTCCCAACTCAGAAACAAATTTCCTCATCCAAACGGCTTCTTTTGCAGCCTCACTTGCAGCTATATATTCTGCTTCCGCTGTGGAGTCAGCCGTTGTAGACTGTTTGGAACTCTTCCAACTAATCGCACCACCATTCAGAGTAAACACGTACCCTGACATGGATTTCCTATCACTTTCTGATTGAAAACTAGAGTCAGTATAACCCCCTATTTTCAACTCAGATTCACCACCAAAAATAAGAAAAATGTCATGAGTCCTTCGCAAGTACTTAAGGATGTTTTTCACTACTTTCCAGTGGTCTTCACCTGCATTGGACTGATATCTGCTCGTCACACTAATTGAATAAGCAACATCAGGCCTTGTACACAACATCGCGTACATGATAGATCCTATTGCTGAAGCATAAGGAATCTTACTCATACGCTCTCTTTCCTCAGGTATCTTAGGAGACATTTTTTCGGAAAGGGACACTCCATGGCTCATCGATATGAGACCTCTTTTGGAGTTTTCCATGCTAAACCTTTTAAGCACTTTCTGGATGTATGTATCCTGGGTAAGACCTATCATTCTTCTAGATCTATCTCTATAGATCTTCATACCGAGAATGTAGGATGCTTTTCTCAAGTCCTTCATGGTGAAGTTCTTTGATAGCCATACTTTGACTGATTGTAGCATCGGTATATCATTTCCTATAAGAAGTATGTCATCCACATACAATACAAGAAATGTTACCGCGCTCCCACTAACCTTCTTGTAGACACATGGTTCATCTATATTTTTGATAAAACCAAACTCTTTGATTGTCTCATCAAAATGGATGTTCCATCTACGAGAAGTTTGCCTTAAACCATATATGGTTCGCAGCAGCTTACACACTAGGTGTTCATTTCCCTTGGAAAGAAACCCTCTGGCTGTGTCATATACACTTCCTCCTCAATTCCCCATTAAGGAAGGCCGTTTTCACGTCCATTTGCCAGATCTCATAGTCGTAGTAAGCAGCAATCGCAAGCAAAATCCGAATTGATTTTAACAGGGCTATAGGCGAAAAAGTTTCATCAAAGTCAATCCCTTGCCTTTGTTTGAATCCTTTTGCCACGAGCCTGGCCTTATAGGTCTCCACCTGGCCATCTGCTCCAATCTTTCTTTTGTATACCCACTTGCACCCAATAGGCTTAACACCTTCAGGCGCCTCAACCAGAGTCCATACTTGGTTGGTATACGTAGATTCCATTTCGAATTTCATGGCACTATGCCATTTCTCTGAGTCAACACTACTCATAGCCTCATTATAAGTCACAGGGTCGTCATCATCAATGATTGACAACTCATTGTCATTCTCAATGACAAGGCCATAATACCTCTCAGGTTGGCGAGTCACTCTCCCTGTCCTACGAATGGGCTGTTCCATAGAAGGTTGTTTAGTCTGAACAGGTGTTTCCACTTGATCCGTAGTAGTTTGTGCTTCTTGAACTTCATCAAGTTCAATTTTGCTCCCACTGTTTCCTTCAAGGATAAACTCCTTTTCCAAGAAGGTAGCATGTCTGGAGACAAACACCCGATGATTGGTGTAAAAGTAATACCCCAAAGTCTCTTTAAGATATCCCACAAAATTACATTTTACGGATCGAGATTCCAGCTTATCTGGGTCAACTTTCTTGACATAAGCTGGACATCCCCAAATCTTAACGTGTTTAAGACTCAGTTTCCTTTCTTTCCATATCTCATATGGTGTTTGAGGAACAGATTTGGAAGGCACCTTATTCAGTAAATATGCTGAGGTTTCCAATGTATAACCCCATAGGAATACTGGAAAATTCGCATAGCTCATCATGGACCGAACCATATCTAACAAAGTTCGATTTTTCCTTTCAGATACCCCATTTAACTGTGGAGTATATGGAGGAGTCCACTGGGAGACTATACCATTTTCTCTGAGATAATCTAGAAACTCTCCATTCAATTATTCACCACCTCGATCTGATCGAAGTGTTATAATACTGTGTTTGGTTTGTTTCTCCACTTCATGTTTATATTCTTTGAACTTTTCAAAGGCTTCAGACTTGTGTTTCATCAAATACACATAGCCGAATCTAGATCTATCATCTATGAAAGTAATGAAGTACGAAAATCCACCCATGGCTTGCGTAGACATTGGTCCACATACATCTGTGTGTACCAATCCTAGAAAATCTGCAGCCCTCTCTCCATTTCCACTAAATGGAGATTTGGTCATTTTACCCAATAGCAAGACTCGCATGTAGGATATGATTCAAAATCAAAGGGGTCAAGTAACCCTTCCTTATGCAATGTCCGCAGTCTATTTTCACCAATATGACCTAGCCTATAGTGCCATAAATAGGTCAGATTTTCATCATCTCATTTTCTTTTATTAGTTTGTTCAATCTGAAGTAAATCATGCTCTACGTCACATACATACAGACCATTATTTAAAATGCCACGTCCAAAAAGAACATTATCTCTAAGGATAGAACATTCATTATTCTTAATAATAAATGAAAAACCATCCACATCCAAAATAAGAATAGAAACAATATTCCTCACAATAGAGGGAACGCAATAACAATTATTCAAAATAATAGTCTTTCCCATAGGCATATGTAAACTAAATGATCCTACAGATATGGTCGCAACCCTTGCTCCATTTCCCATTCGTAGAATCACCTCATCTTTTTCAAGAGTCCTACTTCCCTTTAGTCCTTCCAATGAATTGCAAATATGAGAACCATAGGCGGTATCTAATACCCAATGTCACACCCCCAACTTAAATAGCGAAATAAATATAGCTATTACATCTTTTTAATGAAGAATACACAACCAAAATCCAAGATCTTACAGTTTAGGGTTTGGAACAGCCCAACACTACCAACTATTACATCTGATTACAAATACCGAGTCCTCACACAACTATTATTACTTATTCTACCTGAGCTCGAACATAAGCATCAGCATCACAGGTCTTACGGGCACTCTGCTTGAATCTAACCATAGCTGCTAGCTGTAATATAAGGGTAAAGCAAGAAGTGAGCCAAAAGCTCAACAAGTGCTAATAGTACAACGCAAAACATAAATCGAGATATACCTTTAGGAATGACAATGGAAAGACATAATCAATGATAACGAGAGATAAAACTTATGTGAGTTGGCATCATTTTGCTTGCATCAAAACAAATTTTAAAAATCATTCTTAATCAAAATCATTTTATGATGCTACGGATTACAGCCGGTGATCAGCCGCGAAGTAATCCCGAACCTCGCTGGGTTCTAAAACATTATTGGGAATCCCTAGGCAACTTTTAAGCCTAATATAAGTGTGGAAAGGACTCGCGTCTCAGTCCAGATCCACCATTCAAAGAAAATATTTATCCCCCTTCGGGACTGAAAAATCCACATTTTAATCATTTTAAAAACTGATGCCGATTTATGACAAAATCTCTTTCGACTGTAATCATTTTTATCAAGGGATTATAGATCAACTTGAAACACTGGAAATATGACATTAAATCTCAGGGCCATGATCCACTAGACTTTACTATATTAGGGTAATTGAGAGGTTTCCATAAACAAGAACTTTGACAAGGAAATTGAGCAAGGCTATTGGATAATATGAAAGAGTAATGCCAAACTAGGCTTAAAGCAATGGTTGTAGATAAGGTATAGGTATTAGAACATCAAGAAGATAAGCATCACTGGTTCCAATAGGATAGAGGTGTTAAAATATAAAGAAAGTGATCATCAGCTCAAGATATAACAGGGTATCAAGCTTTAGGGTAAGGATAGGGTTATCAAACAATCATGAATGAATTTAAGAAATGATTGGCTTTTAGGTATCAAGATAAAGTTTCTATCGAGGTTATTTCAAGAGTTGAATCAAAGCATCAGGGTGCAATATCAAGATTTCTCAGGGATCAATAGAATGATAATCAAAAGGATCAATAAGGTATTATAACAAATCTCTATTTTATCATGGCATTAAACTATCATGAAAGACTTTTGAACTACTTGCAATACGTACTCAAGGGTTCATGGCATCTCTATGTAACTCAAAGATAAACAAAAGATACGCTTGATTTAAATATATCAAAATGACTCAGGATAATTGCATCGATATATATATGATCTGTTTACAGTAAATACGAAGGTCAAGTTGAATCACTTGCCTTGAGATAGACTGGTCTGGTCTGACTGGTAGGAGCAACAACTGGAGCTTCACTCGACTTTTATGGCAAGTTTTCTCTACTTGACCCTCACTTGTGCCTTTTTCTCTACTGACCTTATACTATCTTACAACTATGGTGGTTGACCTAATACTCACTTCTAAGTGTTCTAAAACTATGTGATAAGTGAAAGTGCTCACTGGTGCAAATTTCAGAATGGTAACTAAGGTTTCTTGAGTGCATTAGACACTCTTAAACTACAAGTTTTTCTTCAAAATTTTTACACAAGACTCTCCTGACCTAAGGGCATCTCACAAGCTTGATGTGGCTCAAAGGCCTGGCTTGGGCCTTCTTGGGCCTAAGCTAAAAGTCCAAGGTTCCCCTGTTTTTCTGGGCAGAAAATGCCCTGACTTGAATTAACTTGTGACACATGGTTCTAGCTCATATCCTATGAACTATGGTTGGAAACACTTCTCTGACATACCCTCTAACTAAGGCCCAATTGGGCCTAATGAGGGCCTACCCATGACATGGCCAAATCTCCCTATTTCTAAGTTGCAACAAAACTGTCCCCTGCTGGACAGATTTTGTTATTCTACTTGTGCACCTAACCAAATGACATGCAAACCTCCAACCAACTCCTAAAACCTATTATATACTCCCCATACTAACTTCTGGTAGCTTGGGCCTCAAAGTGCACATCAATGACATGGTCAAAACTCACTCTAAACCTCAGGGTACTAAACTGATTTTTCTGCAGAAACTATAACTCTCATTTTTCCAAGGTTTTGACTTGACAACTCAACTAACAAAAACTCAATACTTAAACCAAGACTTATACATGGTAATCTACTGAACTAACTCCTTTATTCTCAAAATAACATTGGGTGAGATCATCCATGCCTAAAAACAACAACATGCAACTAAATATATAACATGCAACTCATGGAAAACACATAACAAGATTTCGGCTAGGCATAAAGTTGTAAATGCTTGCAAAATCGACTTGCACCTAATACTTATCCTTAATAATTATGAAATATAACTCCTTTTAAGTATTAATAAGAAATTCATCATGGAAACAATCTATTTAAGCACATCTATTTCGAATTTTATAGATAACAACATGATTTCGAAAAGAATAGCATGCAAAACATGGTTGATCATCATTTTAATGTCTTAAAACTAGCATGCATGGCTAAACATAAATTTATAATGAGATTTCAGTAGCATGCAAAGGATTTTAAAGCATGATATCTCCATAAAACACTTAGTTAGCACATATACATAATATATCTCATAGAGAGCTCTTGAATTCACAAGAATCAAGAGTTTCTCTTTGGAGATCACACAAAACTACACATGCAACCATGAAACTTCATCTTCCAAATCACAAAATTCTTGGGAAGTATATAAAATAAATGTAGGTGAAAGAATTACACTAGGAAAGATGAGAAATGGAATGAAAAATGGAAGGGAGTGGGGGAAATGGGGTTCAGCCGAGAGCAAAAGGGAGGGAGGGGAAGAGAGAAATTTTTGTGGTGTGTTGGAGTGTGAAATGATGAATGACTTCTCTCCACTTTGATTTGTTTGTTTTATGCTATTTGGTTGACAAGTAATGAGTGGAAGTGAGAACTTACAAAAATGTCCCTTGGCTAAAGTTAGACCATTTTGCATGCAAGGCTAAGGTAGTAATTTGGTAATAATCAAATGAGTTAGTGGGGTTGGAAAAGTCTTATTTGCCCTTTGAGAGAATAGAAAGAGAGTTTGCATGCAAGGTTATTCATGTAATTTGATAATTATAACAAATAAAAATTATAAAGATTTATTTTTATAAAATAAAATACAAGTTCAAAAATTATAAAATTTATACCATAAATTAACTTGTATTTTTAGAGACTTTATAAAATCATTTTCAAAATTTGTGATCAAAATGCCTTTTAAAAGAAGATTTTTCCAAAGCTTAGAATATTTCTTATAAATCAAAAATAAAGAATTTAAATAAACTCTTGCTTTGAAAAATCATATACTACCCAAAGCAAATTTATAATGCAGAAATTTTCACTCACACAAACGTACAATCATTGAATATATTTTCATTTGACTTAATATTATACCAAATTTCACAAATAATATTACATAAAATGCCGGTCGTAACATCCTCTCCCCCTTAAGGGATTCTGTCCCCAGAATCTAAGAGAACAGATGAGGATACCGGGAACGCATATCAGACTCTAACTCCCAAATCGACTCTTCGACCTTAGGGTTCCTCCAAAGTACTTTTACTAACTTTACTGACTTATTTCTAAGACTCTTTACTTGCCAGTCGAGTATTTTAACCGGTTGCTCCACAAATGACAGGTCTGCCTGAATTTCTACGGGTTCATATTCTATCACATGGCTAGTGTCAGGATTATATTTCTTAAGTAACGACACATGAAACACGTTATGCACATGCCGATACTGAGGTGGTAAGGCCAACTCGTAGGCCACCTTTCCTACTTGACTCAAAATCTCAAAAGGACCTATATATCTAGGTGCTAACTTTCCTTTCTTGCCATATCTCATCAACCCTTTCCTAGGTGACACATTTAGCAACACAGCTTCGCCAATTTGGAATTGAACATCCTTACGCGCTGGATCCGCATACTTCCTCTGTCTATCTTGAGCAGCAAGCAACCTTTTCTGAATTAACTTGACTGAGTCATGCAACTGTTGTACCAATTCTGAGCCGAGAATTCTTCCTTCTCCTACTTCATCCCAACTTGTTGGTGATCTACATTTTCGCCCGTACAAAGCTTCATATGGTGGCATGCCGATACTGGAATGATAGCTGTTGTTATATGAGAATTCAATCAATGGCAGGTGGTCGTCCCAACTTCCTGCAAAATCGATTGCACAACTGCGCAACATGTCTTCGATTGTTTGAATCGTCCTTTCGCTCTGACCATCAGTCTGCGGGTGATACGCCGTGCTCATATTCAACTTCGTGCCAAGACATTCCTGGAATTGCTTCCAAAATCTCGAGTTAAATCGGGGATCTCTGTCTGAAACTATTGATACGGGTACTCCATGCCTTAATACGATTTCGTGCACATACAGATGAACCAACTTGTCCAGTGACGACTTCTCATTTATTGGAAGGAAATGCGCCGACTTCGTAAGACGATCAATTATAACCCATATTGCGTCATGTCCGGATTTTGTTCGCGGTAGTCCTACTATAAAGTCCATAGCGATATTTTCTCATTTCCATTCTGGAATCTTCAGGGGCTGAATTAATCCGCTTGGTCGTTGATGTTCTGCCTTTACTTTCTGACAAGTATAGCACTTCGCAACCCATTCTGCCACGTCTCGCTTCATATTTGGCCACCAAAAGTTCTTCTTTAAGTCTTGATACATCTTGGTGCTTCCCGGGTGGATTGAAAATTTCGAATGGTGGGCTTCATGGAGGATCTTATTCTTTAATTCAGGTACATGAGGAATCCATATTCTGGATGAAAACCTTAGTATTCCTTGCTCATCCCTTTTAGTATTAATCTCTTCTCCAGATAACTGATTTTTCTCTTTTTCCATTACTTCCTCTTGACACTTCTTTATCTTTTCCATTAGTGTTGGCTGAAAGGTCATTGCACGACAAACTTCTTTGACTTTCCCATAAGCACAAAGTTCCAATTCAAATTTTCCGATTTCTTCAGATAACTCTTTTGATGTTATCATCATATTCAATCTCTCCTTCCGACTCAGCGCATCGGCCACTACGTTCGCCTTTCCAGGATGGTAATTTATCGAACAGTCATAGTCCTTGATCAATTCCAGCCATCTCCTCTGCCTCATATTGAGCTCTTTCTGAGTAAAAATGTACTTTAAACTCTTGTGATCCGTGTAGATTTCACACTTCTCTCCATAGAGATAGTGTCTCCAAATCTTGAGTGCGAACACTATGGCGGCTATTTCCAAGTCATGCATCGGATACTTTAACTCGTGCGGCTTCAACTGTCTTGACGCATATGCTATTACCTTACTGTGTTGCATCAACACACAACCCAAACCCTTATGTGAAGCGTCGCTGAATATTACAAAATTCCCTTGATCATCTGGAAGTACCAACACCGGAGCTGTTACCAACTTCTGTTTTAACTCTTGAAAGCTATTTTCACATTCTGCACTCCATTCAAACTTTTGATTCTTTCTGGTTAACTTGGTCAATGGCGTGGCGATCTTCGAGAAATCCTTGACGAATCTTCTATAGTATCCGGCCAATCCTAGAAAACTTCGCACTTCTGTAGGAGTCTTTGGCCTTTCCCAACTCATAACTGCCTCAATCTTCGCCGGATCCACTTTAACTCCCTCATTTCCAATAACATGCCCCAAAAATTGAACTTCCTTTAACCAAAACTCACATTTGGTAAACTTGGCATACAACTTCTCTTGTCGGAGTATCTCCAATGCTATCCAGAGGTGCTGCATATGTTCTTCTTCCGACTTAGAATAAATAAGGATGTCATCAATAAATACCACGATAAATTTATCCAAATACTTCTTAAATACTCGATTCATCAGATCCATAAATGCGGCCGGAGCGTTGGTCAATCCAAACGGCATTACTAGGAATTCATAATGCCCATATCTGGTCCTAAATGCGGTCTTGGGAATATCTTCTTCCTTGATCTTTAATTGATGGTATCCCGATCTCAAATCAATCTTCGAAAAGCATTTTGCTCCCTTTAACTGATCAAAAAGGTCATCTATCCTTGGTAGCGGGTAGCGGTTCTTGATCGTTACTTTATTCAACTCCCGGTAATCTATGCATAGACGCATACTCCCATCTTTCTTCTTCACAAAGAGAACAGGTGCTCCCCATGGCGACGTACTTGGTCGTATCACTCCCTTATCCAATAATTCTTGTAGCTGGCTCGCCAACTCTTTCATTTCTGCTGGTGCCATCCTATACGGAGCCTTTGAAACTGGTTCCGTGCCTGGAGCAAGGTTGATCTCGAACTCAATTTGTCGATCTGGTGGTAAGCCTGGTAGTTCGTCGGGAAACACATCGGGGAACTCATTAACTACAGGAATATCTTCCATGCTGGGGCTGCCTCTCTCTGAATCCACTACATATGCTAGGAATGACTCACAACCTTTTCTAAGTAACTTCTTAGCCTGAATAATTGTAAGAAATAGTTGCCCTTGCCTCTGCCCCTTAAATACTACCTTCTCTCCACTCTTCGTCTTTAAATACACTCTCTTGGTCTTACAATTTATCTGAGCGCTATTCTCTCCTAACCAATCCATTCCTAAAATTATATCAAACTCTCCCAGCTTGAAGAGTATCAAGTCGGCTGAGAACTTATATCCCGAAATATCAATCTCACATTTTGGACAAAATTGATTCACAGGAATCTTCTCTTGGTACGCAATTACCACATTTACTACCTCACTCATAACCGTTTTATCACATTGGAGCTTATCAACAAAAGATTCTGATATGAAAGATCTTGTTGCTCCCGAATCAATCAATACTTTAGCTTTGACATTATTGAATAAAAGTGTACCTGCTATCACCTCAGAATTCTGAACAGCATCTTTCATCTTTAGATCAAATGTCCTTGATGTTGCTTGCGGGGTTGGTGCGGGTGGTGGAGGTAATGCCAATACCTCAGCTGGCACGCTTGCACTGGTACTTGCCACGTTCATCAGAGCTCTGACTGGTCCTGTTGCCTTACACTCCCTAGCCATGTGTCCAGTCTTCCCACACTTGTAACACGTAACTCCTGGCTTCGGCATCTTGCACTCGTTTGCCAAATGTCCCTTCTGATTGCACCTATAACAGGTCATACTCAGCTTATTGCATACTCCGGGGTGCCTTCTTCCACAGTGCTTGCATTCTGGCCTCTGGAACCTGTTTTCTCCAACTTGCCCTTGGCTTGCCTGATTGTTCCCTTTTGATTCTTGCCTTTTGCCCAAATTTCCCTTCCTTTGAAAATTTCCGCCCTTCTGGAAACCAATCCTCTTTACATTCCGATCTTGCGAACTTCTAGCTTCAGACTTTTCTCCATAAAATGGAACCTTCCTCTTCTTGTTATCCCTCTCTTTCCTTGACTGCATCCCATTATTCTCAATCAGAGCAGCTTTCTGTACTACTCCCGCATAAGTTTCAAGCTCAAACATAGCCACCCTATCTCTGATCCAAGGCTCCAATCCTTGCTGAAATTTCTTTGCTTTTTCCTCCTCAGTGCTGGTATACTTTGTCACAAACCTTGACAACTCAGTGAACTTCTTCTCATACTCCAATACAGTCATGTTCCCTTGCTTCAACTCAAGAAATTTTAGCTCCATCTGATTCTGCATGTACTTAGGGTAATACTTGTCCAGAAATAACTTTTTAAATCTCTCCCAAGAAACCTGCTGAGTGACTTCCATAGCTTTTACTGATTCCCACCAATAGATGACTTCTCCCTTCAAGAAGTAAGTGGCATACGGCGTCTTCTGATCGTCTCCTAACTGTACCAACTCAAAAGCCCTTTCCATCTCCTTGATCCATGTGTTTGCTATCACTGGATCAGTGGTATCATGAAATACAGGTGGATTCACATTCTGAAAAGCTTTGAAAGTGACAATTTGTCTAGGTGGTACTGGTGGTTCGGGTGGTTGGTGTGGCTCACGGTTATCTTGGTTTTCAATTCGTTGTTGAAGGGTTAGTTGTTGTTGAGCTATAGCATTGGTTTGCTGTTGCAAGGTTTCCAGTAGTCGAAGAATATTTGGGTCTGTGGTGAAGGTGGTTGTTGGGTTCTTCTTTTTGGGAGGCATGATCCTGAAATAAGAGTTGTGTCATAACAGATATGAATGAATAAATGATTCGAGGGTATCGCATGGCATTCTCATTGACATATGGGGTCAAGTTTCCAAATTAAGCAGATATGATGATAAAAACATAAAATAACAGTTGAGAGCAAATGGAACAATAGCACATAATTATTGAAATTTTAAAGGTCACAGTATATAGGGTTGGGACATAGTCTGATTCTAGGAATAACAGGCTTATTCAAAGGAAAGACGGAAACAACTGGGGATTCCATAGAGTCTGATAGTACAACAACATGAAAGGTAAATGGAAAGAACTAAGGCTCCACTCCATCTGAACGGGGCTTGGTAGTCTTTTCCTCTCGAAGCATCTTCACAATGTTCTGGAGCTCATCCGCCACCATCTGAATGACATACTGGCTGGTACGGTCCCGGTGCGCTGGCATCTCCTCAAGCTTAGTGTTGACGTACTGAACCAAGGTCTCAAGTCTCGCAATCATCTGCTCCTTGGGCTTCCCTTCGTAGTTTCGGCTGTCCGGATACACGTTCTTCAGTCGGTCTATCAGTCGGTCGTACTTGCCCTGAAGCATGTCGAACTCGCGCCTCAACTCAGCATACACGGAGAAAGCAATAGTGTCGTCCGACCCAGAGGATGACGATGAATGCGCCCTTTGCTGACAACCAATAAGAGGAGTATTAATAATAATTTACTTAACCTACTCTCTCGCATAATATCTATAACCTACACACAAATCCTATAACCTATTTGGGCTGTCCAGGGACTCTAAACCGTAGCTCTGATACCAAAACCTGTCACACCCCCAACTTAAATAGCGAAATAAATATAGCTATTATATCTTTTTAATGAAGAATACACAACCAAAATCCAAGATCTTACAGTTTAGGGTTTGGAACAGCCCAACACTACCAACTATTACATCTGATTACAAATACCGAGTCCTCACACAACTATTATTACTTATTCTACCTGAGCTCGAACATAAGCATCAGCATCACAGGTCTTACGGGCAGTCTGCTTGAATCTAACTATAGCTGCTAGCTGTAATATAAGGGTAAAGCAAGAAGTGAGCCAAAAGCTCAACAAGTGCTAATAGTACAACGCAAAACATAAATCGAGATATACCTTTAGGAATGACAATGGAAAGACATAATCAATGATAACGAGAGATAAAACTTATGTGAGTTGGCATCATTTTGCTTGCATCAAAACAAATTTTAAAAATCATTCTTAATCAAAATCATTTTATGACGCTACGGATTACAGCCGGTGATCAGCCGCGAAGTAATCCCGAACCTCGCTGGGTTCTAAAACATTATTGGGAATCCCTAGGCAACTTTTAAGCCTAATATAAGTGTGGAAAGGACTCGCGTCTCAGTCCAGATCCACCATTCAAAGAAAACATTTATCCCCCTTTGGGACTGAAAAATCCACATTTTAATCATTTTAAAAACTGATGCCGATTTATGACAAAATCTCTTTCGACTGTAATCATTTTTATCAAGGGATTATAGATCAACTTGAAACACTGGAAATATGACAATAAATCTCAGGGCCATGATCCACTAGACTTTACTATATTAGGGTAATTGAGAGGTTTCCATAAACAAGAACTTTGACAAGGAAATTGAGCAAGGCTATTGGATAATATGAAAGAGTAATGCCAAACTAGGCTTAAAGCAATGGTTGTAGACAAGGTATAGGTATTAGAACATCAAGAAGATAAGCATCACTGGTTCCAATAGGATAGAGGTGTTAAAATATAAAGAAAGTGATCATCAGCTCAAGATATAACAGGGTATCAAGCTTTAGGGTAAGGATAGGGTTATCAAACAATCATGAATGAATTTAAGAAATGATTGGCTTTTAGGTATCAAGATAAAGTTTCTATCGAGGTTATTTCAAGAGTTGAATCAAAGCATCAGGGTGCAATATCAAGATTTCTCAGGGATCAATAGCATGATAATCAAAAGGATCAATAAGGTATTATAACAAATCTCTATTTTATCATGGCATTAAACTATCATGAAAGACTTTTGAACTACTTGCAATACGTACTCAAGGGTTCATGGCATCTCTATGTAACTCAAAGATAAACAAAAGATACGCTTGATTTAAATATATCAAAATGACTCAGGATAATTGCATCGATATATATATGAACTGTTTACAGTAAATACGAAGGTCAAGTTGAATCACTTGCCTTGAGATAGACTGGTCTGGTCTAACTGGTAGGAGCAACAACTGGAGCTTCACTCGACTTTTATGGCAAGTTTTCCCTCGTCTCGAGATCCTACATAAATAATAATAATCCTCATTATAATATATTCTTACCATCTTAACCTATTTACAACCCGAAATTAAACATGGATGGCACTTAGGCCTATACGCACTTAATTCATATCCACCATTATATTTTCAAATGTACACACGTAGCCACATAATCACATATCGTATATTAATACCAAATAACATCATATACACCATAATGCCACACTAGGCTTGGATGATCTCGACTCACCACTTAAGTCACTTGGTCACTAACTAAACAAAGTCTTCAAATTTGGGCTTCCTAACTCAATGTGCCTTTCCTAAATTATCCAAAACCTATTGACCCTCACTTGTGCCTTTTTCTCTACTGACCTTATACTATCTTACAACTATGGTGGTTGACCTAATACTCACTTCTAAGTGTTCTAAAACTATGTGATAAGTGAAAGTGCTCACTGGTGCAAATTTCAGAATGGTAACTAAGGTTTCTTGAGTGCATTAGACACTCTTAAACTACAAGTTTTTCTTCAAAATTTTTACACAAGACTCTCCTGACCTAAGGGCATCTCACAAGCTTGATGTGGCTCAAAGGCCTGGCTTGGGCCTTCTTGGGCCTAAGCTAAAAGTCCAAGGTTCCCCTGTTTTTCTGGGCAGAAAATGCCCTGACTTGAATTAACTTGTGACACATGGTTCTAGCTCATATCCTATGAACTATGGTTGGAAAAACTTCTCTGACATACCCTCTAACTAAGGCCCAATTGGGCCTAATGAGGGCCTACCCATGACATGGCCAAATCTCCCTATTTCTAAGTTGCAACAAAACTGTCCCCTGCTGGACAGATTTTGTTATTCTACTTGTGCACCTAACCAAATGACATGCAAACCTCCAACCAACTCCTAAAACCTATTATATACTCCCCATACTAACTTCTGGTAGCTTGGGCCTCAAAGTGCACATCAATGACATGGTCAAAACTCACTCTAAACCTCAGGGTACTAAACTGATTTTTCTGCAGAAACTATAACTCTCATTTTTCCAAGGTTTTGACTTGACAACTCAACTAACAAAAACTCAATACTTAAACCAAGACTTATACATGGTAATCTACTGAACTAACTCCTTTATTCTCAAAATAACATTGGGTGAGATCATCCATGCCTAAAAACAACAACATGCAACTAAATATATAACATGCAACTCATGGAAAACACATAACAAGATTTCGGCTAGGCATAAAGTTGTAAATGCTTGCAAAATCGACTTGCACCTAATACTTATCCTTAATAATTATGAAATATAACTCCTTTTAAGTATTAATAAGAAATTCATCATGGAAACAATCTATTTAAGCACATCTATTTCGAATTTTATAGATAACAACATGATTTCGAAAAGAATAGCATGCAAAACATGGTTGATCATCATTTTAATGTCTTAAAACTAGCATGCATGGCTAAACATAAATTTATAATGAGATTTCAGTAGCATGCAAAGGATTTTAAAGCATGATATCTCCATAAAACACTTAGTTAGCACATATACATAATATATCTCATAGAGAGCTCTTGAATTCACAAGAATCAAGAGTTTCTCTTTGGAGATCACACAAAACTACACATGCAACCATGAAACTTCATCTTCCAAATCACAAAACTCTTGGGACGTATATAAAATAAATGTAGGTGAAAGAATTACACTAGGGAAGATGAGAAATGGAATGAAAAATGGAAGGGAGTGGGGGAAATGGGGTTCGGCCGAGAGCAAAAGGGAGGGAGGGGAAGAGAGAAATTTTTGTGGTGTGTTGGAGTGTGAAATGATGAATGACTTCTCTCCACTTTGATTTGTTTGTTTTATGCTATTTGGTTGACAAGTAATGAGTGGAAGTGAGACATTACAAAAATGTCCCTTGGCTAAAGTTAGGCCATTTTGCATGCAAGGCTAAGGTAGTAATTTGGTAATAATCAAATGAGTTAGTGGGGTTGGAAAAGTCTTATTTGCCCTTTGAGAGAATAAAAAGAGAGTTTGCATGCAAGGTTATTCATGTAATTTGATAATTATAACAAATAAAAATTGTAAAGATTTATTTTTATAAAATAAAATACAAGTTCAAAAATTATAAAATTTATACCATAAATTAACTTGTATTTTTAGAGACTTTATAAAATCATTTTCAAAATTTGTGATCAAAATGCCTTTTAAAAGAAGATTTTTCCAAAGCTTAGAATATTCCTTATAAATCAAAAATAAAGAATTTAAATAAACTCTTGCTTTGAAAAATCATATACTACCCAAAGCAAATTTATAATGCAGAAATTTTCACTCACACAAACGTACAATCATTGAATATATTTTCATTTGACTTAATATTATACCAAATTTCACAAATAATATTACATAAAATGCCGGTCGTAACACCCAAGTAGAAATTTGACCTAGTGACATATTAACTTCGATCATGAACATGCCTGAATCAGAAGCGGTAATCTCACTACCCTTCTTCTTCAATTCTGCAAGGTAAACCTTACAGTTCTTCTTCTAGTGCCCCAAGTTGTTACAGTGAAAACAAACAGCAAAATTAGGACCAGTCAACTTGTGAGCATCTAGTATGCTCCGGAGTGATAGTGCAGAAGACATGACCAATATAGTAAATCTGTAAATGATAAACACATAACAACACTTAGCAAATATTCAATTTCATTTCAAAACACTATATGAATCGGGTCTTTATTCATAAGTGTCTCACACTAGTTTATCTAATTTTTTCAACCCCCTAAGTGAAAATTAAGCATTCATAATGCTAGTGGGAATAAGGATCCTACATTCCATCACACAACCTCGGCTGTGGCACGAAACGTCATGTGATGTTCAATAGACAGACAACTCTTGTCAATCACATCTTATGTTATTCCCTAATATAAGTTTAGTCTCTTGAATAATTGAGTCACGGCTGTGGCACAACAAACTCAATATTCTAAGTCAAGTCTAACCCAATATTTCGTACAATTGAATCAGTCTCCAACGGCCCACGGTTGTAGCACGTACCGACCTTTAGATTCTAATTCAATGTACACATCTTTATGTAATAGACAAGTATTTCTTATTTCGAAATCAAAGCCCTCGGCTGTAGCACGAAACGACGATTTAAAAATAAGAACCACTTTCTACCATATTGGAAGGCTATGACCGACACAAGCCCGTTGTGTCATTAGCCAATTACTACTTGATATTATTTAATTTTAGAGGGATTATATTACGTTACAATCATAATCATATTATAAAGAGATTATTCCTTTTAAATTAAATATTTCTAATCAATAATCGATAATCAGATGATTCCCAGATCAGGTGGAGCATTGTCAAGATGCATCACTTAATAACCCTTTCTTACAGATAGAAATCTGTTGTTGACAGAATCATCCTTTCTCTCAATATTGAAAATTCATATTCAATTACGTGTTTCATAAACACAAGAATCTCATGATCGTATTCATAATATTTATTGTTAAGGCAAGAAATGATTCCTATTCTAGATTTTCTAGAGCACGCCTTATATTGATTTAAGTTCACCTAAATCTATCATCGCATGGTAAACATAGGCATATATCTCATATATAAAATTAAATAAACAAGTAAATGTAAAGTGCAATAAAGTAAATGTGTTTGGTTATGGCCCCATCCTATGTGATCTTTATCAAGCTCATGATAAAGATCAAGGTCAATCTAATATGGTGATGGAAATAAATACAACTACTTATTACATATGTCTTCTTCTTTATTTAGACTTCTTGTATGCCTCGTCTTCTTCTTTGTATCACCTCCATTGGATAGCCTTCTTGAGTCTTCAATTACAATACATGATTGAAAGTAAAACTAATCTAATGAACTTACAAGAATAACTCGAGTTACATTCGAGATTTATGATTACAAAGATTGACGACATGCAAGTCGTATTTAAAACCAAAACCAAAATCATTACACTAAGGTCGAAAGGCCATAACCATCCACCATGCTCATACAACATATAAAAGCATTTAAAACACATAATCTGATCTTAACATATCATATTATCCATGATCTAATCATAAAAAGAAAATATGACAAAAATCAGAAAAATCAGAATCAAATCAGAAAAACAAGAATCACTGTTTACGGGCAGTAAACGACGTCAAACGCCTTACGGACGAGTCGATGATAGCTTTTGCTATCAATTTTATTTAGACGCTTGTTTACCTATGGAATAGGGTATTCGTTTGCGTAAATCGGACACCAGACCCAGATTTCAGCAAATCTGCAGCAGCCAACTCAGAATCTGTATCTAATATCATTCTCATAATTAGAACGAACATAAATCATGTATATATCAGTATATATACAGATTAAATAATCATCTTATGATTATACAACTCACATGAATATCATATATTCAAAACCATACATATATAAGCATATTATATCAACATCAAATCATGGCGAATCACGTACATGCTCATATATCGAAAACAGTTAAACACATAAATGAATTAAAAACTTTTCGCAAGTAGCTCTGATGCCATTGAAGGGTTTTTAGCACATAAACGCAGCGAAAATGTAAATTTAAATCTTGAAAAAAAAACTGAAACCCCGCAGGATCCATGCAAAAAATAATATTTAATTCGTAGTTCAGTATGTTTACCTTAAGAAGCTTTACGTTAATGGAAAGATGGAGGTCTTTAATGGCGATCCAAAACCGATGAACGGAGATCCTCAGCAGCTGCTCCTCAAGTGTGAAGCACTCCACCGGTATCCACCAAGAAAATGATGTAATGAAGGAGGAGAAGATGGAGAGAATTAGGGTTTTGTAAATCTTTTTGGTTGAGGCAAAAATAGGGTCTATAATAGTATATTTATAGGCAAAATTTTCAGCTGAAAATTTTCCTATAAAATATTATTATTATTAACCCTTTATAATTCTCACTAATAATTAAAACACCTTTTAATTATTAATCGTTTTTCTAAACTCTTTAGAAATAATTCTCTCACTTGATTTAATTTCCAAAAATTAAATTCTTAATTAATAATATTAAGAACCTTTTCTTAATTAATTTATAATCAATTAAATCTCATTTAATCAATTATTAAATTTGCCAATTAATTATTTATTTCATAAATAAATAATTATCAGCCATTATTAATTAATTCCTCCACCATTAAACCATTCTCTTTTATGGCGTGACCCTGTAGGTTCAATATTAAGCCGGTAGTAGAAATAAATAATAATAAAACTATTTTATCATTATTTATATAAATTCTCTAATTTATTAAATATGATTAATTAATTAATCATATTTATTCTACATCGTGAGGGATACTTCTCAGCATATCGCGACTATCCGGATAATACGAATTCACTGCTTAGAATACCAAGATCCTATTCAGTGAGTAGTTACCGTACAATCAATTCTTTCTACCCTGCAATGTCACGATTAAATACAAGGCATGAAACTTGTGTCAAGCCTATCTTATTGAATCACTTTCTTTCCCATTCACTATGTTTATTTCTATTTAATGTAAATTAGAAACTCCTTTCTAATTTCATTCACTCTGGCCAGAGATTCCTGAACTAGCATAAGTGGATCAGCATTGAACATTCTCTTCTTTCACTGGAAGGGGTAGATCCTTTATTGATCATACACTATCTTCTTGTACAAATTCCTATACCCAGTAGAGCCCTTATAATTGTCCCTTAAGACTAAGAACTAAACCAATGCATAGTTCAGTGTACACAAGATGACTATGATGACCTCAAGTCTAAGGATACTTGTACAACTATCACTATGTGAACAACTGCTGACACGTGAGTGAACTCCATCAGTTGTTCAGCTGTGTGAGTCATGTTCAGTGAACTTATTCTATAATAAGCACCTACATACTAGCTATAGTGTCACCATACAAATATCTATGAGAACAGACATCCTTCATAATGAAGCAAGCATAATATGTACCGATCTTTGCGGATTTTAATTACCAGTTAGTAATCATACGACCAGGAACTATTTAAGTTTAGAGTTATCATATTTTAGGTCTCATTATTATGATCTCATCACAATCCATAAAAAGCTTTACTCTAAACTGTGGTATATCTTATTTAAACATTTAAATAGATAGAGCCCACAATAAAAACAAAACAAGTCTTTTATTAATATCAATGAAATCAAAACAGATTACATAAAAGTTATTCCTAAATCCTCATACATGATTGGACTTAGGATATATCTCTTTCAGGCACTGTGTCTCCAAGGCATCCCGTATCTCCTTTGTAGTCTTGGAGGCAATCCCTCTGTTTGACATCACATTATCCAAACTATTGTGCAGAATATTCCTGACTTTTGAATCTTTAAGCATTAAAGGCTTTTCATGATCTGACCACTTTGATCTTTCTTTCCTAACATAGTGTTCAGGAGCATTTAGGGTCATAGCCAGAGTTTTCATAGGGTATGGAGGTCCTGTTTTGATGATATCAACATATGTATCATCAATAGCTTCCAGGAACATCAACATCTTTACTCTCCATGTAGAGTAATCAGCTTTCTTCAGGATGGGAATTTTCAAGCTTCCATACTTACTTCCAGACATCTTAACCTTTGCAAATTAACAGTTAATTTGACCTCTCTGATACCACTTGATGCCTAGTAATGTAATTGTTTAAGGGGGTTGGATACAATTACTAAATAAATCGATGTATCATGAAAGTAAAGTAAAAACAGATGAATTAAATAACAGTTTATATTGATCTTTAATAAACTGCTACAAAACTCTCTCAAGGACAATATTCTTAAGAGCTTCTAGTTTATGCGAATACTCGAGTTCCACACTTTAAGTGATAACCTATTATGTGTTTATATACTACACAGCTACAATCAATCATTATTAATCATAAGATATGTTATAATATAATTCTACCACTTTCTATACATATCTAAATAAACTACGATCCTATAAATCAGACCTCCTGATTTATCTCGGATAATTGACTTATCCACTCAGATCCTGACAGTCTTCTTATCTTGACGACTTGACATATCCTGACTATCAAATAGATCCTGATTGGCTTAACATATCCTGATTCCTCTATTAGATCCTGACGTGTTGATAAATCCTGAATCCTGACATAGACATTTCCTAAAATCCTAATGTACTGCTCACTTCACAGGATGACACCGAAGCCATTTTGGTGAAACCAATCAAAGTTATACAAATGGTCTCTAACACTCAAGGTAGAATTCTTTCTTTATCTAATAGAATGATTATAAATAGACCTATTGATAGGAATACCTCTATTTATATGACTACAGACCAGTCCTCTTTGCCACATCTTATTTATTCATTTCCTAGTGAGTTGAGCCTTTCTAGTGAGAATGTGAGAGGCAGTCACTTTAGAAGATCACTTTAAAAGATCAAGAGAAAAACAGAATTTTTGAGAGGCAGTCTCCAGTACTGGAAAAAGGTGAGGTAGATTTGAGTGACAAAAGTGAGCTAGATATTACTATTGAAAGTAATATATGTGTGAGAAGTGATGAGATCACTTTAGAAGAAAAGAGAGATTTAGGTTTTGGTTCTCTTATTTCAGGTTCATCACATGATACTACCTCTTTTAAGTCAAATCTGATTTAAAGCTCAAAGGCAAAGTTCTTAATGCTACTTCTGATGATCCTAAGACATTTTCTGGTTCTGATGATGAGTTTGGAGCTTCTGACGATGATGATAATCCTGATGCTGGTGCTCTAAAAGCTGGAATAGAGGCATCTAAATTGATGAACTTTAGTTCACCATCTAGTTATACTTTTGTCCTGCTCTTAATACTCATAGAACTCATGAATGGAATCATTCTTGGAGCTTACCTAGTGAAAAGATTTCTCTGGAATCTGCTCAGACTTTAGCCATCATGGTGTTCATTTGGTTTCTAATCCTGATATGAAAGCATCTATCAATACCATCGCAATTTTAGTCAAAGGATTGCGTTCTTCTGTCTCTGAACTCAAGCAAGATAATGTTCATCTTAGAGAAGAGATTGATGATCTTTCTGTGACTATTAAAGGTACAAACAAACATAATGGATTGATAAAGAGGATGTTTAGCATAGAAGCTAAGCAAGATCAAATGTCTAAGAAGCTGACAGCTTTGGAAGCTGGTCAGAATACTACGAGTTCTAAGTTGAATGTTATTCTCTCTCTTCTACAAAGTCTAGATTCCAAAAAGGGGGAGATAGTACCAAAGAAAAAATGTCAACCTAAATCAGTTTTGAGGAAAAATACCAATCCTGATGATGATGGTGATAAGCAAGAAAAGAAGACCTCTGATGTTGTGTTAGTTCAAACTGGACCTGGAATTGAAAATCAAACTACACGGTCAACTCAAGTCTCTAAGGTTAGATTACATGGATCCAAATTAGAAACTGCTCTTGTTACTCCAAGTTATATGCCTAACACTGATAGAGTGATAGTATTCTTGATTCTGTCAAAACTGAAGATGAAATTATATTTCGGATCGATTTACAGATTCTCTCTGCTTATGCTGAAGCCTTTAATGCTGAAAACTTCAAGGAAGGAGAAATGGTTTTTGACAGAGAAGAAAGGGCACATGAAGGAAAAATCAGAATTGCTATTGACAAAGCAAATCAAGCTTTTAGAAATATGCTTAGAAGATCTGAATGGAATAGATGGAGGAGTACAAATATGAATATGTTATATGAAAGAGTAGAACGGAAAGCTCAAGTATTTCCAAAGATCAAGAACAAATACAAATGGAGAAAAATTGATGATCTTATTTGTAATGATAGATTGAGCTTTACTCCTGGAGGTATAAGGCTAGATGGCTTACATGGTTCTAATCCATGGGAGATAAACAGTCTTGGTTAGTACAAGCCAAGAATCTCAAGTTGATTGAACCATTCACAAGATCTGGAATAGGACATCATGAAGCTAAACTTGCCAACTTAAAGTTGTTGAACTTCACTCTTGCTGATAGTCCTGGTCAGGAAGTAACTGCCGATCGCTAGGACAGACTTGAAGTTGTTACGATTATACTTGACAAACATGATGGTTCTGAACCTAAACAAAAGATCTTACTCTTATTGAAAAATGATCAAGTTCAATTTCTTTTTCTTGATGAACTGATGATCATGTCTATAAAGGAACTGAAATATATTCAATATTTTCTAAGAGTTGAAGATAGAACTTCAAGAGAATGGTCAAACCTGATTCCTACCAATATCAGAAAAAGGATACTGGATGATGGTCAATATTTGCTAAGAGTTGAAGTCAACATGAAGAAAGGAGTAGTTGTGATTGAAAATGTTCTTACTCAAAGGCATATAACCATGAATCCTAATGGAAGAAGAACTTGTTATGTGTCACTAAAAGACATGATGACAAAAAGAGCTTAAATCAGAAATCTAAGAGCTGCTATCTGTAAAGCATAATATACTGTAATATGTAATCGAGGAATTATAACTTAACTTGAAACAGAAATAAATAAAAATATTAAATTATGAAGCACAGGAACCCTGAAGATGAAGACTAGATAATTACAAAGAATCAAAATATGGAATTAATGCTCCAAGCCCATAACCTAGTCATGGGAAGAAGTTAATTAACATGTTCAAACCTCCATGAAGAATAAGATTTCAAGGAACTTCCAGTGTCAGTGAATGATTTAATTTGGAGTATTAAAGATCAGGGGGTTCAGTGATTGAATCAATGAATAATCATCCAAGATGTATCAGCTCAGTATTACAAAAGGAATTGAATTAAATCAATTCATGTTAGTTGCTTGTGAACCAGACTAGTGTACCAAGCATTAATATTCCAGAAAAGATTTAATTCAGTAAAATAGAAGAAATGTTTCTTTGATACATCTATTGGAAACAGAGGGAAAATATTCTAAGTCAGAAATCATAATGCCTTGTGGTCGCATGTTGAAAGGATGTGAAAATATTTTAAAGCAATCACAATGCCTTGTGGTCGCAGGTTGAAAGGATGTGAAAATATTCTAAGGCAATCACAATGCCTTGTGGTCGCAGGTTGACAGTTGTGAATATTTACTAAGGCCTTCACCATACCATGTGGTCACAGCTTAGAAATTGGAAGAAAAATTCTAAGGCAAGACTTCTGCCTTGTGGTCGCAGGTTACTAGTTAAGAACATTTTCTAAAGCTTATCATGTGGTCGCAAGTTAGGATCAAATAGCTCTTTCTCTCTGGTTGCCAGTTATCACTTGGAGTTTATTTTCAAGATCAAATGCATCAATTCAAAGGATTTTTGTGGATACAATTATGCCACATGTCCGATAGAAATTGAAGACTACAAAGAAGTAATTGAATACAATTTTCATTTGGTTATCTTCTTCAGCAAACATAAAGTATATTACGAGAGCTCCATTAAAGACCATATTTATTAAGCTTGTAAACACAAAGTTGTGTTGCTGAATTCATTGTAGCTAATTATTTGTTTGATTAGATTTTAGCAACCTCAAGGTTTATATTAATAAAACAATATATTCCTCGAAGTGTTTCGTGTCTATTTTGATAACGAAGAACTTAATACGAATCGAAAAAGATTGTAGGTATCGTATTCAACCCCCCCTTCTACGATACTTTGGGACTAACAATTGGTATTAGAGCTTGTTTATTGACATACAAATCAAGATCCAGAGAAAGAAACAAGTTCTTGAAAAAATTATTGAAATTTTTTAATTTTCAAAAATTCTCATTTCTTGAAATTTTTGAATTTTAAATAATTTTAATTCCGCCAAGATGGTGAATAACCAAAGAATTGGAAGTATTAAGGTTCCCCCATTCTATAGAGATAATTACAACCTATGTACGAAAAAAGATGATATTGTTTAGAATCCACTTTATATTGGGATATTACCGAATGGCCCTTATGTCCCGATGGAAGTAGTTGCTGAATCCACTACTGCAACTGGTGTAAGAATTCCTTCCTCATCTACTCCCAGGGATCTGTCTAAATATACGGAGACTGACCAGGAGTTGATAAATCTGGACACAGGCCTTCAACTCATAATAGTGGAATCGACCGATAATGATATGAGTCATCAACTTCTGGGAAGTAATAGTGCAAAGGATATGTGGGAAACCATTGAGCTGTTGATGGAAGGTATAGAAGAAGTAAAAAAGAACAGGAATATTTTGACGACTCAGTATGAAGCATTCAAACTTTAACCCCAAGAAACATTGTCTTCACTCTTTGAGAGATCTACAAGATTTTTAAGCGAACTAAATCTACAAGGGAAAGTTTATCCTATATGAGAGTCTAACAGAAAGTTTATGCTGACTCTACCAGTTCATTTGGAATAAAAGAACACATCAATCAGGGAAAGAGCTGATTTTATTACCATGTATGTGGATGTGATTTATGGAAAGCTAAGAACACATGAATTGGAGCAAGAGTAGAGAGCTATTATCTATGGACCTGGTTATGTTGATAATAAGAGTACGACACTTGAAAAAACCACAACACTTATAGTTCGTGAACCTGAAACCCAAGAAGTCAAGGTTTCACCCTCCTCAATAATCAAAGAAATTGTTGTAGCAGAAATTTCTTATGGTGAGCCAGAGGACAAAAGTAAGTTTTACACTCAAGAAGAACTTGAACAGTTGGAGGAAAATCTATGGAATACATGGCTGCAAAATTTAGCCATGTTAGATTCAGAAGAAAACCCAACTACAAACCAAGGGGTTCATCTGGGAGATTTTAGAAAGGAAGCTACTCACCAGGGTCAAGCTCTAGAGAAGGCTACAAGTCAAGCTAGGTAGACAAGAGCAAACCAATATGTTACAACTGCAATGAGTTGGGGTAATTTGCATCTGATTGTAGAAATCCTAAGGTAGCAAAAGGAAAAGAATCCTATGAAAAGAAGGAAACTTATAAAGATCTGAAGAGGCAGAATGAGAAGCTGAAACAGAAGCTGAATGCTTATGTGGTTAAGGAAAAGGGGAGAGCGTACATTGCTGAAGAAAAAAGCTGGGATGATACTAATTCGGATGAAGAGGAAGAGTATGTGAATCTAGCTCTTATGGCAGACTCTGTAGAAGAATCTAGCTCTTAAAGCTGAGAGTTTAACCTTCACAAATGAAGAACTAGAATTGCTTGTAGTTGGCTTAGAATACCTTAAGAAAAAGAATGAATATTTAGAGAATAAGGTTAAGTGAAACGCAGACATAGAAGCCATTAATAGAACCCAAATTGTTAATTTAGAAAAGAAGTTACAGGCGTTTAAGAATGCAACTTTGACTCAGAAGGAGATAATAGATAGCCAAAGATTTAAATCTAAGACTTCAATAGGACTTGACTATTCTAAGCTGACCAGTAAGAAGCATAGTGGTGCATCAGAGATAAACATGTTTGTCTTAGAAAAGGTACCATATGTTATTAAGGATGTTGTATATCTGTTGTTCACTGAGTCTTTTTCAGAACCTTTGGATGAAGTAAGTTTTCTAATCAATGAGGAATTGATTGCTGAGGACAGAGAGAGAGAGAGAGAGAATGTAGAGGAATCCCCTAAGACTCCTAAGGCTCCAGTTAGTAAAGCTAAACCCAAAGCTGGCCTAGGTAATAAGGTGGATAAGAAAGAACTTGACACACTTAAGAAACCAGATACCATAGATGAACCTAAGACTGGTGAGAGTGTTAAGGTTAAGGCTAAGAAGAACATGAATGGTAAGGTAGGTGTAAATAAGAAATCTGATTTTGTATCTTCCTCATCTGCATCTAGAAAGTTATGTAATAATTGCAATTCTGCTACACAACTACACATACATGCATAAAAGCTAAAGTAGAATCTGTTACAACTTCTAGTGTGCCTGCTAGGGCTGCACATGGGTCGGGTTGGCCGGGTTAGAGGTGATTTTACAACCTGACCCAATTAAATCGGTTTGAAATTTTTTAACCCAACCCGTAAAATATAAGTTTGTAACCCAACCCTACCCGCCGTACATCGGTTTGGGTCGGGTTGGGTCGGTTTGGATGGGTTGAATAATCCGATAAAAAAAATTTGAAAACTATTTATTATCGCTCATTTTGAAAATTTAAATAAAAATGAAATGTGTATAACTTATAATTATAGTGCAAATATTAAAATTTGATTAACATCATAGTTTTAGTAATGTATATCATATCATAAATCACATGCATCCTCAAATAAATTAACCATACATCTGTAAACGAAAATGAATATGCAAACATAAATTGAACAAATAAAATTCTATCATATTACTTAGAAATCTTAATATGATATTGGAGATGGAAAAAAATACACAAACCATTTAAGATATTGTAGTAGTTACGGGAAAACATATGATACATATCAAACTTAAAAAATTAAGATATTATAGTAGTTACGTGAAAACATATGAGAAAAGGTATAAATACATATCAAACTTAAAAAATTATATAAAATTATGGATGATATATTAATGAATCGGGTTGGGTTGGGTTAGGGTAAAAATATTTATAACCCGTACCCAACCCATTTATGTCGGGTTGATCAAGAAACAACCCATCTATAATTCGGTTTACGTTGGGTCGGGTTTTTCGGGTTGAAAAAGGGTTGGGTTGGGTCGGGTTGGTCGGTTTGCTCAACCCATGTGCAGCCCTAGTACCTGCCATGCCTAACATGCCTAGTTTTCGTGAGCCATGTGGCGTAGTTGGTTGTATGTCATGTGCATTTGCTACCATGTCTGAGTATTTTAAAGCTTTTCATGCAACCGCTAGCACTTGCACTGACACTAAGACAAGCATGAGTAATGAGCACACACAAGCAAAGACTGTAGTACCTCCTGTCTCTATGTCTGGCAACTCTATCAAGACTAGCACTGAGAATGAGTCATTCAATATGAAAGCTAAGCCTGTTAAGGTTTCATTTGTTGATTCTGTTTCTATCCCTAAACCTTTAGGTCCCAAGAAAACTTGGATACCAAAGTCTTCTAAATCAATCTGTGTTTGCAGGGTAGGGTTAGAAAGGAAAATATCATGTGGATTCTGGACAGAGGGTGTTCCAGGCACATGACAGGAGAAAAGTCCTTGCTCACAGGTGTGATTGAGAAAGCTGGCCCTATAGTTATCTTTGGAGATGACAACAAAGGATTTGCTAAGGGATAGAAATTGGGAATGTCATCATTGAAAACATCTCTCTCGTTGAAGGACTAAAGCATAATCTTCTAAGCGTCAGTCAGTTTTGTGACAAAGGATACAATACAGACTTTAGACCAGAAAGGTGTTTGATCACTCACAGGAAAGATGAGAAGCTTGCTTTACAGGGAGTGAGAAAGGGTAATTTGTTCGTAGCTGACTTGAAGTCTACCTGTGATGGAGTAATGAGGTGTTTCTACAAAAAAGCTTCATCAGAACAAAGTTGGTTGTGGCAAAAGAAGCTCTCACACTTGAACTTCAAGATAATGAATTCTCTGGTTAAGAGAGAACTGGTGAGAGGACTACCACAGATGAAATTCTGTCAAGAAGGACTCTATGAAGCATGTGAAAAAGGGAAGTCAAAGAAAGCATGTGACGGCCTCAACCCCGGGGTCAGGAGTTGACGTCACTAATAACAATCACCATTCAATCTAAATCCTCGATAATACATAACTACGACCCCTTTACCAAGACCTTTTCCAAGTTTAAGTATGATTTAGGTTACAACTAACACAAATCAACTTACAAAAATTATCCTGACGCAACTAAATTAACACAGCAACTCAACAGACCACCCTTGGTCCAACACAACCATCTCAGAGGAGTCTGACACGAAGGGAACTGGAACTCTGCCCTGACTACCATGGAAGAATCTCCTAGGCATCTGCAATATATATATAAAACATTCTGCAAGGGTGAGCAATCAATTGCTCAGCAGTACCACTATATGAATAACAAGTAAAACGATTTAAAGCAAAACTGTTATAGGAACAGAATTCATAACTTGTTAGAAACATGTAAAACAGGTATAAACTGGATATCAAAACTAGCATGCTCTGTAAAACAAAATCAACTGTCGTGTGTTGTGCATAAATACCAGAGTCCAATTTTAGCATGCTATTTTCATTTTCAAACCTTCCGTTCCATTACAGGAACTATAAAACCATTTGTCCCGTTACGGGGACCCAAAACCATTTGTTCTGTTACTGGAACCACTAAATCATCTGTTCTGTTACGGGAACCACTAAATCATCTGTCCCATTACGGGGACCATAAAACTATTTATTCCGTTACTGGAACCATTAAACCAAAATCAGATATAAAAGAGGATGAATTCTAGGGACAACTAATCAGTCTATCCCACCATAAATTGTTCCGGAACTCAGAGACTAGCTAGGTCTCTGTCATGCTGGACTAAGCGGCCTACCAGTGTGCGCATCCGACTTAGCCTCTTACGCAACCATGCTGGGCCGTTACCTAATAACGGGCCTCTTACGCCACTGACCATCCAATATCTGATTCATTTTAATCCAGTGTCCAAAATCATTTATACCTATCTCTTTTTAAATGATTACAGCACACATTCTAAAAATCCCTTTTTAATTTTTATCACAATCTAGAGATAGGCATCTTCAGAAGTTACCTTTTCCCTAAAACATCAGTTAATAAAACATATTTAAATACGGGGAATACGTAACTTAAAACATTTTGTTCCAGTACGTAATTTAAATCAACAACTATTCATATATACTGAACTGTAAAAGATTAGTTCAGGGGTACTTGCCTTGCAGAGCTTTACCACTTTTACCGATTGACCTTGGACTAACTTGGACACTCGGTTTTATCGCCTTACTATTTGACTATCCCGGATCCGACTTCAACGCTCAGGTTCTTCGCTTGGAATATAGCTTGTCGTCTGATCACTGGGTTATCTTTAGTTCGACTTCAATTCTTGAGTCCTTCTACTAGAACCTACAGAGCCGAAATACCCTACGTTAGACGTCTAGGTATGCTTGACATATCCTCGCTAACAACCTACCCATTCGATATCAAAACCCGACTCGTAATTACACATATTATAATAACACACACAACAATTAGGGTTCACGCTCTCAGAAATCGGTTCGGTGTTCATTTTCAGAAAATACGTATACTCGTCATTTTACGAAATTAGGGTTACTGGATTTTGACAGAACATTCACCACAACATACAATCAGGTCTCGCACAAAATATATGTATATACTTATTTACACTTGCTCGACATTCCGACAATTACAGGGTCTGTCCCGAATTTCCGAATTTAATTTCCAAAAATTCGGGCAGCACCTCCTCTGTTTATCGGCCTACCCGTCAAACAACTCGACGTTAAATCACAACAACAAGCCCACAATAACCATAATCCAACAATCCAACGAATCACGCAATCCAGATTTCACAAATTCCCAATCACCGCTTTAACCCACTAATTATTATTATAATTCGTACTTTATATCCTTAACTTGTATTTTATTCACTTATTTATTTTAAAATGTTAGGAATCAGAATTAAATCATCACCATCCACCGTCCGCTCGTAACGGGTCATCGCGAACGGCGGTAAAATTTGTCGGTGCCCGATTAATTTCGGGTTTCCATACAAATTTTCACCGATTAATAACTAACGATTCCCGCATAAATTTATTATTTATCTCACGAAAGCCATCAAAATTTGATCCTGTAGAAAATAAGATAAAAACAAATTCAATTCAATAAAAGCACTGAAGTCACAGAACTGCACACACACAGGGGCATACACGCGTTGCACGTGCACACCCACTGAACCACCACCATCTCGCCGGAATCCGGCGATAGGCGGCAGCATCAAGCGGAAACAGAACACACCATAACATCATACCCAATTCATATACATATGTATATATACTAAAAATGAAACCGAACAACACAATCACAGATGGTCGGAATAAAAGAAACGACGACAACAGACCTACACACACGGAGATACACAGGAACACACCCATATACACAGAAGACACACACGACTGAACCAAGAATCGGATAGAAGAACGGCAAGGGCGGCCTGAATTTCGAAGCAGCCAAGAAACTCACCAGAACCCGGGGCCAATCCGGAAAATAAAAAGGAAAGAACACCGAGGAGAGAGAAGCAGCCAACGAGAGAGGAAAGAAAAGGAGAAGTGAAAAATCGAATTGATGGATTAAAGAGATGATAGAGATAATCAGAGAAATTGATTCTGTGAAGTAAAAGAGGAGAAGCAGATAAATCATGGACACGTATTCTGGAAATAACAGGGAGCTGCCACGTGTCCTTATTTTCCCTGGAAGCCTAATTTTATCTCGTTCTGGAATTTAACGAGTAATTGCGCACCGAAAAATAATCTAAAATTTACCAAACAATTTTTTTTTAAAAAATATTGTAGATATCCCGAATTTTATAAAAACATAATTTTCGTAATTTTAGGACAATTTTTAAAATGCAATTTATACCCGCTTTTATCGATTAAACGAATCGACGCGCGGGTGAAACTAACTCCGAAAATTCCTAAAATAATTTTAAAATTCTCAGAATACTACGAACTTAATAAAATATAAGTTTCATAATTTTTGAAGATTTCCATAATTAAATATAGATTTTACCATTAAACACACTCAGAAAATCATTTAAAAATAAATAATTAATGAAATATTGATTTCTCAATTTTATAAAGTCCTAAAAATAATTATTGAAATTATAAAGTTGTAAAAACAATTTTAGAGACAATCTAAGTATTTATGGAAATAAAACTGCAATAATACTATTTTTAACAACGATACAAAATTATATAATTCATTAATTAACCACGCAATTCAATTCCATACACTAGTAATCACATACACATAGAGACAGAGTAATAACCCACTGACTGAACCCACACAAATATTTTATTTAAATATTTATTCCATAATTACACATTTAAAGAATAAATAAAATATACGAGTCGTTATAAAGCATCACACAGAAGCAAGGAAATGACAAGCTTAACTGAACCTCTTCAGTTAATTCACATGGATTTATTTGGTCCGGTAAATGTGTTATCATTATCAAGGAAAAGATATGCTTTAGTGATAGTCGATGATTACTCCAAGTACACATGGGTGTTGTTCTTGCAATCAAAGGATGAAGCACCCCAGATGATAGTTGTTCATATAAAGAAGATTGAGATGGAAGCGAAACTACCTGAAAAAAAGTTCAGATCAGACAATGGAACAGAGTTCAAGAATGTATTTCTAAATGAATTCTGTACAGAGAAGGTATTTCGAGACAGTACTCAGCCCCAAGAACTCCACAACAAAATGGAGTAGAAGAAAGGAAGAATCGAACCTTGGTTGAATCAGTAAGGACTATTCTAAGTGAATCAAGACTCTCTACCTACTTCTGGGCTGAAGCTGTCAACACAGCGTGTTACACTCAAAATCGTCCCCTGATTAATAAAGATCATGACAAGACTCCTTATAATATTATGGCTGACAAGAAACCAACACTGAAATACTTTCATGTGTTTGGAGCTAAATGTTTTATACTAAAGGAAGGAAATGAGCATCTGGGAAAGTTTGATGTTAAAGCAGAAGAAGGCATATTTCTTGGCTATTCCCTAGAATCTAAAGCTTACAGGGTTTATATTATTACTAATTAGAAGGTGATTGAAAACCTTAATGTAACGTTCGACGACACCAAGTTAGCAAGCCTGCAAAAGGAAAATGATTCTGAATTTTTGAAATTTGAAAATCTTTCAGATGATCCTTTGAATGTAGAAGAACATGAGATTGCTAGTGCTATACATACAAAACATGGCAATGTTGATCCTGAATCAAGTGGTGGTAATGGTGTAAATAATGATTATGAAAATCATACAGGAACCCCTTCAAGAACCACTAATCAAAGATCAGAATCATCAAGTCATGGTGGCAGCAACTCAGGGGGAGCAGAAGGAGGATCTATAGTTCACACTCAATATCATGCTGAAAATGGGGAACATCAAGATCTTATATGCCTCGACAAAGAGTCTGGAAGAAAGACCATCCCTTTGAACTGATCATTGGTGATCCCGACACAAGAGTGAGAACTAGACATGCCACACAGAATGAATATCACTTTTCAGGGTTTCTCTCAGAAATGGAACCTAAGAAAGTGGATGAGGCACTTGAAGATCCAGATTGGGTTATTTCCAAGCAAGAAGAACTTAATCAGTTTGAGAGACAGAAGGTGTGGAAGCTTGGACCCCGACCAAAGGACAAGTCAGTGATTGGTACCAAGTGGGTATTCAAGAACAAGTTAGATGAAGATGGAATTGTAGCGAGAAACAAGGGCAGACTGGTAGCTAAAGGTTACTCTTAAGAAGAGGGTATAGATTATGATGAAACCTATGCACCAGTAGCTAGACTTGAGGCAATCACGACGTTTCTGACATTCGCAGCATATTCAGATTTCAAGGTTTATCAAATGGATGTGAAGTGTGCATTCCTGAATGAGGAAATTGAGGAGGAAGTGTATGTGAAACAACCTCCAGGTTTTGAAGATCCAAATCTGGCTAACTTTGTATACTTTCTATTCAAAGCTCTCTATGGTCTCAGGCAAGCTTCAAGGATATGGTATGACACTCTCTCAGAGTTTTTACTTGAAAATGGTTTTACTAGAGGTATTATAGATAAAACTCTGTTTCATAAAATGCATAAATCTGATATGATATTAGGTCAAGTATATGTTGATGACATTATATTTGGCTCTACTGATGATGATCTTTGCAAAAGATTTTCTAAGCTAATGCAGAGTAAATATGAAATGAGCATGATGGGAGAGTTGAACTACTTTATTGGATTACAAATGAGTCAAAGGAAAGATGGTATATTCATCTGTCAATCCAAGTACATCAGAGAACTTCTCAAGAAGTACAATCAGGAAGATTTAACTCCGGAAAATACTTCAACACCAACAGCCTCTAAGCTTGATCAAGATAAAACTGGTAAGAAAGTTGACATCACAAGCTTCAGAGGTATGATTGGCTCATTATTATATTTTACAGCAAGTAGGTCAGATATTATGTTTGTAACATGCTTATGTGCTAGATTTCAAGCTGACCCTAAAGAATGTCATTTTATAGCTGTTAAGAGGATATTTAGGTACCTTAAGGGGACTCCAAATCTTGGTATTTGGTACCCTAAAGGTACAGGTTTTAACCTAGTTGGCTATACAGATTCAGATTTTGCAGGCTGTAAGATTGATCGGAAAAGTACTTCGGGAAGCTTTCAGTTTCTTGGAAGAAGGTTGGTATCTTGGCATAGCAAGAAGCAGCACTCAGTATCCACATCAACTGCTGAAGCTGAATACATAGCTGCTGGAAGCTGTTGTGCTCAAATCTTGTGGATGAGGAACCAACTCCAGGATTATGGTCTGTTGATGTCAAAGATTCCAATATTCTGCGACAATACTAGTGCCATAGCAATCTACAATAACCCAATTCAGCATTTAAGAACAAAGCATATTGATATCATGTATCACTTTATCAGAGAGCATGTCACCAATGGCACTGTGGAATTACATTTTGTACCCACTGCGGATCAATTGCAGACATCTTCACAAAACCACTTGATGAAAACATTTTCTCTAAGTTGGTTAGTAAACTTGGTATGTTTAATATTTCTAATTAATAAATTAGAAGTCAATAACGGCACCATGGATAAATTCACTTGTTATTTAATTTCAATATTTTAAGGACATGTGAATTTATGTGTCATTATTTATTTCTCGTAGTTCAAATATTTGTGTACTTGCATCTAATTGATAAATATTTTAGCACTTATATTGATATATTGTTTGAAAATAATTTAATCATAATTGGTTAGGTTATGAGTAAAATATGGTAGCACAATTTTGATATAAATTAATTGAGACTTTATCAATTCAATGATAAAAGCTTCAATTTTAATAATCAAAGTTGTGATTTATTAATTTTAATGGACTTTATATTATTTAATATTTAAAGAGGTTCATTAAAGTTAATTTGAAACAAGCAGCATAATTTATTTCATAAAGATATAATTATCATCAATGTAATGATAATGATTATTTAATTATGAATAAAGGCTTGTTTTGTTTTAACTTGTAACCTGCAATCTCACTTAACCCTGAATTCGCACGTTATAAGTTTCAGCTCAAAATTCCATTAACTCCCAACCTACGACCCTTCTTACCTTGTAGTCGCAGATTATTTTTAACTAAGATAGATCCATCTCCTAACCTGCGACCTATGAGTCCCTGTAGTCGTAGGTTGACACTTAACATTTTTTTGTTTTTTTTGGTTTATGTTGTGTTTATATATATCAATAGGCTTCCTTTTTCATTTCTTTATATCTATACACACAAGATTTTCAGTCGCAAGAGAGAACACATTCATATTTTTTTTTATTAAAAGTGTACCCAAACTCTGTCAAAATTCATACGGATCACAGATTATTGTAGCCCAGGCTTTGACCTTTCTGTAGACCGTAAAAACTTGAGTTTTCATCGGTTAAATAGAGAGATCATGATTTGTAATTCCATTAGTTTAAGAGACTCTTTGGTTGCAACTATTAATTGATTAATTAGGTTATTTTGCTCTCAAGGTTTATGTTTAAAATTTTGTTCTCTATTAATTTGTAAGTTGGACTTTAAATAATTGTTTTAATTTTCGTGCACGATTAATTTGTTTTACGATCGAAAATTTATTCTTATTTTTTTTTTAAAAATGACGGATAATATTAAGATACTAAAAACAAATTTTGTCTCCGCTATAAAATGTAATCCATCTCATTTAGGTGATTTTGATAAATGGATTCGTTTTCTAAACGAGCACTTGATTGTGCACTATGCTTTAGTTACTAATGTCCAATTGAATGTTTAGCTCCTCAAATACATTCATAGTACAGCTGAAGACACATCAGATGATGACAGGCTAGGGTTCTCATTTTTCATTGGTGATAAAATAATTCAAATCACTGAGGATGATTTCAATGAATATCTACATCTTCCTCGAGATAATGGGAACTGTATAACTTTTTCAGAGCCATCAAGAGTACCATGCCCAATGACACCCTTCCAAAACACTTCAACAAGAGTCATCTACCCAAAGCCTGGAACTTATTCTTTAATATTCTATCCTTCTGTCTGTCTCCCAAGACTGGTGGATTTCATGGAATAACACAATTCATGAGGGAAACTGGAGTAGCTATTGCTCATAATCTTCGAATCAACTTTGTACGTCTGTTCATGAAAGAAATCCTGGAGAACCAAGCTCAAAACAAGATCACATCGTATATGTCAGGTTTCTCCAGATTGTTCTAAATGGCAAGCGCAAAGAAGCTCAGCAAGACCTGGTTTACAGTGACAACATACAACAATCTCCAGAATTATCCTCTAAATTG
This sequence comes from Apium graveolens, assembly GCF_009905375.1. Classification (NCBI taxonomy): domain Eukaryota; kingdom Viridiplantae; phylum Streptophyta; class Magnoliopsida; order Apiales; family Apiaceae; genus Apium; species Apium graveolens. Next base: position 219,380,835 of record NC_133652.1, read on the forward strand.
GTGGTTAACCTGCTAAGAAAGACTCCTTATTCTAACAAGAACCCCATTCATGTGACGGACTTCATGCAAGAATACTTTGACTTCATTGCTCCCAAACCTGTCTCTGAGTCTGAAGATGATCAAGAACCTGATGCTAGAAGTGAAAATGTTGATGAAGCTGAAGCTGAACATGAAGCTAATCCACAACCTAACCCTGAGGCTCAACCTATGGATGTTGACCAAGAACCTGTTATTGCAGAACAGCCAGAAGAGGTTCTTTAACCTGAAGCTGTTAAATAAGAAGAAGTTGAGCCCACATAATCAGAATCAGATGTTTATAGGCCAGACTTCACATGTATGAATGAATCTTCTATGAGTACTACGTATGATGATTTAGTTGATATTGATTCATTTTACCTTGGTGACTTTCACACACAACTTGTCCAAGAGCAACTAGTTACAGGAGGCAGTGAATGTGTTTTCCCGCAAATTCATAACTACCCTCTAGAGCCAATAAACACAACTCAAACTCTCTTAGCCCAATCCCTGGAGTATAAGGATTCCATGAGCATAGAGGGAGAAACAGCACACGATGCAACAAATAAGGAAGGTACTTTGAGTGAACCCACGGCTCTGTCTCCAACGAAGCAAAGCAGTACCCCCATTGAGATAACTGTAACCTCCCATGTATCTTCCCAAAAGGATATAATGGCTGAAAAGGCACATAAACAGTTACTGGATCCATCCTCTCAATAAGGTGGATCTATTCAAATTTGCCCGTCGGCCATGTCATCCTGTATTGAGTCAAACACACTCTCCGATATTCAAGCTCTTGAAGCTGTAAATGAGTCGATCAGAAGAGCATTATTTAGTGAGGATGTCTTGACGGTTATAGGGCATTTAACCATATTACGGTTAGAATATCCTGTTCAAGGTCCTTCAATGGATCAAATGCTTTCACATGTGTTAGGAGAGAGTGCGTGTAACACCCCCCAAATCCGGGGTCGGGGATCCGGGTTGTCACGAGTTCCATTTCCCCTAATAACACCCAATCTTAATAAACAATCAACTACTCTGTACTGTGACCCATAATAAACACACACACCACAAGTTATAGTCTCAGAGATAAATATCCAAAAATAATCACAAGTCGTTTTATTCCACAATTATATGCCAATACACCTTAAAAATGTTTCTGAATAAATTTACATTTCTTTGCCATTATTACAATTCATAAATATACATAATCTGGTACATCAAAAGTTGAAAGCCTAGCCTATTAGTAGTTCCTACCTCAACGCCTATAGGAAACTGCGGAACGTTTCCTATCCGCTCGCGAATTGGGAGCTTGGTCCTGTTCATCTTGTCTATCTGATATTGTGTGATGAAAGAAGAAAGCAAGGGTGAGCAACAAGCCCACCAAAATAATATGTATAGTGATTTACAATATATGAGCATTCTCATAGTACTCATGAAAGTCTTGGTCAAGAAGAAATGAACCAAGTTGATATCTTAACGCGACCAAGTCGCAAAATATTCAGTATATATGTATATATACTTTTCAAAATCTTGGAAGTCCTCTTCCATGCATAATATACACAGAGTTCCAGTTTATAACTGTATAAAAATATCGTTGCAAGGTGATCTCATATATCTAACCTTGTCTCAACGTTTTTCTGAAAATCTTTGTCATGCATAAGATAATCATTTACTAGATATAAGTTTAAAAGATGAAGTTACAAGATACTCCAATATACTTATATCCGAATACTACTTGAACTACCACCGTTCAAGTTATAATCAGTTTCAAAGTTCATCACCCAGATGAGACTATAAGACTTGAATAGATTCAATCTTTGAAATATCATTATAAATAATGAAGTTACGAGATACTTCATTAAGTCCTGATATATATATCCATACATATATATATATCATACATTTCCAGAAAATCTCTGTCATGTAAAGTATGAACAGAGTTGTAATATCCAATGAATTTGGAAAGAAAAGAATTTTGGCATAAACCTGATATCTTGCTGATCAGGCAAAGATACCCATTAAGTAACCTTTTCTACTAGTAGATGGATGAATCCCCCACCGGTCATCACCCTGGCCACATAAGGACCTTGTGCTGGACCGCCACCCGGCCTCTTACGCGTTGATGGACTGCCACCCAGCCACTTACACTTTGATAGACCGTACCCCGGCCTGTCGCTTATGCCGACTCAATTAGATGGACTTACTTCCCGAACGTTGGGCAAGTAATCAAATTGTTTGTTTTCTCAAAACAGCAACCACGTTGCGAATGTAAAATGCACCACAGAGCTGGATCCCCCAGGTTTTGAGCGAGTATTTAAATCCCCTTTGAAAGGAAGATCTTAAATATAAAAAATGAGTTTTGGGGTCCACTCTAACTTTAAAAATCATTTTGAAGACTCGAAAACATTTTTAAGAATGTTTGGAGTACTGCTGATTTATTAAAATAAATCAGTCCCGATATATTAGAAAATATCTGAATATTATTATTTAAATAATATTCTCATAAAGATAATCCTTATAAAAATAATCGAAGTAGAAGTTTTAAAACTTATACTTGAAATGGATATTAAATAACCAAAGATATACTTATATGAAAGTACTATCTTTATTTGAATAATCGAAAATAAGTTTGATTATCGAAACATTATTCTTTAATAAAATAAAGAATATTATTAAATAATAAGCGGAGTCATAATACCTTGAATGAATATTATAAATAATATTCATTAAACAAAATAAAGTGAGTCATACATCCTCAAATGAATATTCAATTAATAATCAATAAATATAATAAACAGAGTCATAAGTCCTCGAATGAATATTCAAATAATATTCATTAAATAATATAAAGTTATCGAATAAACCTTATTCAATTAATAGTTGTGAAAACTATAATCATATATATATAAATATATATATATATATATATATATATATATAAAATCTACTCGGGATCCTCGACTCCCGGTTTTAGAAAATGTTTTCACCTTTGGGTCCCTATACTAAGGGTATATGCAAATTACCGCTATTCTCTAGCATAGGTATTATCAACTGAACCAACAGATATATATGGCAAGAATACGAAACAGGCATGCATATGTACCATATCACATGCTACAATATATCGCAAGAATTTGCTAATAACAAATATGCATTTATCGCAAGATCATGCATATACACATATACATCACAACAATAGTTATAACGGGTAGAAAACTTGCCTGAGCGACTGGGGGTTATGAATGGCTCGGGACGAGTCTGGTAACCTATAAGCAACAAGTAAGTTGGAATTAAACCAAAGTCACTTGTAAATCTATACTCTAACCAACTCAGACTCTAACGCTCGTTTTGCGCTTACTGATTCTCTTAAGTCACTCGAGTACCCTCAGCTCCACCATTTTTAATAATTTAACCATTACGAGTTTTAAGGCAATTCCTTCGTGAGTGTCTTACCAACTTCCTATTACACCTTACATAATTGTTTCATAATCCAATTAGTCCTTTAAGGTCTTTAACCAAGGTTTCAAAGTAAGGCGAGGGGTAATGGTTCGGTCGCGAAATGCCGTTACTTAAAACGGTCGTTTCTCCTAAACCGTACATCGGAATCAAACGAACTACATATCAAAACGAAGCTCGTAACATGAAATTTCTAAACATGGCAATGGTAAAAATCTAGCAGTGAGTTCAAGGGTTCTGATCTTAAGAACAAAAACAGTCTACGGTAAATCGGGCATTACGACGGCTATGTTTACGCGATTACCCAATTTTAAACCACTCCAAATCATCTCACAATCAACCCACAATCACAACCCAATCAAAACTCCATCCATACTTTATCATAACAGCCCCAACAACTCAACATTAACAATTTATACTATTCTTTATCATGAATTTAAACTACACTTAAGTTCTTTAATCAGCAACAAGATTTACAACTCCAAAAACATCCCAAAACCAACTAATCTCTACATACACAACCATCAAGCCTCTCATGAACTAGAATACTCATATTATGCTCTTAACATTCAATAACAAAGCTTGGTTAAGAAATTATACCTTCCTTGAAGCTTCTTAACACAACACAAGAGCTTTGAATGCCTAAAGAACCTTGATCCTTGCTTGTATAACCTTAAACTTTCATAAAAATTCAAGAAAACTAAAGTTATTTCTTGAAGGTTACTATTCACCATCTTCTTACTTGATTTATTGGAAGAGATTGTGAAGGAATTAGGAGCTTAAACTTATAGGATATCCATATCTATGTACAAGGAACCTTAGATAATTACCTTGTGATTTAACAATGCTTGGAACTTGATTTTTGGAAATTTCTTCTTTTGAAAAAGAAGAAAAGCCGAGAGCAAGCTTGGAAGAAAGAGAGATTTTTGTGTTTTTGCTTTGATTTGATTCTTTGGTTGGTTGTTTTTGATTTGTTTTTGGGTAATTACCTTTCTAACCTTGACTTTGTGTGGTTATAAACCAACCACATCTCCTTCCTCCCTATGTCATGCTTATGTCATCATGTGATGTCATCCTCCCCTCTTTGTCCTCTTCTCATTGGTTGGATGACATCATCCCCTCTAATCCCTTTGATTAACTTCCTAATTGTTTGCCTAATGACCGCTGATCTGTTATACGGTTCGCTTAACTTTCGTTTTCGTTTATCGTTTGAGGGATCATACCCGGGATCTTATTACTTAGGTTCCCTTAACCTTTCTCAATATATTGTATTCCTTTTATGATCCTCTCTTATAATCCTTTAATTTAAATCCTTTTTATCCTGTTACCTTATACTTAATTCTTTCCGTATCTAGTGGATTTCCGGGAAAAATCAAAGTGTTCGGAATTGGATTCTGACGATCTTTACATACACTTATATACCACATAGAGTACTAATAATATCCCAGAAGATCAATAACAGAACCCCTACATAGTGTGGCATGAAAAGTTTTCTCATTCATCAAAAACACTATTCATAAGGGTTTCAAAAATTTTCCAAATATTGGGGTTATTACAGTCTCCCCTCCTTAAAAGGATTCCGTCCCGGAATCAGATAGAAAATGAATAGGGATACTCTCTTAGCATTACACTTTCTAACTCTCAAGTAAATTTTCCCACATTGTGGTCCTACCACCAAACTCCTCCTAGTTTGATAACCCTTCTCCTAAGCACTTGTTCCTTTTCACTCTATAACCCTTCCTGGTTGCTCCATATAGGTTACGTCTGGTTGCATGTCTATGCGCTCATATGCCCCTATTTATCTGGCATCCGAATTACACTTCCTTAACATTGATACGTGGAACACGTTATGACTTGCTACATGTTCGGGGGTAGGGCTAGCTCATATGCTAACTTCCCAAAACGTCTTAATATATCCAAGGGTCCAACAAATTACAGACTTAGCTTTCCTTTCTTTTCGAACCTCATCAATCCTTTCCAAGGGATACCTATAACATTACTAGGTCCCCTATTTCATACTCTTTGTCCTTTTGAGTCAAATCAGCATACCTCTTATGTCCATCTTGGGTTACTACCAGCCGTCCTCTGATTAGATCTATTATATCCCTGCTCCTTTGGACTACTGCGGGTCCGAGCATCTTGCGCTCTACAACTTCATCCTAACATAAGGGAGATCGACATTGTCTTCCCTCAAGGATCTCATAAGGCGATACCTCAATACTGACATATGATCTATTATCGTAAGAAAACTCAATCCGTGTTAAGTGATCATTCCAATTTCTTTCAAGTCTATTGCACAGACTCTCATTATAGCTTTTAGCATTAGAGCTTTTGCTTCTCAATACCCATTCTTTTCCAGTTCGTAATCGCTACTACCTTCCGTTCCTAATATTATACTGGTTATACTTTTGCTCGTTAGCGTTCTATAACCTTTTAATAACCTCGTCAACCTTAGTATCACGAATGTGTTAGGATTGGAATACCATCGTACTGATACTACTTCCTTTAGCTGCTTCCATCTTCGAAAGCTTGGTCCTTCATATAGAAGTAAAAGAATTTATTGAGAGATCACTATGATCATGAACACTTGTTACATTGCATAGTTAGTACAGAAGGTGGACAGCCTTTAGTACTTGACAAGCAATTAAACAATAGCTGGTATCCTACTCGGCTTCTATCACACAGATAGATAGTCATTCGGCAATGCCTCCCCTTCTGGAAGGGTTGTTCTTCTCAGCTTACATGAAATGAAAAGAAGAGAAAAGAACGAATTGAAGAGAATTGTATATATGAAAAAAAAAATACTGCCACAAAATATCTGGCTTGGAACCTACCTCTGAATTATAGAGGTTTGTCATAGGAGAACAAATCATATACGTATATATATCAACATCAAGTATTATCGCATTGCATTTCACATGCTTAAATATTTTTGCTATTCCGTCCATCATTCTATGGACCCATGCTCTTCCTCGAGCTTATACACAATCACCTTTGAAACTCCCTCGACATTGAAAATCAAATCTGGGATCTCATTCTAGACATCATCGTTACTAGAATTCTATGCTTGCATCGCAACCTTCCTCGTATAGTCATACGACCCTCAATTGATAAGGAGGAATAAATATTCAATAGGTAAATAATCTACTTAATTAGTCTATTCAATGATAACTTATACATCACCACGACCCGATTAGTGGTACTTAATCTCAACATCCATTCCAATACAACTCTCATGGTTGTAATCGACTCATTACTCGCAGAATCATTGCTGCACTACTATGGTCCACCACTGACTTACTGTCGTCATTCATTTTCCATGAAATCTTAATATCTAACCATACGGAGTCCATATATGTCGCATAAAATTCTTCTAAGGAGGTAACCTAATCACCATTCATGATTCATGAAGAACACTCCTGATCCTGACATACATACATGACATGAAGTAGATAAAATTGCAGAAGAGTTTCAGTCAAAGCAACGATAGCAGGTGAATACCTTTCTTAATCGTATGCCTTAAATAGAAGACTTAACTCAAGGTTCGTTTAGTCCTCTTTTTTTTTGAAATATGGTCCTGGATTATTCTCAAGATAGTATCTTCTGAGATAGATAGCCCGCTCATGGCGATTACATGAATTAAACCTTTACCAACTACTATTACGGTTGGGTATTGCACAGTCATCAGAAGGAATGTCAATCTTCCAAACCATAATACAACCTGCATAGCTTTAACCATCATCACTGTATTCCTTTGGCACAAGCGCCTATAATTATCCTCTTACCTTTAAAGTGTCGGCCACCTCTTTGGCCTTTCCTGATAGTAAAATTTCCTTACAGTCAATGTCATTTTAACCACCTCCAAATAAATTTTCTACCTTATTTCAATCACAGCTTATGTGAAGATATTTTCCTTAAAATCTGATGAGTAAAAAAAAAATTACCATTTTTCCATAAGTTATTGCCTCAGTCTTTAGAGGTTAATCACTGTCATGACTGACTCTCAATCATAATTAGAACATCTTTTATCTTAGGCTCTAATTGCCCTGAACAATTTCGACCTTTACTGGTTCGATCCATACTTTCTCGTGGTTTAACACGTGCCCCACTTGGCATCATTATAATTATGTCATATTCCCTTTATCAACATTTCTATTCTTGAGAATTTTTGAATATTACCTTTCTCCTTGTAAAACCTTTAAGGTTATCCTTCAATCATTCCTCCTGTATTCCCTAGATACAGGGCATATCAAAATACCATTTACTAATACTAAAACCATTATCTATATACTTCTGAAAAATTTCTCCACTGATTCTTAAAGGTTGTTGTTACCTTAACCCTTTCCAAATCATACTGTCAAAACTCATACTGTCCCTATTAAGGGTGAAATGCCAACCTTTATCCATTCCCCTAGGATTCATTTTAAGTTACCGATGTTCTATCCTTAATTCCACCTTTAAAAAGGTACATGCATCCTTCCATGGATAATCAAGTCATATATCCCTGATAAGGGTGTCTTATTCAATCATTCCCACCTTGGTAGTATATGCCTAATTTCACAATAACATTTGTATTCAAAATGAGGTCAATCAATATGGCCTCCAAAAGATAACAACGGTTATCCGCTTTTCTTGCCTAATTTGGTAATGATAACAAGGATGTTCTGGAAGATATTGGTCGTGTTCAACGTGAACTTCTTCTTAATAATTCCTTATTTACTTTTGTTGTTTATCCCAACAGTCATCTCAATGTTGGGATAACTCTCATACCTGGCGTCTCCCTTTTTGGGTATCGAGCCACCAGTCTTATATTTCACATTCTTGAAGGTCACTTCCTTCATCCAATTTTCCTACTTTCTTACTTTCTTGTCTCCTCAGTCTATCCGTGTCTCAATATTTATCCTTCGAACTATCTCAAGGTTTCCTCAAATCCTCCCAACTTACAGGGGATAAAATATATGTATCTCTTAATCCTTCAACCATCAATTTAACTCATGGTGAATCACCCGCATCCTGACGATTACATACTTTTCTATTTCTATTGCTATGAGTTTTTAGGGTTTCCTCATACCCAACTCCTTTCTCTTATCATTATTTCATGAACCAACATAACATAAGTATTGATTTCAAACATCCCGTCATTCTGGATTCGTGTCCTCAGAACGAATCTTGACAACTTTTACAACTTAGATTCATAATTCATCATACTCTTCTGCCTTTGTTCTGGCTCTAAAGCTTCTACACTGTCCCCATAACCTTGGGAAGTACTTTCCTGAAAACAATTGACTGAACTTTAATCAGTTTATTATAATCTCTTGCTCCGTGCCTTCCTTGGCCTTTCACCAGCGGGTGGTCTCTCTCTTAGGAGGGTAAGTGACAAAAACAGTCTTTTATGATTCGTCAATCATTCAGAATCTCAAATGATTCCTCTATTTCCTTTAGTCAGGCTCTTGCCTCGACTAGGTCAACCTGTTCCTTGGAACTCTGAGAGCTTAGAGACTTAAAGGTCCTGAAAGAATTTCCTACCGCATTGTTTCCTCAAGGTGGTGGTTGGGGATAATAGTCTAAGTTCTGTTTAGACAGGTCCATGAATGTCCGTATAGGAGTACCATCTCGGGTCTCCTTATCTCGCTCGACTTCTTTTTTCTTAGTCTAAACGTTTCCTCCTCCTCCCTGTAATCGGGGTCATCCTTCATGTTTTAAATCCTCATTTTCCACTTCATTATGTTATGGGTTCTTTCTATCTTGATGGCGACCTCCCTGACTATCACGTTCAGGGTTAGCTCTAAATCTTATTCCTCAAACTAGCTTTCATCTAAGATCTCATCTTTAAGCTCTTGAACATTTGGAACCCAAATTTTGTAGGAATACCTCATTATTCCTTTCTCATCTTTCTCGGTATTAATCTTTTATCTAATTGTTGGCTTTTTGCCTTCCTTCATCACTTTTTCTGGCACAATATGTTCTTTTCGGATAATTCGGACTGTATTGCAATCTCAAACATCTTTTCGGTACCGGCTCCGGTTACCTTCACTTCTATTTCCATTTTCTCAAAATCTCTTATAAACTCTCTCAAAGACATTATCATCTTGAGTCTCTCCTTTTTACTAAGGGCATCAGCCACCACATGGGCTTTCCCCGAATGATACAGAATCTCCCAATCATAATTCTTGATTAGCTCTAACCGCCTCCTCGGGCGTATGTTGAGATCTTTCTGCGTGAAAATGTACTAGAGCACTTATGGCTTGTGTAAATCTCGCACTTCTCTCCATACAAGTAGTGCCTCCAATATTTAAGGCAAAACTATTACCACGAGCCCAAGCTCATGGGTGGGGATATCGAATTTTATATTCCCTTAATTGTCTTGACGCGTACACGATTACCTTGCTATGCTGTATAAGAAGCACCCTAATTCCTTATGCGAAGCGTCACTACACTTCACAAAATCTCATTTTCCATCCGGCAACGCCAACATAGGGAACGTCACCAACCTTTGCTTCGGTTCTTAAAAGTTGTTCTCGCATTTCTCTGTCCATTCGAACTTCTCAGTCTTACGAGTAAGCCGCGTTAAAGGGGGCTACTATCTTTACAAAATTGAACGAACCTCCGGTAATGACCAACCAATCCTACCTCTGGTAGTCGACCTAACCATGGTCATCAATTCATCAGTGGTCCTTTATTCATTCTTGTCAGGATCCTCCATGGGATTCTCCTCAGCAACTGTCCCTTCTAGGACAACATCCTCCACCGCTACATCCTCAATATGAACATCATCCGATCCTGCGTTAGGACGCTCTATCGGATCCATAATCTGATCTCCAATAAGTAATAAAACATCATCGCGTTGTTGCTCCTCAACCTCAGGGTTCCGAGTCCCGCTACCATATACGATAACGAACTACGCTTCTATCACGATATTTATAAGGGTTCTCATAAGGGTTTTAAATATCAGTACTACGTTAGGTAGCCCGACTATGAACTTGGCAAGAGTTCTTATTATCTTAGTTATTATCTTAACGTCACATCATCTCTGAGGTTTATAACGCTTAGCTCTGATACCACTTCTGTAACACCCCCAAATCCGGGGTCGGGGATCCGGGTTGTCACGAGTTCCATTTTCCTTAATAACACCCAATCTTAATAAACAATCAACTACTCTGTACTGTGACCCCACAATAAACACACACACCACAAGTTATAGTCTCAGAGATGAATATCAAAAAATAATCACAAGTCGTTTTATTCCACAATTATATGCCAATACACCTTAAAAAGGTTTCTGAATAAATTTACATTTCTTTGCCATTATTACAATTCATAAATATACATAATCTGGTACATCAAAAGTTGAAAGCCTAGCCTATTGGTAGTTCCTACCTCAGCTACAGCGACATCAACGCCTATAGGAAACTGCGGAACGTTTTTTATCCACTCGCGAATTGGGAGCTTGGTCCTGTTCATCTTGTCTATCTGATGTTGTGTGATGAAAGAAGAAAGCAAGGGTGAGCAAAAAGCCCACCAAAATAATATGTATAGTGATTTACAATATATGAGCATTCTCATAGTACTCATGAAAGTCTTGGTCAAGAAGAAATAAACCAAGTTGATATCTTAACGCGACCAAGTCGCAAAATATTCAGTATATATGTATATATACTTTTCAAAATCTTGGAAGTCCTCTTCCATGCATAATATACACAGAGTTCCAGTTTATAACATTATAAAAATATCGTTGCAAGGTGATCTCATATATCTAACCTTGTCTCAACGTTTTTCTGAAAATCTTTGTCATGCATAAGATAATCATTTACTAGATATAAGTTTAAAAGATGAAGTTACAAGATACTCCAATATACTTATATCCGAATACTACTTGAACTACCACCGTTCAAGTTATAATCAGTTTCAAAGTTCATCACCCAGATGAGACTATAAGACTTGAATAGATTCAATCTTTGAAATATCATTATAAATAATGAAGTTACGAGATACTTCATTAAGTCCTGATATATATATCCATACATATATATATATATATATCATACATTTCCAGAAAATCTCTGTCATGTAAAGTATGAACAGAGTTGTAATATCCAATGAATTTGGAAAGAAAAGAATTTTGGCATAAACCTGATATCTTGCTGATCAGGCAAAGATACCCATTAAGTAACCTTTTCTACTAGTAGATGGATGAATCCCCCACCGGTCATCACCCTGGCCACATAAGGACCTTGTGCTGGACCGCCACCCGGCCTCTTACGCGTTGATGGACTGCCACCCAGCCACTTACACTTTGATAGACCGTACCCCGGCCTGTCGCTTATGCCGACTCAATTAGATGGACTTACTTCCCGAACGTTGGGCAAGTAATCAAATTGTTTGTTTTCTCAAAACAGCAACCACGTTGCGAATGTAAAATGCACCACAGAGCTGGATCCCCCAGGTTTTGAGCGAGTATTTAAATCCCCTTTGAAAGGAAGATCTTAAATATAAAAAATGAGTTTTGGGGTCCACTCTAACTTTAAAAATCATTTTGAAGACTCGAAAACATTTTTAAGAATGTTTGGAGTACTGCTGATTTATTAAAATAAATCAGTCCCGATATATTAGAAAATATCTGAATATTATTATTTAAATAATATTCTCATAAAGATAATCCTTATAAAAATAATCGAAGTAAAAGTTTTAAAACTTATACTTGAAATGGATATTAAATTACCAAAGATATACTTATATGAAAGTACTATCTTTATTTGAATAATCGAAAATAAGTTTGATTATCGAAACATTATTCTTTAATAAAATAGAGAATATTATTAAATAATAAGCGGAGTCATAATACCTCGAATGAATATTATAAATAATATTCATTAAATAAAATAAAGTGAGTCATACATCCTCAAATGAATATTCAATTAATAATCAATAAATATAATAAACAGAGTCATAAGTCCTCGAATGAATATTCAAATAATATTCATTAAATAATATAAAGTTATCGAATAAACCTTATTCGATTAATAGTTGTGAAAACTATAACCATATATATAAATATATATATATATATAAAATCTACTCGGGATCCTCGACTCCCGGTTTTAGAAAATGTTTTCACCTTTCGGTCCCTATACTAAGGGTATATGCAAATTACCGCTATTCTCTAGCATAGGTATTATCAACTGAACCAACAGATATATATGGCAAGAATACGAAACAGGCATGCATATGTACCATATCACATGCTACAATATATCACAAGAATTTGCTAATAACAAATATGCATTTATCGCAAGATCATGCATATACACATATACATCACAACAACAGTTATAACGGGTAGAAAACTTGCCTGAGCGACTGGGGGTTACGAATGGCTCGGGACGAGTCTGGTAACCTATAAGCAACAAGTAAGTTGGAATTAAACCAAAGTCACTTGTAAATCTATACTCTAACCAACTCAGACTCTAACGCTCATTTTGCGCTTACTGATTCTCTTAAGTCACTCGAGTACCCTCGGCTCCACCATTTTTAATAATTCAACCATTACGAGTTTTAAGGCGATTCCTTCGCGAGTGTCTTACCAACTGCCTATTACACCTTACATAATTGTTTCATACTCCAATTAGTCCTTTAAGGTCTTTAACCAAGGTTTCAAAGTAAGGCGAGGGGTAATGGTTCGGTCGCGAAACGCTGTTACTTAAAACGGTCGTTTCTCCTAAACCGTACATCAGAATCAAACGAAATACATATCAAAACGAAGCTCGTAACATGAAATTTCTAAACATGGCAATGGTCAAAATCTAGCAGTCAGTTCAAGGGTTCTGATCTTAAGAACAAAAACAGTCTATGGTAAATCGGGCATTATGACGGCTATGTTTACGCGATTACCCAATTTTAAACCACTCCAAATCATATCACAATCAACCCACAATCACAACCCAATCAAAACTCCATCCATACTTTATCATAACAGCCCCAACAACTCAAAATTAAGAATTTATACTATTCTTTATCATGAATTTAAACTACACTTTAGTTCATTAATCAACAACCAAGATTTACAACTCCAAAAACATCCCAAAACCAACTAATCTCTACATACACAACCATCAAGCCTCTCATGAACTAGAATACTCATATTATGCTCTTAACATTCAATAACAAAGCTTGGTTAAGAGATTATACCTTCCTTGAAGCTTCTTAACACAACACAAGAGCTTTGAATGCCTAAAGAACCTTGATCCTTGCTTGTATAACCTTAAACTTTCATAAAAATTCAAGAAAACTAAAGTTATTTCTTGAAGGTTACTATTCACCATCTTCTTCCTTGATTTATTGAAAGAGATTGTGAAGGAATTAGGAGCTTAAACTTATAGGATATCCATATCTATGTACAAGGAACCTTAGATAATTACCTTGTGATTTAACAATGCTTGGAACTTGATTTTTGGAAATTTCTTCTTTTGAAAAAGAAGAAAAGCCGAGAGCAAGCTTGGAAGAAAGAGAGATTTTTGTGTTTTTGCTTTGATTTGATTCTTTGGTTGGTTGTTTTTGATTTGTTTTTGGGTAATTACCTTTCTAACCTTGACTTTGTCTGGTTATAAACCAACCACATCTCCTTCCTCCCTATGTCATGCTTATGTCATCATGTGATGTCATCCTCCCCTCTTTGTCCTCTTCTCATTGGTTGGATGACATCATCCCCTCTAACCTCTTTGATTAACTTCCTAATTGTTTGCCTAATGACCGCTGATCTGTTATACGGTTCGCTTAACTTTCGTTTTCGTTTATCGTTTGAGGGATCATACCCGGGATCTTATTACTTAGGTTCCCTTAACCTTTCTCAATATATTGTATTCCTTTTATGATCCTCTATTATAATCCTTTAATTTAAATCCTTTTTATCCTATTACCTTATACTTAATTTTTTCCGTATCTAGTGGATTTCCGGGAAAAATCAAAGTGTTCGGAATTGGATTCTTACGATCTTTACATACACTTATATACCACATAGAGTACTAATAATATCCCAGAAGATCAATAATAGAACCCCTACATAGTGTGGCATGAAAATTTTTCTCATTCATCAAAAACACTATTCATAAGGGTTTCAAAAAATTTCCAAATATTGGGGTTATTACAGTGCGGTAAATGTTGCCACATCTAGCACAACACTTACCTCCGCAGGACTAACAAACCAGGATTCATTTGTGGATAGTGGATCCGAGATAGGCGCAGATCGATAACCCATTGGCAATGAACCAAATTTAACTGGTTTGCCTAAGGGGAAAGTTTCTTCACCGACACTAGAGAATGCTGAGGAACAGATGCCAAATATGATGGCGTCAGTGATCCTCCCAGAGATTCCAACTCTAGACTAGTCGTCTCATGATGACATGCAACATCTTGTCTTGAACAAGGATCAGGAATTGTGAACTCCCATTGCACCACTGCTGACCTCCTTAAGGATGACTCTAGTGTTTCCTGCATGTACATCTTCTGGATCTCGGAGCTATGAGCGGAGTGTATCCGTAAGGATGAGTGAAACACCAATCCATGAACCGAGTGAAAGAGTGATGAGTGATACACTGCGAGAAGCCCGTGAGACACATACCTCCCAAATAGTACCTATAGACATATCACAGTATGTAACTAAATCTTATCTTGAAGAGCAGTTTGCATTCAAAGACAACTATCTCAAAGAACAACTGGCTCTAAAGGATCAATATATCAAGAATGAATTGTCTATCAGGGATCACCAGATTGCACATCTTTCCGAATAGCTTGAACTTCAACAAGCATTATTTGCTAGTTTACGGGAATTCGTGGTGCAATATCTCTCACAGTCAGGGAAGGGAAAGGCAATTGCCAATATTGAGCCAAAGATCTTATTTAGCAAACAAGCACTAATCCCTATCTCCTATGAAATAGCTCTTGTCAGTACTGGGCTAAAGACCTCAGTTAGTAAGTATCTTTCTATTTCAGCACCATCTATTCTAAAGATCCATGCCTTGATGTTGCCTGCTGAATCAACCCCAGCTCTGACGGATAACACAATTGATGGGGAGGAAAGGGTAGAGAAAGAAAAAGTAGTTGCTGTTGTGGATTTAATTCAAGATGTTTTTCAAGCAGCTGGCTCTGTATATGATGAGTTTGGAGATGAGCTACAAGAAGAAAAGGAAGAAGAAGTGGAGAGGATTGATGAAAGGGTGTTACTTAGATCAAGAATTGTTGAGAAGAGCTCTACAACTCAGGGGTAGCAATCAACATCAAATCAAGATCATCTGAGCAAAGTCATTACAACTCAGAGGAATCTTCTGTCGGAGATATATGCTCCAAAGCCCCTATTCTCAGAGTATGAGCTGGAGGAAGGAGAGATAGATGAGAGCGATGTTCCCAAGGGGTGTGAACCCATATTTGAAGATGTGATGATAGAAGAGAGAAATATTATATCCTAGGACGAGGAATATGAAGATGAAGATGCCTTCTCAGATGACTATTTGTTCTATGGATTGCCGGAGAAATTCAACCAACCTTATGAAGAAATTAAAGGAGAGATTGAAAGATCAAGAGCTAGAGTGCAAAGATCTATACAGATAAGGGAAGCCGGAGAAGCAAGAGAACCATATCTTCAGGCTAACCGGAGAGGAAGGGAATGGGATGAGATAAAAAGGAAAATGGAAAAATCTGAAAACTATCATAAGTTAGACCCTGACAACAGGAATCTTCTAAGCACTGTGGAGAAGTACATAGAGGATTGTCCCAATATTCATGAGTTCTATGATCAGTTCAATAGGATAATCACTGGTACCACTATGAATATTCTAAAGAATCGATGGAAAATCACCGTTAATCATATTGATGACTACAAATGAAGATCTCCACAAACATTGTTGAACTTTTTGTCTTTGCATCAAAGATTCCATGGTTGAAATCGAATGAAAATGAATACTTCAGAGACAAGCTTCGGAAGATGATGATGGATGTGTCTCCTCAAGCATTCTTTTATCAAGGTATTTGCAGATGGCAGAATACAGAACATCACCATATCTGATCAACATATAAGATCCATTCATTTTCTACAAGTCACTTTCCTGGAAAGTCAACTCAGGAGCAAAAGAGTAAAACTGGAGGCACCAGGAGTTAAAAGATTAGAAACAGACCTTAAAGCCGCTGAAGTTCTATATGCTTACAGGCTCAATGACAAGATGATCAGGGATTCAGAGAAGGCATGAAGAAAGTGAAAAGATCTTGTCATGAGATGGTATTAATAGATGGAGAGGCACAAATTAATCTTCTCAAAGATTGTGAACCTATCATCAGCATTGATGATGAAGGGGATCTAATCTTTAAGATTAATAAGACAAAGATTAAGATCAAGGATTTCAGAACAAGAGAATCAGAAGCAATACAACAAGCCTTGATGGATGTAAAACTTTCCATATGTAAGGTATACAAGGTTGCTTTGATTCCCATCATACAGATACTTGATGAGGTAGTGGAAGAAGAATCGATCAATGACACTAAGAGAGTATGAAGACATCCTAAAAGGATAATAGTCTTCGTAATGGCAAAAAGATCTACTATGTTATTTGAACTTATTCCTAAGTTCTTCAAGATCAAATATCCCCATTTGATACTTAATGAACTGAATAATCCACCTCCCATGAATGCACTTGAAATAGAAGCTCGTGATTTAGTTCAAGCTAGACTGAATGACCTTCTAAATAGAAGCAAAGGATCATCTCTTCCAGACTCAACAAAATCAACAGATCCTAGAAAGAAAGTTATCAAGAGAAAGTTTGTTTAGACTCAATCCACTCAAGAAGGAGAAGGTAGTCAAGGAAAGAAGCAGAAGAAGACAAAAACAAAGAAGACATAGATTATATGTTCAGGCTAGAGGAACACTTCTTTATAATTTGTAATTTAAGAAAAATGGAATTGTATATGTAATCCAGAATGTATTTAATATCCTTATCTGTTTTGAGGTTGTACTTTTTCTAATTGCCAATTGAGTTATCCTGAGGGATTTTCTTGTTGAATACTCAAAATCAAATAGGGGGAGATTATAAAGCATAATGTAACCTAATATGTAATCGTGGAATTATAACTCAACTTGAAACAGAAACAGATAAAAAATATTAAATTGTGAAGCATAGGAACCCTGAAGATGAAGACTAGATAAATATAAAGAATCAAAAAATGGAATTAATGTTCTAAGTCCATAACCAAGTCATGGGAAGATATTCATTAACATGTTCAAGCCTTCATGAAGAATGAGATGTCAAGGGACTTCCAGTGTCAGTAAAATGATTTGATTTGGAGTATTCAAGATCAGGGGTTCAGTGATTGAAGCAATGAATAATCATCCAAGATGTATTAGCTTAGTATGGGAAAAGGAATTGAATTAAATCAATTCATGTTAGTTGCTTGTGAACCAGACCAGTGCACCAAGCATCAACATTCCAGAATAGATTTAATTCAGTAAAATAGAATAAATGTTTCTTGGATACAATTAATGGAAATAGAGGGAAGATATTCTAAGTCGGAAATCACAAGGCCTTGTGATCACAGGTTGAAAAGATGTGAAAATATTCTAAGGAAATCACAATACCTTGTGGTCGCAGGTTGAAAGGATGTGAAAATATTCCAAGGCAATCACAATGCCTTGTGGTCGCAGGTTGACAATTGTGAATATTTACTAAGGCATTCACCATACCATATGGTCACAGCTTAGAAATTGGAAGAAAAATTCAAAGGCAAGACTTCTACCTTGTGGTCGCAGGTTAGAAGTTAAGAACATTTTCTAAAGCTTATCCAGTGGTCGCAAGTTAGGATCAAACCGCTATTTTCCTCTGGTCGCCAGTTATCACTTGGAGTTTATTTTGAAGATCAAATGCAGCAATCCAAAGGATTTGTGTGGATACAATTATGCCACCTTTCTAATAGAAATTGAAGACTACAAAGCATCAAATGAATATAATTTTCATTTGGTTATCTTCTTACGAGAGCTCCATTAAAGACCATATTTATTAAGCTTGTAAACACAAAGTTGTGCTGCTGAATTTATTGCAGCTAATCATTTGTTTGATTAGATTGTAGCAACCTCAAGGTTTATATTAATAAAACAATATATACCTCAAATTGTTTCATCCTTGGTAACCCTGCTCATCCCTTTTTCCTTGAGATCTTCAGATTTTTGAATGTACATTTTTATCTCCTCATCATACTTTTTCTTCCTCTCCTCACTTTCAGCCTTGTTTCTTGCCCTTCTTTCTTCCCTTTATACCAACCATTCAGCCAAAATAGATCTCCATGCCTTAGTTGTCGTATCCTTATCCTTCAGTAAGCTTATCACTCTCTTGATTTCTGTGGGTGAAAAGGTGTCCATTAAGTTGCTGTCAAGAAATGTGAAGGATCCATCCTAGATGATAGATTATTACTTCCCTTAGTGTTACAACCCAAACTCTGACCATTTCTTCAGCTAATTGTTGAAAGTAGTCTTCATCTGAGATGCACCAGTTTAGAGGTAGAAAATTACTTTGATTATAACAATTCTAGATGGCCCTCTCAGTGATTGTATTTTCTTAGGTTTTCTCCCAACAGACTTGTAGTGAATTTTGGTTGATGGCTTAACAGAATGTAGGTTTGAAATTTTCTTGAGAAATGTTTGGTTTGAGGTCATTGGTATTCTCAAAAAGGTGTTAGCAGTTTGTGTGTACAAGTATTTAGGCTTTGAGGTTTGAGGTGATTTAGTGTTTGAGTTTGTTGGCTTAAAAGGTTGAGCTTGGCTAATTTGGATTTTTAGGGTTTATTGTTGTGGTTCTGAGCCATCTTGCCTTTTCTTTCTCCTTCTCTCTTCTCCTCTCTTCTTGTCATCTCCATTCTTCTCATCTTGCTTTTTGTCATTGCTACCAGTTGCTCTTGAAGATTGACTTGGATTTAAGCCAGAAGGTGGTTAATCATTTTGCTTCTACTCATCATCATCCTTGTCATCTTTTAAATTGAATTGTGATGTTGGCAACATGGTGTCGGGATTTAGTAGGTACCTGTCCAGGATCCTTATCATCTCTACATCTTTACCCTTCTTATTCTTTTTATATTTTAGATCAGACTGAATAGTCATAATCAGCCTCATGTTTGATCTAACACAATTTTTGGGAACATTAAGCTGTTTGTATTGTTGGTTCTTGGACAGATGTAGGACACCCCTTTATTTGGATGTAGATAGGCTTCAGGAAAAGCTGTTATCTGTGCATTTTTAAGCTCATGAAGCAATTGGGTGTCCTTTGTGACAATCACCACATCCAGCTCAGATGCTCTTAAGGTTCTAAGATTTGGAAGAGACACTTGGAGACATCTGTCCACACCAGCATAATTGATATTCACAACAATTCTTTTCTCCAAATATTTATCAATTTTTACAACCACTGCTCTAATGGATTTGATGTTCTTGGTCAATGCTCTTTTGTAGGTGATGTAGTTGTTCTAAAGAGACATCCTTAGTACTGCAAGAATTTCACTAAATTCTTGATCTTGATTTGGTCCTTCTGCAACCTTTAGAAGTCTTTCCTTCCCAACACCATTAGAGATTTGAGCTTTTGAAGAGCTTTGACCATGCTGAGTTGTTGATATCAATTCCTTTGACTTACCAGCATCCCTGGATTGTTGAATCCTAGCTTTTATCTCCCCCTTAGTCTTGGGAACATGAATGAGTAGGGAAGTTAGTAATTCTGGCCTCACAGACTCAGGAAGTGCAGGAAATGGAATTTTGAGCTTGCCCATGATGGCTCCCAAGCCAATAGAATTATGCATTTGTAAGTGCTTGTGGGAGTCCACTAATGCTTGAATGTCTACCTGTTAACTCTGCACCAATATAGTGAGAGCATGCACTTGAACTGTGAGGTTGTCATTGGAGGATTGCAGAGTTGAGACTTGACCTTGAACAGCTTGAATTTGGAGATTTATAGATGTGGAAGTAGGTGGTTGTGAGCTTGAAGCTACCAAGGATCCAAAAGTTTCTTCTAAAGTTTATTTGATACCCTCCATGAGCAATGCAGAGGGCTTATATCTGCTTTGGTAAGCTGGTTCAACTTGAGCTTTGTGTCATTTGAGCTTGTTATTAGTTGTTGAACCACCTCATGGAGAGCAATGAAAGACGAACTCAGATTTTTGACATCTTTTTCCACAGAATTCAAATCAAACCTTGCCATTTGGTCAGCAAAATGTCTAAACTTTGAGGTGATCTTGACTTGAGAAGGTATGATCTTATCCATCTTCTCTCTCACCAGCTTCCTCACTTTGTCTTCATGACCAGCCAGCTTTAGTTCTAGAGCTTTACCAAATAGGTGAAAAGCCTTGAGTTGAGCTTTGTAAAATTCAGTGACTGCGTCATAGACATCTTGTAAGGCCTTGGAATTACTTCCCAGAATGGTGACATATTCATCTATAAACCTAGCCAAGACCTGATCCATCTCCAAAGCAAAATCCTTAGACAGCCAAACATCAATATTTCCATCTTGCTCAGCTTCATAAATAATTTTCTCCTTCTGCTTTTTAACTTCTTCATTATATGTTAGCAGAATGGCTTGATAGTCCTGGCTGCTCATATTTGAAGTAAGTAGATGCTGTGAAATGTTGGCTAGTCCAGAAATCTGCTCAACAAGAAGATCATCAACAGTTGTAGGTTGAGAGTCAATTGTCTGCAGCCATTGTGAAATGAGGTATGGTTGTTGAGGTTGAGAAGTTGAAGGTTGATTTGTTTGGTGTGAGGGTGACAAGGTAATAGAACCACCTATGACAAAAGTCACAGTTTGACTCACAGTGTGTACTATGTTTATGACAGGGTGTTGTCATCCACTTGTGGTGAGAATCTCCAGTTGAATTGGAGGGGATTTGACTGGGTTACTGTCATGTGCACCAGCCTCAAACCCTTGTACTTCTTGCAAAGCACTGTCACATGAATGTGATATACTTGCCTCTCCCATAGCAGGGTCATTGGCAGTTGTACTCCCAGCTTCAATGGTTAGTGCAATTTTATCAGGGGTTTTAAGGGGAGTTGTTCTTGTGACAAGAACCTCCAATTAAATTGGAGAGGATTTAGATAGCTCCACTTCAGGAGTACTACCCTCAAACCTAACAGCCTGTGAAGGCTGATTTGTACATGAAGGTGCATATATAACCACCATGGGGTCTTCAGTAAAGATTGATAAATCCTCCATGTTTGTGATAGTGTTATCAAGGTCTATCCCAACTAGTAGCCTCTCACCATATAAATTTGGTGTATGGGTGGTGAGCAAGGTTTCTTGAACCAAATCACTTAAAAGTGGCAACACTTGAGGATTAGATTCAAGTATCTCATTATAGGAGGAAGAAATATTAGATAGAAGATTTTGAATTTCAGAACTGAGTGTTGGCAGCTCCCCCTGAATAGATTAGGGAGCTTCAAGGGATGTGCTTTCCTTGTGTGTGTCATCCTTATTTCTCCTACCATATACTTCGATTTGTTCAAGTGATGGTTGTGCAGACTCATTACAAGGTGCATTTGGGCTAATGCTCTTTTCAATAGAGACATCCTTTTGAGAGGGTGCCTCTAGAGTCTGTTTAAGTCCCTTATTTATAACTACATCCTTTTGAGAGGATACAGAGGTGGCTTGAGTGATCAGCTCCAAGTTTTTAGCCTTATTTGTTTTCTTGATCAAGGGTGACTCAGTTTCTGTGTTTTCCTCACCACTCTCATTTATGAGATTCAGGTTTGCCTGCTTTCTCTTCTTTTTACTCACTTCACCCTTTTGGGAGGATGAAGTGGTTGGTTTCCTAGCTTCTAGTGGTATAGAATAAGTGGTCTCAGCCTGGGAAGGCCCCTATTGGTTTTCATGTATTTGTACTTCTACAGGTTCAGGGACCATAGTTGTACTGGATTGTGCATTTGATCTCATGTCAGGTATAGGGTAAGGGTAAGTCTTAAACCTCTCCATCATAACTGGAGTGATTTTTAGACTCACAGTTACCTTTTTCTTTGTAGTAAGTGAACCAAATATAATTTTGGACACTTGCTTACAATTGCCTATTTTAGTGTTGTCTATACCATTAATTAAATGTATGTCTGATACTTTATTATTTAAAGTAGACATAATAAATCTAGGAAAGAAAATTTCCTTACCTCTTGTAGCTAGGGGCATTGTTAGCCTGGTAGCAAGTTCTTCCAGCATCAATATACCAATATTTAAGTGTCTGTTGGGGGATATTGAGAACGCCAGCTTTTGCACCACACTTGAGATGTTGTCATATCCTGTCTTTCTGCATGTGAAGACACTTACTATAGAATCAAACACAAAAGACCATTCCTTCCTTAGGTTTGTTCTGTTCAAACTTGCTAGATTGATCCTTCCACCATAGTTGATGAAATCCATGAACTCAGCTAGCTCATCCTGTGTTGGGACCTCCACTAGATTTACAGTTGGAAGACCCAAAGCTGCATTCACATCTTTCTCATTGAACTCTATTTATTGGCCTCTAATTGAGCAAGTCACCACCATTGATATAGAGTTGTCATTCATAACTATCCTTACTACAGCTGTTGTCCAAAACTCATACAGGACATCCAAGTACAGGATTGGGTTAGCAGTTAAAGCACCTGCAAGGTAAAATTCAGACAAAAATTTCACAAACCCCTTGAAACTATCAGGAGCTTGGTTAGCATCAGTGAAAGCAAGGTAGTTGGTTCCTTGTTTGGCTATATCAACTCTAACATTTTTGAGTGCCATTGTTGTTGAGTACGAATGAATGGGTAAGAAAAATTAGTGACAAAGAGTGAATTTATTTTAACTCTCATCACTCTCATCACTCCTTTCTCAAAAATTCTTCTTACCCATTCACTCTCATCAATCAAAAATGGCACTAAATGTTGCAAGAGCCTCTATTCTAGAGAAAGGAAAAAACTATCTCGCTTTTACTGATGCTAATCAAGCAAGCTCTTGACAGTTTCAAGGGGTTTGTAAAACTTTTGGCTGAATCTTATCTTGTAGGAGCTTTGACTGTAAATCATGTTCTGTATCTGGATGTTATGCATGAATTCTGGACTATAGTAGTAGTCAGGACTGATATGAATGACAACTCTCTCTCTATGGTGGTGACATGTACAATTGGAGACCAGCTAATAGAGTTCAATGAACAAGATGTAAATAGAGCTTTGGGGCTGCTAACTGAAATCTGGTGGAGGTACCAACTCCTAATGAACTGACTGAGTTTATGGACTTCATCAATTATGGTGGAAGAATCAACCTGTCAAGCTTGAACAAAACAAATCTAAGGAAGGAGTGGTCCTTTATCTTTGATTCTGTGGTGAGGACCTTCACATGCAGGAAGACAGGGTATGACAACATTTCAAGTGTGGTGCAAAAGCTGGTGTACTCAATTGCCCACAACAGACACTTGAATGTTGGTCTATTGATCCTGGAAGAACTTGCAACCAGGCTAAAATGCCCCTGTCATCTAGAGGTAAGGAAAGTTTCTTTCCTAGATTTATTATGTCCACTTTAAATCATAAAGTAGCAGACATACATTTATTAAATGGTATAGATAGCACAAAAATAGGCAATTGTAAGCAAGTGTCCAAAATAAAATTTGGTTCACTTACTACAAAGAATAAGGTAAATATAAGTTTGAAAATCACTTCATTCATGTTGGAGAGGTTTAGGACTTACCCTTACCCAATGCCTGACATGAGATCAAATGTACAATCTAGCACAGCTATGATCCCTGAATCTGTGGTAGTACAAACACAGGATCACCCATCGAGATCTTCGAAAGATGAAACCATTCCTTCAAAACCAGTAGAAGCTAGGAAACCAACCACCTCATCTTCTCAAAAGGATGAGGTGAGTAAAAAGAAGAGAAAGGAGATCACCCTAACTATTATAATTGAGAGTGGTGAGGATCAACATGAAATGAGTCACCCTTGGTCAAGAGATCAAAGAAGAGTGAGAAAATTGAGTTGACCACTCAAGCCACCTTTGTATCCTCTCAACAAGATGCAGTTGTAAAAATGGGGACTAAACAGACTCTATATACATCCTCTCAACAGGGTGTGTCTATTGAAAAGATCATTCACCTGCAATGCACCATGTACAGAGTCTGCACAGCCTGCACCTGAAGCAATTCAAATGTATGGTAGGAGAAATAAGGATGACACACACATTGAGAGCACACCTCTTGAAGCTCCCTCATTCATTCTGGGGGAGTTGCCAACACTCACATCTGAGCAACAAACTCTCATATCTCAAATTTCTTCTCTACCAACAACACTTGAATTGAATTCTCAAGTGCAAGCTCACTCAAGTGACTTGTTTCAAGAAACCTTGCTCACCACCCAGACACTTCAATTAGATGGTGAGAGACTACTAGCTGGGGTAGACCTTGATGACACCATCAAAACCATAGGGGATTCATCATTTTTTACTGAAGACCCCATGGAGATACTAAATGCACCTTCGTGTGCAAATCAGTCTTCAAAGACTGTAAGGTTTGAGGGTAGTACTCCTGAGGGGGAGCTATCTAAATCCTCTCCAATTCAATTGGAGGTTCCTCATGTAGGAACAACTCCCCTCAAAACCCTAGCAGAAATTGCCTTGGCAGTAGATGCTAGGAGTACAATTGCCAATGATTCTGTCATAGTGGAGGCAAGTATAACACATTCAGGTGACAGTGTGGTGCAAGAGACACAAGGATTCGAGACTGGTGCACATGACAATAACCCAGTCAAAACCTCTCCAATTCAATTTGAGATTCCCACAACTAGTGTGGAACAACAACTGGTCATAAACACAGAGCAATCTGTGAGTAAAACTGTGACTTCAGTCAGAGGTGTTTCTGAACCCTCCACTTCACAACCTCAACAATCACAAATTCTATCTCACTGGCTACAAGAATCTAGCTCTCAACCCACATTTGTAGATGATCTATTAGTTGAGCAGATTTCAGGACTGTCAAACATTTCACAGCATCTATTGACTTCAAACATGAGCAATCAAGATTATCAAGCTATCATGCTAACATATAATGAAGAAGTTGAGAAGCAAAAAGAGAAATTATAAATGATGCAGAACAAGATGGAAATGTGGATACATGGCTCTCTTAGGACTTTGTACTAGAGATGGATCAAGTCCTGTCCAGATTTAGGGAAGAATACATCACTATTATTGGAAGCAATGCAAAGTCCTTGACTCCACAAGATGTATATGATGCAGTTACAGAAGTGTACAAAGCTCAGCTCAAAGCATTTCATCTTTTAGGTAAAACTCTTTAAGTCAAGCTAACTGGTCATGAAGACAAATTCGGGAAGCGGGTAAAGGAGAAAATGGATGAGATTATACCATCTCAAGTACTGATCACTTCCAAATTCAAACATTTTGTTGATCAAATGTCAAGGATGGATCTCACTACCATTGGAAAGGAAGTCAAAAATCTCAAACAATCCTTCATCTCTCTTCATACAGTTGTCCAACAGAAAATCACTCATTCCAATGACACAAAGGTCAAGTTGGACCAACTTCACTAAAGTAGATATGAGCCCTCAGCTTTGCTTATGGAAGGCATCAAACAGGCTGTAGAAGAACATTTTGGAACCTCAACATCTACTAGCTCTTATCAGCCTGGCTCCACTTCCACAAATCTGCAAATGCAATCTCTTCAAACTCAAGTCTCAAAATTGCAGAACTCAAATGTTTCTCTCAATGCACAAGTCCAAGCCTTGACTTCTCTATTCAAGAGTCAACAAACTGACATCCAGACCCTGGTGGATCCTCATAAGCACCTTCAAATGCAAAATTATGTTGCTTTGGGGGCCATCATGGGGAAGCTCAATATTTCACTGCCTGCATTACCTGAACAAATTAGGCCAGAAATTCCAACTCCTTTGCTCATGCCTGTTTCCAAGACTAAGGGGGAGATTGAGGCTAGGATTACACAATCTAGGGATGCCAAGACACAATCTAAAGAGTATGTTCAGGTAGGACAAAGCTCAAGTGCTCAAGTTGATGTTGGGAAAGAAAGACTACTAAGGGCTATAGAAGGACCTAATCAAGATCAGGAATTCAATGACCTCCTTGCAGCACTGAGAGTGTCTCTTCAACACAACTATATGGGTTGCAAGAAAGCTTTAGGAAAGAACATCAATTTTGTAAGAGCAGTGGTGGTAAAGATTGACAACTTTCTGGAGAAAAGAATTTTCATGAACATCAATGATGGTGGTGTAGACAGGTGCATTCAGGTGACTCTCTCAAATCTCCAAACTCTAAGAGCATCTGAACTTGATGTAATGATCGACAGAGTAAATCCAGTCATTCAAGAAGACACTCAACTACTCCAAGAGCTCAAAAAGGCATAGATAGCATCTTTCCCAGAAGCCTATCTACATCCACACAAAGGAGTAGTTTATGTTTGTCCAACAACAAATCAAGCAAGGCATCTCATTGTTCCCAAACATTGTGTTAGTTCAAACATGAGGCTAATCATGACATTACAATCTGACTTGAAATACAAAAAGAACAAGAAGCCTGAGGATGTTGAAATAATAAAAATCTTGGACAGGTATCTCTTGAATCCTAACACCATGTTGCCAAATACTCAGTACAATCTAAGGAAAGATGAGGATGATGATGAGCAGAAGGGTGACAAGCAAAATCCTTCTAGCTCAAATCAAAGTCAAGCTTCCAAAGCAACTGGCAGTAAGGATGAGCAGAAGAAAGGAGAAGACAAAAAGGATGAGGAGAAGAAGAGAAGAAGTGAGAGGGGGAGTAAAAAGTATCATAATGGCTCAGAACCACACCAAACCCTAAAAATCCAAACACAATCAGCTCAAACCTCAGCTCAACCTTCAACATCAACTATCTCAAACATCAAACCACCTCAAAGCCTAAATTTCTATTCAAGCAAACAGCTAACTCTTTCCTAAAAATTCCAATCACCACAAGCCAGACAAGTCTCAAGAAAATCACAACCTTACCTTTAGCCAAACCTTCACTAAAAGTCAATCTCAAATCTGTTGGGAGAAAGTCTAAGAAAGCCAAGCTTGCGGAAAAAGGAGAAGTCACTGAAAGGGCCATCTGTCACCATTTCAAGTAATCTGACTTTGTTCCTTTGAATTGGTGCATCTCAGATGAAGATCATTTCCAACAACCTGCTGAGGAAATAGTCAAAGTCTGGGTTGTATCTCTTAGAAAAGTTGGAATTTTCTATGAAGATGGGTCTTTCACCTTCCTTGGCAGTGATTTAATGGATTCTCTTTCTCCCACAGAAATTAAGAGAATAATAAGTTTATTAAAGGACAAGGATACTGCTACAAGGGCATATAGATCAGTTATAGGTGAATGGTTGATTACAGGGGAGGAAACAAGAAAAAGAGATAAGGCTGAATCTGAAGAAAGAGTGAGGAAGTATGATGAGGAAATAGAGATGTTCATTAAAAGATCAGAAGAGCTCAAGGCCATAGGAATGAGAAGAATCTCTAAAGATAGGAAATTTCTAAACATCAAAGCTGATGGATTCTCAAGATTTAGGATTGATTTACTAGACAGTGGTTATCCAAAGGTAACAAGACAAAAACTTGTAGAACCTCTAAGTGGGACACCTATAATCTTAACAAGACTAAGTCAAATTGACAACCTTATGTAAGTTGTATTGTAATCTTAATTTGCATTTGTACCTGTAACATCTAAAGTTTGTAAAAATGTAAAAGGGCAGACTGGAGTCTTTTTGTTTAAACAGTATCAAGTCTAAGGATTCTATCTGGAAGAAGATCAAGAAGATCATGCCTCAGAAGAATTATGAAGAAGCTTGGAGTTGAATAAATCTGTTTGGATAAAAATATTCTAAGTCAAGATCTCTACAAGTCACATATTTAGTGTTATAGAGAAGTCACTCGAGAACTCCAAATGGCTTATCGAGAAGTCAGAAAAGCTTATAGAGAACTCACAGATATATTGACAAGTCAAATTGAAGACATGAAGATTGGAGATATCGACAAGTCATTTCTTCACTAGAAAACTCAGAGTTATTGACAAGTAAATATTCATTAGAGAACTCGAAGTTATCGATAAGTCAAGTTCCACTAGAGAACTCAGAGATATCGATAAGATAAAATTCTCTAGAGAACTATGAGTTATTAACAAGTCAAATTTGACTAAAGAACTGTGAGTTATCGATAAGTCAATAAGTCACTAGAAAACTCAGAGATATCGATAAGTTAAAGTGAAGATATGAAGACTAGAGATCTCGACAAGCCAAATTCTCCTATAGAGAACTCAGAAACCTCTACAAGTCAAATTTACTATGGAGTATTAGAGATCTCAATAAGCCAATATACTTATCGAGATGTCAAGTTCTCTATAGACCAAATGGAGATCTCGAGGCAAAATCTCAAAGTAAAATTTGCAGACCAGTTCAATATCCAAGATTTATAATCAACAAACAATCCAAACATCTGGATTTACAAGTCTATAAAAAGCAGCTTGAAGAGAGTGCAAGATCAATGGTGAAGATTAACTGACAGAGGAAGATCAAAGTTAACACAGTGTGCAAGGATTTGCTAAGCCAGAAATGGAAGATACACTTTTCCTAAAATGGAAATGACAAGTGACAGTTTACGGAAGTAAAAAGCAGTTTCTTATTATACACTGTGTAAACCAGAAGTTAACTAAATTATAAATTTAACACTGGTCCTTTGTGAAGAAGCAACAATTTAGATAGAAAATCTTGTAACACTCTTAAAAAGAAGCTAAGCTCTTTATCAACAAAGAGCCTAGAAATTTTATAGCAAAACAGTCTTAATTTTAATATAAAATTAAGTGAGTTTTGAAATTTTTGTGTTCTTTATTATTGCATGTTTAATTTCAGCAAGTAACACATTTCACTACAAGATTTAATTTACTTTGTTCAACCATAAAAAGTTCAAGAAAAGCATAAAAATAGTAAAACACATTCATCCCCCTCCCCTCTGTGTGTTTTTCATTTTCTAACAATGTCCATGTTAAGGGCGAAATGCCAATTATTATGCATTCCCCTAGGGTTCATCTCAACTTATTGAGGTTCTGTTCTTAATTTCGCTTTTAAAAAGGTACTTCCATCCTTCCATGGATAAATCAAGTCATATGTCCCTGATAAGGGTATTTTATTCAATCATTCTGACCTCGATAGTCTATACCTGGTTTCACAATAGCATCCTTATTCAAACTGACATCAATCCATATGGCCTCCAAAAGATAACAACGGTTATCCTCTTTTCTTGCCTGATTTGGTAATGATAGTAGGGATGTTTTAGAAGATATTGGTCATGTTCAACGTGAAATTTTTAGTTCTAATTAGTCATTTACCTCTATTATTTATCTCAATAGTTATTTCAATGTTGGGATATCTTTTATACTTGGCGTCTCCCCCTTGGGTATCAAGTCAAAGGTGTTACATACACTTCACATTCTTGAAGGTCACTTCCTTCATCCAATTTCCTAATTTCTTGCTTTCCTGTCTCCTCAATCCATCTGTGTTCCCTTATTAATCCATTGATCTATCTCGAATTTTCATCAAATACTCCCAACTTAAAGATGATTAATTATATGTATCACTTATGACTTCAAACCTCGATTTTATCTCATGATTAGTCATCATCACCCTGATGATGACACACTTCTCCATCTTTATTGCTAGGGTTTCATATACCTAACTCCCTTATTATTCCTCAAATTATATTTCCTTTATATTCCTTTCCCTTTTGGTCTTTTAGTTTTTATTTCTATTACACTAATTTCATGAACCAACAGAGTATAAGCCTCAATTTCAACATCCCGTCACAACTTTGACGACTTTCATAACCTAGACTCATAATTCATTATACTCATTCTCCTTTGGTCTGGCTTTAAAACTTTTACACAATCTTCTCAAAATCTCTTATCAGCTCTCCCGAAGTCATTATCATCTCGAACCTCTCTTTCCTACTAAGGGCATCATCCACCACATTGGCCTTCCCTGGATGATAAAGAATCTCACAATCATAATTCCTTGATTAGCCATAACCATCTCCTCTAGCGCATGTTAATCTTCTTCTGCGTGAAAATGTACTTGAGGCTCTTATGGACGGCATAATTATTGAACTTCTCTCCATACAAGTAGGGCCTCCAAATCCTCAAGGCAAAACTATTGCCGCGAGTTCAAGGTCATAGGTAGGATATCGAATTTCATATTCCTTTAATTGTCTGGACGCGTACGCGATTACCTTTTTGTGCTGCATAAGCACACACCCTAATCCCTTGTGCGAGGCATCACTATAAATCATGAAATCTCCTTTTTCCATCCGACAACGCCAACACAAGGGCCGTCACTAATCTTTTCTTCAGTTCTTGGAAGCTGTTCTCACATTTATCTCTTATACCTTGGGAAGTACTTTCCCCGAAATAATTGACTGGACCTTAACCAGTTTATTAAAACATCTTTCTTGGCCTCCCACCAGTAATTGGCCTCTCCCTTTTTGAAAGGTTAGTGGAAAATCAGTCTTTTGAGTATCTTCAATCATGTAAAATCTAAAATGATTCCTTTATTTCCTTTAGCCTGGCCCTTGCCTTGACTGGGTTAGTTGTTCCTTGGAACTCTGAGAGCTTAATTGGCTTAAAGGTCCTGAAAGAATTTCCCACCATATTGGTTCCTCAGGGTGGTGATTGGGAATAACAGTCTAAGTTCTGTTTAGGCAAGTCCATGAATTGCCCCATAGGAGTACCATCCGGGGTCTCCTTTTTATAATCAACTTCTGTTTTCTCAGTATGAAACGTTCAATCCTTCTCCACATAATTGGGGTCATCCTATATGTTTTAAATCCTCATTTTCTACTTCATAAGGTTCTAGGTTCCTTATATCTTGATTGTGACCTCCCTGATCATCAAACTCAGGGTTTGCTCTAATCTCATTCCTTGTGGGGGCATAATGCATGGTAAAATTTTTGAGGAACTCATTATATTGGTTTTACTTAATTTGCTTATGTCGTTTTCTCATACAGTCCTCACATGGTTAGAAAATATGAATTCCCACTTTTTATATGTATCACGACATTCTTAAGTGTTAACAATGCAGATAAAACTACGAATAAACTTGTTATCTTATCACAAAAGATCTGATTTGAACTGAAAGGAAAAATATATACATAACCATTTGTTCGGGAGTACAATAACTAAACACGTGAAAGAGAATTACACAATCTGATCTGATCGGTTCTATCCTAAAAGTACTACATCAAATAATCATCTAATCAATCTAGACTAATCATTCATAACTTAGTCTAATACTCCAAAAGTGGAGCTGAATGAAAATTCTTGTCTGATCCCTTTGACTCCGCACACTACTCTGGATCAAGGAATGTGGGTATGAACGATATTCCTAACTGTAATTAATCTGACCCTCAAGATGGCCTCTAGCTGTAATTCGGGTGATAGCCTCGATCCTATCCATGCTATAGGCTAAGTGTAATAACCCCAATTTTTGGAATTTTTGAAACCCTTATGAATAGTGTTTTGCTAAATAAGAAAACTTTTCATGCCATACTATGTAGGGGTTCTTTATTTGATCTTCTGGGATATTATTAGTACTCTATGTGGTATATAAGTGTATGTTAAGATCGTCAGAATCGAAATCCGAACACTTTGATTTTTCCCAGAAATCTACCAGATACGGAAAGAATTGAATATAAGGTAACTGAATAAAAAGGATTTAAATTCAAGGATTATAAGAGAGGATCATAAAAAGGAAAATAATGTATTGAGAAAGGTTAAGGAAACCTAAGTAATAAGATCCCGGGTATGATCCCTCAAACGATAAACGAAAACGAAAGTTAAGCGAACCGTATAACAGATCAGCGGTCATTAGCCAAATAATTAAAAGCTAATCAAAGAGATTAGAGGGGATGATGTCATCAAACCAATGAGAAGAGGGCAAGTAAGGGATGATGATATAACAAGGTGACATAAGCATGACATAAAGGGAAGGAGGTGTGGTTGATTTAAAACCACACAAAGTTCAAGGTTAAAAAGGTAATTAACCAAAAACAAATCAAAAGCAACCAAGCTAGGCAAAACAACTCACAAATACAAAAATCATTTCACTTCTTCATCAAGAAGCTCTCGGTTTTTCTCTTCATTTCAAGGAGGAAAATTCAAAATTCAAGTTCCAAGCTTCCTTAATTAGTAAGGTAATTATCTAATACTCCTTATGCATAGATATGGCTATCCTATAAGTTTAAGCCTCCAATTCATTCTCAATCTCTTCCAAGAAATCAATGAAGAAGGTAATGAATAGTGATTTCAAGATTTTTAACATGATTTTCTTTGTTTTTCCTTTAAGATCCAAGCATCCCTAAGATATCTCAAGGCTTCTTAAGGCTTCCTAGCTACTCAAATCACTTCAAGGAAGGTATAACATCTCCAAACCCTAACTTACTTTGTATATTAGGATGGTTTTGATTGTTATGGTAAAAGAGAAGCTTGATGCTTGTATGTTTAGAGTTTGGGAGGGAGTTGTAGTGAATTGGATGTTGAAATCTTGTTGATTAGTTAAAGGACTTAAGTATAGTTTTAAATTCAAGTTTAAGATAAGTAAAAATTGTTAATATTGAGTTGTTGGGGCTGTTATGATGTATTATGGATGGAGTTTTGATTGTGTTGTGATTGTGGATTGATTGTGGGTTGAATTGGAGTGTTTTAAATTTGGGAAATCGCGTAAACATAGCCGTCGTAATGTCCGATTTACTTTAGGCTGTTTTGTTCTTAACATTAGGACCCGAGAACTCCCTGCTAGGTTTTGACCATTTCCATGATTAGATAGTTCATGTTACGAGCTTCGTTTTGATATGTGGTTCGTTTGATTCCGATGTACGGTTTAGGAGAAACGGCCGTTTTAAGTAACGACGTTTCGCGAACGAACCATTACCCCTCACCTTACTTTGAAACATAGGTTAAAGACCTTAAAGGACTAATTGGAGTATGAAACATTTAAGTAAAGTGTAATAGGCAGTTGGTAAGACACTCGCGAAAGAATCGCCTTAAAACTCGTAATGATTAATTTATTAAAAATGGTGGAGCCGAGGGTACTCGATCGACTTAAGTGAATCATTAAGCGCAAAGCGAGCGTTAGAGTCTAAATTGGTTAAAGTATAGATTTATAAGTGACTTTGGTTTAATTCCAACTTATATGTTGTTTATAGGTTACCAGACTCGTCCCAAGCCATTTGTAACCCCCAGTCGCTCTGGCAAGTTTTCTACCCGTATAACTGTTGTTGTGATGTATATGTGTATATGCATGATCTTGTGATAAATGCATATTTGTTATTAGCAAATTCTTGCGATATATTGGAGCATGTGATATGGTATATATGCATGCATGTTTCGTATTCTTGATTTATATATCTGTTGGTTTAAATGCTTATTAGTTGCATAATACCTATGCTAGAGATAAGCGGTATTTGAGTATACCCTTAGTATAGGGGATAAAAAGGTGAACTTTTTCTAAAACCGGGAGGCGAGGCTCCTGAGTATAATATATATATATATATATATGAATAGTTTTTAAAACTATTAATCGAAGAAGGTTTATTCGATAACTTTATATTATTTAATGAATATTACTTGAATATTCATTCGAGGACTTATGACTCACTTTATATTATTTAATGAATATTACTTGAATATTCATTCGAGGACAGATGACTCCGCTTATATTATTTAATTGAATATTATTTGAATATTCATATGAGGACCTATGACTCCGATTATTTTCTGAAATGTATTCTTTATTTTACTAATGAATAAGGTGTCGATAATCAAACTTATTTTTTTGATTATTCAAATAAAGATAGTACTTTCGTATAAGTATATCTTTGGTTATTTAATACTCATTTCAAGTATAAGTTTTACAACTTCTACTTTAATTATTTGTATAAAGATTATTCTTTAAGGGAATATTATTTAAATGATAATATTCAGATATTTTCTAATATATCAGGACTGATTTACTTTATTAAATCAGCATTACTCCAAACATTTTTAAAAATGTTGTCGAGTCTTCAAAATTATTTTAAAAGTTAGAGCGGATCCCAAAACTCATTTTTATAGTTATGATCTTCCTTCCGAAGGGGATTTAAATACTCGCTCAAAACTTGAGGGATCCGACTTAGTGGTGTATTTTACATTCGCAACGAGGTTGCTGTTTTGATAAATGAATTGATTACTTACCCAACATTCGGGAAGTAAGTCCATCTATTGAGTCGGCATAAGCAACATGGGCTCAGTGGGCGTCCATGAAAGTGTAAGTGGCTCAGTGGGAGTCCATCAAATGCGTAAGTGGCTGAGTGGCAGTCCAGCATAAGGTCCTATTGCGACCAGGGTGATGACCAGTGGGGAATTCGTCCATCTACTAGTAGAAAAGGTTACTTATTGGTATCTTTGCCTGATCAGCAAGATATCAGGTTTATGCCAAGGTTTTCTCCTTTCCAAAATTCATTGGATATTGCAACTCTGTTTATAATTTTCATAACAGAGGTTTTCAAGGAGTGTATGAAATGTATATATATATAGGTGTGTATATATATCGGGACTTAATGAAGTATCTCGTAACTTCATTATTTATAATGATATTTCAAGGATTGAATCTATTCAAGTCTTATCTTGTAGTCTTATCTGGGTGATGAACTTTTGAAACTGATTATAACTTGAACGGTGGTAGTTCAAGTAGTATTCGGATATAAGTATATTGGAGTATCTTGTAACTTCATCTTTTAAACTTATATCTAGTAAATGATTATCTTGTGCATGTCAAATATTTTCGGAAAAACGTTGAGACAAGGTTAGATATATGAGATCACCTTGCAACGATATTTTATACAGTTATAAACGGGAACTCTGTGTATATTATACATGTCAGAGGATTTCAAAGATTGTGAAAAGTATATATGTACATATATACTAAATATTTTGCGACTTGGTCGCGGTAAGATATCAAACTTGGTTCATTTCTTCTTGACCAAGACTTTCATGAGTACTATGAGAATGCTCATATATTGTAAATCATTATACATATTATTTTGGTGGGCTTGTTGCTCACCCTTGCTTTCTTCTTTCATCACACAACATCAGCTAGACAAGATGAACAGGACCAAGCTTCCAATTCGCAAGCGGTTAGAAAATGTTCCGCAGTTTTCTGGAAGCGTTGATGCCGCCGTAGCTGAGGTAGGAGCTACCAATAGGCTAGGTTTTCAACTATTGATGAACCATATTTATGTATATTTATGAATTGTAATAATGGCAAAGAAATGTAAATTTATTCAGAAACCCTTTTAAGGTGTATTGGCATATAATTGTGGAATAAAACGAATTGTGATTATTTTTGGATATTCATCTCTGAGACTATAACTTGTGGTGTGTGTGTTTATGGTGGGGTCACAGTACAAAATAGTTGATTAATTATTAAGATTGGGTGTTATTAAGGGAAATGGAACTCATGACAACCCGGATCCCCGACCCCGAATTTGGGGGTGTTACACTAAGCCTGCCGGAAGTACTTCGCCCTCACTCCCCGCTGCAGTAAGCCGATCTGTAAGGCATATGTCATAGCCTATTTGTATATTCAAGGATTTAACTCAACTCAAATAAGAATGTAATAAGTAAATAGTGGATCTACCATCAAAGAGATCTCGCAAAGTAACATCTGTCAAAGGATTCAGAAACAAGGTTCATCTACGGACTTGAGGAATTATAAACTGGAAGAAGTTCAAGAAATTGATCAAGCCTCAGTGATATAAATCAAGATTGTGGATTTAATCAAGTGACAGAGATCTCGTATGGGTATCAGATAATTACAAGGATTTAATCTGAATTTAATCTAAAATCAAAGTCAAGACATGAAGAAATGTCACGGAAGTTAGTCACTCATGAACCAGACAGTACATCGAGTGTCAACATTGAAGTGGTGGAATTGATTCATAATTCTCAGTGATTTTCAGAAGATTTTTGTTAGGAATATGTGTATTAGTTTGATGATAAGTTAAACAAAACACTTAAGTAGAAATCTAGTGTTTATAGCCTCAACGGATAAGACCATCTTGGCTATCCGTTGAAGGAGTAGCTTTACTTAGCAATAAGTTCAGTATTGTATCACATTTGATTCTCTGGATTCAAGTTGTAATTCTTAGATGGTGTAGGAATGTATCAGTCATGTTGACTACTAGTGGATATGCAAATAGGAGGGCTAATTGTAAATATTTCATGCCTTGTAATTTTGTATAAGTGAAGAAGTATCAACTGATATTGAAGTCCTTCAACGGATAAGGAACAAAGCTTCAACGGATGTCTCTAATGCTTCAACGGATAATATCCATCAACGGATAAGTGCTTCAACGGATAAAGACTTCAACTGATAATGCATCAACGGATAAAGCTTCAACGGATAAAGCCTCAACGGATAAGGCATCAACGGATGAAAGCTTCAACGAATGCTTAGTTCATTAGCAGTTGATAGTGACAATTCATAAGCTAACAGAGGCACATGGGTTGACAGAGACAAACTGGAATGTGGAAGCCTCTAGGAGGAATCAAGAAAATGCAGCATTTCCATTCTGGTGCAAACAAGGAAGTATTCACAGATCAACAGCTAAGCCTAAATTGCATTGGATAGAGAAATGAAGAAGAAACATGTGAA
Organism: Apium graveolens; assembly: GCF_009905375.1. Classification (NCBI taxonomy): domain Eukaryota; kingdom Viridiplantae; phylum Streptophyta; class Magnoliopsida; order Apiales; family Apiaceae; genus Apium; species Apium graveolens. The sequence goes on from NC_133652.1 coordinate 219,418,032, forward strand.
GAGCCTTTTTAATTGTATTTTACAGTTTTGTCTTCACTTGTAAACTTGGTGATATATAAACCAAGTAGCAGCTAGTAATTAGATATGAATTTTCCAGAGCTGTTTAGAAAAATCCAGAGAGAAAATCATCTAGTTTGTACTAGGAAGCAGCTGTGATTTAATTCTTTGAATCACAGATTTTCTGAAATAACACATCTCTGGTGGAACAACAAATCCACCAGAAAAGTTTTTAAGTTCTCTGTGTTCTTTACATTTGTGTTTGAATATATATCTGTCTGCATTAGCTTCAAGCAATTCACACACACTTGCTCTCAAAAACACTTAGCCTTAGAAAATGCTTAAAACTTGAAAATTTTTTGAGATTTACATTCAACCCCCCTTCTGTAAATCTCATTGTTAGTCCACTGGGAATAACAATTGGTATCAGAGCAAGCTCTTAACATACAAAGAGTTTAAAGATCTATTCTACTAACATCATGAGTAAGAAGGATATTGGTGTAAAGATTCCAATCTTGGAAAGAGATAACTATCATCACTGGAAGGTGAAGATGCATTTACATCTTCTCTCTCAATATGAAAGCTACATTAACTGCATTGAAAATGGTCCTCACATCCCTCACAAGGTGGCCACAGCTGCTACTGCAACAGTTGCTGTTGGATAGTCTATTCCCAAGCCAAAAGCAGAATGGACTGTTGAAGATATTGAAGAGGTTCACAAGGACAAGAAAGCCATGAACATTCTGTTTAATGGCCTGGATCAAGATATGTTTGACAATGTCATTAACAGCCAAACTGCTAAGGAAATTTGGGATACTGTGCAGCTTATCTGTGAAGGCACTGAGCAAGTTAGAGAAAACAAAATGCAGCTCCTCATTCAACAGTATGAATATTTTCATTTTAAAGAAGGAGAATCATTGAATGAAACCTTCAACAGATTTCAGAAACTGTTGAATGGATTGAAGCTGTATGGGAGAGTGTACCAAGTCAAGGACTCCAATTTAAAATTTCTAAGGTCTCTACCAAAGGAATGGAAGCCTATGACTGTTTCTCTAAGAAATTCTCAAGATTATAAGGACTTCACACTTGAAAGATTATATGGAATTTTGAAGACATATGAACTTGAGATGGAGCAAGATGAGCTGTTGGAAAAGGGGAAGTGAAAAGGAGGATCAGTTGCACTTGTAGCTGACAGTGAGAAGGTTGAAGCCAGGAATGAGGAGAAGACAATGCCAAGTATCAAAATTGGCACAAACAAATCAGAATCAAGCAAGGGTAAAGAGCAAGTAGCTGAGGATGAAAACAATTCCAGTCAGGATGACTCTGATGATGTTGATGAACATCTGGCTTTTCTATCCAGGAGGTTTGCAAATATGAAGTTCAGGAAAAATACAAAATTCACTAAGCCAAACAAAAACATGGTGGACAAATGCAAGTTCAAATGTTATAACTGTGGCATTAGTGGACATTTTGCAAGTGAGTGTAGGAAGCCAACCTCTGATAAGAAGAAATTTGAGCAAGTTGATTACAAAAAGAAGTACTTTGATTTGCTCAAACAAAAGGAAAGAGCTTTTCTCACTCAAGATGATTGGGCAACAGATGGAGTCAATGAAGATGATGATATGGAATATGCCAACCTAGCCCTGATGGCTAATTCTGATGAAAATGAAACTAGTTCATCAAGCAACCAGGTAATTACTACTGATCTCTCTCAGCTTTCTAAAAATGAATGCAATGAAGCCATAAATGATATGTCAAATGAATTATATCATTTGCAAGTTTCCCTTAAATCACTAGCCAAGGAAAACACTAGGATCAAAGAGAATAATATGTTTTTAAGTAATAGGAATGCTGTGTTAGAGGATCAGGTAATTGAGCTTCAAAAGATTAAACTTAAACGCTTGATTGTTGAGAGTGAACTAGAAGAAGCTGTTAAGAAAGTAGAAATTCTTTCTAAACAGTTAGAAAGTGAGCAAGAGGTAATCAAGGCCTGGAAAACATCTAGGGATGTTAGTGTTCAGATTTCCAAGGTTCAGGGAATTGAATCATTCTGTGAGGATGCCTGGAAGAAAAACAAAAAGGAGTTAGAATTAATTGATGGATTGTCAACGGATGTGGAATCAACGGATGATGAAAGTTATCCGTTGAAGGAAGAAAAAGAACATCCGTTGAAGGAAGAAAAAGAGCATCCGTCGAAGGCTCATCAATTAAAACAGGCAAGTAATTTTAAAAATAAAAATCTCAATAAGAAGGATGATTCAACTTTCAAGAACTTTGTCAAAGAAGGAGCTAGCACATCCAAAGATATCAGTAAGGTGAATATAGGACACATGACTTTAGATCAGCTGAAAAATAGGCTTAAGTTGGTTGAGGATAAGAAGGAAACTAAAAGAAAATCTAAAAGAAATGGGAAGGTAGGGATTAATAAATATAACAATTACATACCTGATAGGTATGCTCCTAGAAAAAGCTGTGTGCATTGTAAAAGTGTTAATCACCTATCTGATAATTGCAAATCTGTTAAAAATGCTCCCATGCCTTCAAATCCCTCCATGCCTAACATGTCTATGTCACCTCTGCATGCTATGCCTGTTATGTCTCATCAGAATCCCCATGCACATTTTGCAAACATGCCATATATTAATAATCCTTATTTTACTGCATTTAGTATGCCTCAAATGCCATACAATATGCCTATGTGGAATAACATGTTTGCACAATCTATGCCTTATCAAATTCAATCAAATGTGCTAAATGATTCTATGACTAACCCTACACTTCAACCAACCACATATGAGATCAAGGTTGACCCAAAGTTACCTAAGTCAAAAGATGCAGGAGGAATGAAGTCTAGGAAAAAGACTAACAAGGCTGGACCCAAGGAAATTTGGGTTCCAAAATGAACTTGATTGATTTTGTTGTGTGCAGGGAAAAAGAAGGAATCTATGGTACTTGGACAGTGGATGTTCAAGGCACATGACAGGAGATTTCACCCTGCTCACAGAGTTTAAGGAGAGAGCTGGCCCTAGCCTAACCTTTAGAGATGACAGCAAAGGATTCACTATGGGATATGGTTTGATTTCAAAAGAAAATGTCATCATTGATGAAGTTGCATTGGTTGATGGTCTCAAACATAACTTATTGAGCATCAGTCAACTATGTGATAGAGGGAATACTGTTTTCTTCAATTCTGAAGCGTGTATTATCACAAGTAAGAAGGACAATAAAGTGGTTCTAACTGGAGTTAGAAAAGGGAATGTGTACTTAGCTGACTTCAACTCTACAGATGCAGAATCTATTACTTGTCTTCTCAGCAAAGCAAGCTCAGTTGAAAGTTGGCTATGGCACAAGAAGCTGTTCCATTTGAATTTCAAGACAATGAATGATCTAGTCAAAAAGGACTTAGTTAGACGAATGCCTCTAGTAAAATTCACAAGGGATGGACTGTGTGATGCTTGTCAGAAAGCAAAGCAAAAGAAAGTATCATTCAGTAAGAAGCTTGAATCTGCAATTGATGAACCATTACAACTGCTACAATGGATCTTTTTGGACCAGTCAATGTATTGTCAATTTCAAGAAAAAAATATTGCCTAGTGATTGTAGATGATTTCTCAAAGTTTTCATGGGTTTATTTTCTTGGATCAAAGGATGAAGCTAGTGAAATCATTATCAATCATATCAAGCAAGTCAACAATCATCCTGATTTTAAAGTAAGGAATATTAGGAGTGACAATGGAACTGAGTTCAAGAATTCAACCATGAAGTTGTTCTGTGAAGAAAATGGGATCATGCATGAGTTCTCAGCTCCAAGGACCCCACAACAAAATGGTGTGGTGGAAAGGAAGAACAGATCACTAATTGAAGCTGCAAGGACAATGCTTGAAGAGTCAAAACTCCCAACTTACTTTTGGGATGAGGCTGTTAACTGTGCATGTTACACTCAGAATATTTCTCTAATCAATCAGGCAAAAGGCATGACTCCCTATCAATTATTCAAGAGAAGAAAACCAACTTTAAACTTTCTGCATGTCTTTGGTTGCAAATGTTACATCTTAAGGAATCAATCTGATCACAAAGGGAAGTTTGATGCAAAGGCTGATGAAGGAATATTTGTTGGTTATTCTGCTGGAAAATCATATAGGGTATACAATCTAAGAACCAACATTGTCATGGAATCTGTGCATGTTGTGTTTGATGATAAAAAGATTGATGGACTAACAGATGAGGGACATCATGAAGGACTCAAATTTGACAATATTGAGATATATTGTGATGATAGTGAAGATGAGAATGATGAAGAAGGCATCTCAAGAAGAATTCAAAATCTTCCTTTGGATAATGCACAGAATGCTGCATCCGTTGAAAGTCATAATTCAGCTTCCGTTGAAAGAAGCAATGCAGCATCCGTTGAAAGACAAAGTGCATCATCCGTTGAAGTTCATAATGAAGCATCCGTTTGTGGCGCCCTCCAAACCCGGGTCAGAAGTTTGGGGTCCACAACACATATTCAATATATAAACATGTATATAAAATATTATTTATAATGACCCTGCTTTACATAACCACGGATCGCAACAGGTTAAAGTATGAAAACAAGCCACAACCTTAACTTTTATTACAACGTACCAAATCCCAACTAATTTAATTTACAACTGATATGAAATTATCCTTACAACCTTACTAGCTCACTACTGCAATAAGCTCCTGCTAGATCGATCAATCATAATCTGGAATCCTAGCTCGAACATTGAACTGGGAAACCTCACTATCAACCGTATCCTTCTTAACTGTAGAATAAATAAAAAGATTCGCAAGAGTGAGCTAACTAGCTCAGCAAGTCATATTATCAATAACTAAGGTTAAATAATAATAAACGAGGTGATTCAAAAGAATCAAGTTTCCTGTTAAACAGTCAATAGAATTGGATATTCATTTTAAGTTTTTAAAACCAAGGTTAGGCTGCTGATCAGTCACGCACTAACCCCGAGCAAAGCACACAGCACTGCTCTAACTACTGGATCCAAGGCACACATTGGCCTAACTTGACCATCGATATGGTCTGACCACGAATCTGGTCCACACAAAGAAAATTATCCAATTCTAAAGCATTTCAATATGATAAATAATTGAGTTCAATAAAACCATATCATAATCAATAACCATAAAACATTTGTAAAAGAGCATGGTAAAAATTCATAGTTACCAAAAAGGGTATGTCAAAATACATAAAAGAAGTGGCCTCCAGCCGGTAGGATAATCGGATATTAGATGAATATTGTTTTTATAAGGTTTTAGTACTTTGATATCGCAAGGTATGGTTGAGTATAAAAGTTTCTGTATGTGTAAACAATTCTGTTCCAGTGTTTGGTATATATGATGGATATATATTTGTGGAGTAGTATCTTATTTGTGTGGTTTAGTATCTGGTAAATCAACAAGAAATGGTTTATAAAGAATAAGGCTTACGGCTCAAAGATCAAATGTTGTGGCTCAGGTTCAAGGATGAAGGATTCAAAATGTGTACAGTATAAAACAGAACTATTTTGGGTATTAACAATATGTCACAAGAGAATTTAGAAATATTTGCATTGTATTTTGAGAAAGGTTTAGAAATACTTGCCTTATCATAATCGATTTCAACTTCACTTGTACTTGTCTAATGACCCCATTCAACAATCACTCGTCTGTTTCTCTTATGCCTCGCTTCTATCCTCTGACCACTTGCAGTATTTTCTATATGTCAATTCTATTTTCTGATCACCTGCTTCTCTTTCTTACGCCTTGCTTACTCTGCTTGGCATCATAAGTATCTATTAATATTTAACTCATACCATTCTATTCGACATACACTTCTATCTATCCTTCGTTTTACTCAAATCCGATTAACGGATTGAAAGTTATGCTATAAACAAGTAATCACCGAACATATAGACCGACAGTCAACCAACAAGTCACATATAACACATAACACGTTAAATAATCAATGCCATCCCATTTATAAAGAAGTCTCGGGTCATAAACAGGCTTTCGGTTACTTAAAATGATTTTTAAAACATTTTTCGGAATTAAAACGGATCGTTGGATCAATTTTGGAGTAATAAACAGGGTACGGTTGGCCAATTCTGGCTCCGAAATAATTTTAGAATAATTATCGAGCCTTGAAAATAATTTAGAATAATATTTTAAAGCTCGAAACTATTTTTCGGAATTTTTAAATCATTTCTAAATAATTAAATCTAATTAAATAAGTAATTAAAATCAATTAATAATTAATTAAATCAATTAATCAATTAATTTTCGAATTAATTGACCAATTAATCAATTAAAAATTAACTGAAATTAATTAACTAATTAATTCAGATTTATTTTTGAATTAAAAATAATTTTCGGAGTTAAAATACTAATTTTTTAGAATTTTTAGAAATTAAAAAATGAATTTTTATAATAAAAAATAAATAGGAAATATGATTTTTAAACATTTTTAAAACAGGAATCCAACTTTTGCAAACTCTGGAAAGTTCAGGGACTGAACTTCATCGTTTTCAAAAGTTGGGGTATTAAACTGCAATTTTTCAGCCCTTCGCCGGAAAACAGTCGGGTTCGCCGGAGAACTCAACTCCGGCCTCCTCCCACCACCACAAACTCCAGATTTAATCTATACTTCACAAGGAACACAACCATGCCATCAATTCATTCTAATCATCCCGGAATTAGCCGGAAAATGATTAAGAATCTCGTCGGTTTCCGGCGAGTTCGACGAAAACTCTAAAACCTAACTCCTTCTTTTACAGACCTCGTTGATTCATGAAACTTATACGACTAGATTGCAAATTTCACAGAGAACACAACCCACTATAACACAACATCAATCTATCACAGAAGAAGAAACCCCCAAATTTCAATTAAGAACATTCATACGGGTTATAAACCCTAATTTTAAAATTCGAAAATCAAACTCAAATTTTAACATGTTATTGAACTCCAAATCAGACGTATGACATATGAAAATCATCAAGAAAACAAGCTCTACAACATGCAATCATCAAATCATACAAACAATCATCCGAATAAAAATTCATATTTTTAATAATTTTAATTCGAAAATAAATAAATTTTCAGAAAATAAACCTTTGGTTCTGCAGTGAAACAAGGCTCAGAATCTGATAGAACACTTCAAATCCTTCGTTTTGGTTACTCAAGCTTTGAAAACAGAGATCGGTAACGCCTTCGTTTTGCTGTTTGATTCTTAGAACAATTTATGTAATTAGGGTTTTTTCTCTGAAAATTATAGAATTAACTATCTGCAAATGATTTTGATACGAAATAAAATACGGTAAAAGGCTATTTATAATTACGGAAAATTAGTATCCCGTTGGATCATTCCGGATATAAAATGGTACGTTTATTTGTAAAAACTGATCCAAACGGTATCGGTTTTCGAGATAATTATCCAAATCAGTACAATTTGTACTTCGGTCTTGGTCTCAGCGCCTGGTTACACGTATTACGAGGTGATAATTGTGATAGTTTAATAAAAAGCTCCCGTTTCTCGAAAATACGAGTTTTATTGATTTACCGGAACGAATATTGTATCGAAAATGTTGCGCCGGGACCCGCGCAGGACAAACCGTACGCCGGATCGAAAAAGTCGAAACATGGAATATGCTCGGAATATTACAATTAGGTTAGGAAGGAGTTCTCGAAAAAGTTTCGGGTTCTAAAAACGTAACAACGGATGACGTCGGTTGGTTCCCGTTTTTATAAAATAGATTTTAAATACTCAGAAAAAGATTTTAGAAATTTCAGATGATTCTTATAAATCCATAACCCAACATAAAAATAATTACGAAGATATGACAATTATCTATATTTTATTTTGGACATATAAAAATTAAAATACTCAATTAATATTATTTTTGAATATCCAAGTACAGATAACATTTAACAATTAACTCACAGAATAGATACTGTACACACATAATAATTGTATAATAGCAAAAATAATTGCACGATATATCCCGGATATTACATCCTTCCCCCCTTAAAAGGATTCTGTCCTCAGAATCTCCTAAGAAAACAAATGAGGGTACTTTTCTCTCATATCACTTTCTAACTCCCAGGTTGACTCTTCAACCTTTGGGTTTCTCCACAATACTCTTACTAACTTTACCACTTTATTCCTCAATATTTTCTCTCTATTCTCTAGAATCTCTACCGGATTCTCTACATATGACAAATCTGCCTGAAGCTCTATTGGCTCATATTCTATTACATGCCTGAAGTCTGGATTATATTTCTTAAGCATTGATATGTGAAAAATATTATGAATGTGCTCCATGTGCGGAGGTAACGTTAACTCGAAAGCTAATTTGCCAACGTGCTTTAAGATTTCAAAAGGTCCGACATATCTTAAGCTCGATTTTTCTTTCTTTCCAAACCTCGTTAATCCCTTCCACGGCGCTACTTTCAGTAGTACTAAGCTTCCTTCTTCGAATTCCATGTCTTTCCTTGATTGATCTGTTTATTTCCTTTGAAGGTCTGGTACGGCTATCAATCTCTTCTGGATAACTTCAATAACTTCCTTTGTCTGCTTTACTAATTCAGGTCCAAGTATTTTACACTCTACTGCTCCGTCTTAATACACTAGAGATCTGTATTTGCGTCCATAAAGGGCTTCTTAGGGTGACATCCCGATACTAGCGTGATAACTGTTGTTGCAAGCAAATTCTATCAGAGGTAAATGCTCGCCCCAATTTCCTTTGAAATCAATAGCACAAATACGTAATAAGTCTTCTATTGTCTGGATTATTCTTTCACTTTGGCCATCCGTCTCTGGGTGATAATCTGTACTCATATTCAATCTTGTTCCTAAACATTCTTGAAAACTCTTCCAAAATCTCGAATTAAATCTTGGATCTCGATCAGATACGATAGACACAAGAATTTCATGACGAACTACAATTTCCTTCAGGCACCTATGGATCAACTTATCGAGCGAAAATCTTTCGTTTATAAGCAAAAAATGAGCTGGCTTGGTAAATCTATCCACTATAAGCCAAATGGCATCATGATTAGTTTTTGTGCTTGGTAACCCCAACTATGAAATCCAGGGTGATATACTCCCACTTCCACTCTGGAACTTCCAATGACTGTAACAATCCACTTGATCTCTGATGCTCTACTTTAACTCTGTTGACATATATAACATCTGCTAATTCATTCTGCAATTCCCCGCTTCATATCTAACCACCTATAATTTCCTTTAAATCTCTATACATCTTGGTACTCCCTGAATGGATTGAATACCTCGAATTATGAGCTACCTGTAAAATTTCATCCTTCAATTCCATCACTGGTGGAATCCAAGTTCTAGAAGAAAACCTAAGAATACCTTGATCGTCCTTTCTACGTGCACTATTCTTCCCATACTAAATGATTTATATCCTGATTCATTACCTCTTCCTGACACTTCTTTATCTTTTCTAACAATTCTGATTGAAAAGTTATACTTATACATTCTTACTCCTTTTTGGATTATGCACTCTGACTTCCAATTCCAACTTCTAGAATTCCATAGATAATTCTTCTCGTACAGTCTCTATGTTCATTCTCTCTCCTTCTTGCTCATCTCTTGCCACTACATTTGCTTTTCCTCGAGAGTTCATACTTCAACTCTTGTGGTCCGTATATATCTCACATCTTTCTCTATACTTATAATATTTCCCAATCTTTCAAAACGAATATTATTGTTGCTTTTAATCCCCAGTTATGAGTAGGGTACTTCTGATCATAAGGTTTCGGTTGTCTAAATGCATATGCAATAACTTTATTGTTTTGCGTCAACACACATCCTATTCCCTTACGAGAAGTATCACTATAAACTACCAAATCTCCCTGATGCTTTCAAAGTGATAAAATAGGTGTTGTAACCATTCTTTCATTTAACTCCACAAAACTTTCTTCACCCTTCTCCATTTCATATAACCTTCTTGCTTTTCCTGGTTAACTTCATCTCGAATATTACAACTTTCAAGAAATCTTGCACAAATTTCCAATAATAACCGGCCCATGATAAAACTTCTTACTTTTGTTGGTGCTTCTGGTCTTTCTCTATTCATACTATCTTTAAATTTTCTGCTGAATCCCCTTTTTTTTTCTCCTCCTTACTGACTGTCTATACTAAGAATTATACCTCCTACCATTAAAGTTTTCACCTGGTAAACTCTTTTTATACCGCTTCTTTCTTCTTTGACTCCTCAGCTATCATTGTATAGGTTGCATGGTTCTTCTTAATTAACACAAGTATATCTTATCCAAATTCTTCCTTCAAAATTCTACTCATCAAATTTAAATATCACTGGTATATCAGTTCATCCCACTAACATTTCTAGAATTTTATAACAACAGTACTGAGTTCTGAAAATTATCTTTGATACGTCCATAAGTTAAATTTTCACTTGGTAATATACCCAATCTTAAATCAATCTTATAAAAATACCTTGCTTCATTCATTTAATTAAACAAATCATTGGTTCGAGATAACAGATATCTGCTCTTGAGAGTAACCTTGTTGAGCTTTCGCTAACATATAATCTCACACTTTCATCTTTCTTATCAACACATCGTGCTAGGGCACTTTAAGGGGTACGCTAGGTCCAGTTGCTTTTTCTTCTATTTATCTCCTACGTTTCCTCTAGTAACTTCTTTATTTTATCTGGTGCCATTCTGTGCGGGGCTTTGGACACTGGCTTCATTTCAGGTGCCACATCAATCATAAATGCATTTTCTTTATCTAAAGGAAATATTGGTAACTCATCTGGAAACATATCTTGAGACTGTAAAATCTTCAAGTTCGTTTTGCTCCTGACTCTTATTTATAATCGCCATAGCACTTATATTCTGGTCGCTGTAATCTTAAATCGTTCTTAACAAGTTCTTTACTTTCCTTTGTCCTTTAAACTACTTCATGTTCTCATTTGGCATCTTCAAAACTATCTTCCATCACGACGGTCTACCTGGGCATCACACTTGAATAGTTAATCCACTTCTTAGAATAATGTCAAATCCTCTTATTTCAAATGATATCAATTCTTCTCAGCTTATTGCCAGAAATATCGATTCCGCCATTGGTACTTACTTATTTAATAACTGCACGTTCTTAACTTGCTATTCCTTTAGTCATAAACTTATTGATTCGACAGGATAATTCATCTTCTCAATAAAACCTTGAGAGATATACGATCTAATTACTTCCACATCTTTCAATACTTTAACACATAAGGTATCCGCAATAATCTTCCACGTCATCACATTCATATTCTAAATAACATATCGCAAATTCTCGTTCTTGGAGATGTATCCCTTATTGAAGTAGTTTCCTTTGACTCGTAATGCATCCCTGGCTAGGGCCAGTGATTTGCAATTCTCACCATATGCCCTTGTTTCCTTTTTATGCATGAGAGGTAGATGAGACTTTGCCTGCTGGGTGTATAATATGTTGACTTTTGTTTAAAAAAAAACTCTCACAAAGAACAACGGTACAACGAAACAACTAGAAGGATTCACAATTTTAATAAACTTAGAGTTGAAAAGAAAGAAGAAGTAATGATTTGAATATGAATGAGACAACCACATTGGTACTTAAGATGGCCAGTCTTTCATACCGTATGGCATACAGCACATGATTAGGTGGCGTCCCACCCGACTCTTCGTCATTCCGACAAAGTGTCTCATCATAACACTGTTTGTCCCGATCAGAAAACAAAACCCGAGGGGAACAATTAAATTTGAAAGGAATGCAAAATCCTTCTTTTTGATATTATCAGAAAGAATTTATTAAGAAAAGGAGTTCAGACATTTTAGGAATTAAAAAGGAATATACGTTGTAATGTTGAGGACGAGGATGGTACCATTGGTCACCATCCACATTTCACTTGTAATCATCTTTCGAGCTTGCTCAATAATTTCCCAATTGTATCACATAACAACTTTAGAAGTATGCTAAAATGCCTTCACAACTAAGCATTATGGTAGATTCTTACTCGTTAAGTCTCGCATCTATAACGTCACAGCTACACGTATAATACTTTAACAATTTGATCATAATGGCGTTCTTATCAGATAACCTTGAGTTTCCTCTTTTTAATTTGGAATAACCGTAAATCATTCAATATAACGATCATTTTATTAATAATATTCTTTCTTTAGAAAAGTCTGGAAATTTTCCCAATCTTCTTCGGTCATGCTCAGGCTTCCGTTTAATCAATGAATTCTTTGAACTCTGATAATCCCAGTAATTGGATGAATAGTTATTCCATACGCTGGTTCTGTTGTTAATCCTATCAGACAATACTTGCACTCACTTTTTCATAATTGCAGGTTACCTCGTTCTCCGAATTAACAATACTGAGTCTGAAACAACATCCTTCCAGATAATCCGGGTCTTTTAACAAATAAGAAACTCAAGTAGTAACTTGACAACCAAGGTTTAAAACTGATTTTATTCAAAAAGGCTTTTAGAAATTTTGTGAGGAAAAATCTTTTTCGAAAACTTTAAAAAAAAATTGAAAATTTTGAAAATCACACCTCCGGTTGTCCTTACTGTATGAGTTGGTTGTTTTCCTTCTTATGACCAGATACCAGGTTAAAGAAATGATTACCCAAAGATCCATTCACTTTCATTTATCTCCTTTCCTTCATTAGGTCTATTGCTTTCCGTAATCAATGAAAACTTCCGTTGTCGTTGCACGTTATCTTATTCGTAGCTTCACATTAAGGCTCTCATACTGGTAGTACTCCCGTTAACCACTTTGCAATCATTGAGTGGAACAGATTATCCAATAGTCAACAAGTCAGCTAATGTCACATCATCTTGTTAAAATGTTTATCACATCATTACAACACCATTTTCTAATCTCAAGAAATCTTCAGATCCCTAATCTCCTCTAACTCTCTCTTTTCAACACTTTTCTACTTCATTTCACAAGCTAGTCATGAGTGGCCTAATTACTAATAGCTTCTTTTAACCGATACAGCCATCCTCCAGAACACTGGAATCTTCTTTCTAAACTCCTTCTCACCTTAATTTATATCTCAATACTCACCGTTTACTGCCGCTATCGCGTCCTTCTCGCAAACGCTGTTGTTTCATTGGAAAGGTTTTTAAACTAAGGATGTAGAATATGGTGTATAATAGACAGAAAAGATACATTCATAGTTGAATGTTCAAAAGAACAAGAATAAGCAAATGAAGGTTCTTGAATAGGTAGTCTCATATCGAGAGATGATAGAATAGCGTTGAATAACTTGGAGAGGCGTAACTATCATAACAGAAGGTAATACCGCTAATACTGATGGAAGATCAAGGCGCAAATCGAATCTGAGAGAAGATGACGATCCTTAAACGGAAGGTTCCAAAAGATCAGTTGATGCAGGAAAATCAGGATCTGCCATTGCCGTTGCCTGGATATCACGTCGCTAGTCAAGAATCCCGAATCACAATATGAACCGTGTCGGAGACCTACTATACAGTCGCACTCAACCTCACAATGACCTATCTTTCTATTTCCTATTCCTAATCCTAACCCTCTACCCAATCCCGACAATCTAGGCTTGTTTCAATGACTTATAACCTGTAGCTCTGATACCCACCTGTGGCGCCCTCTAAACCCGGGTCAGAAGTTTGGGGTCCACAACACATATTCAATATATAAACATGTATATAAAATATTATTTGTAATGACCCTGCTTTACATAACCACGGATCGCAACAGGTTAAAGTATGAAAACAAGCCACAACCTTAACTTTTATTACAACGTACCAAATCCCAACTAATTTAATTTACAACTGATATGAAATTATCCTTACAACCTTACTACCTCACTACTGCAATAAGCTCCTGCTAGCTCGATCAATCATAATCTGGAATCCTAGCTCGAACATTGAACTGGGAAACCTCACTATCAACCGTATCCTTCTTAACTGTAGAATAAATAAAAAGATTCGCAAGAGTGAGCTAACTAGCTCAGCAAGTCATATTATCAATAACTGAGGTTAAACAATAATAAACGAGGTGATTCAAAAGAATCAAGTTTCCTGTTAAACAGTCAATAGAATTGGATATTCATTTTAAGTTTTTAAAACCAAGGTTAGGCTGGTGATCAGTCACGCACTAACCCCGAGCAAAGCATACAGCACTGCTCTAACTACTGGATCCAAGGCACACATTGGCCTAACTTGACCATCGATATGGTCTGACCACGAATCTGGTCCACACAAAGAAAACTATCCAATTCTAAAGCATTTCAATATGATAAACAATTGAGTTCAATAAAACCAGATCATAATCAATAACCATAAAACATTTGTAAAAGAGCATGGTAAAAATTCATAGTTACCAAAAAGGGTATGTCAAAATACATAAAAGAAGTGGCCTCCAGCCGGTAGGATAATCGGATATTAGATGAATAGTGTTTTTACAAGGTTTTAGTACTTTGATATCACAAGGTATGGTTGAGTATAAAAGTTTCTGCATGTGTAAACAATTTTGTTCCAGTGTTTGGTATATATGATGGATATATATTTGTGGAGTAGTATCTTATTTGTGTGGTTTAGTATCTGGTAAATCAACAAGAAATGGTTTACAAAGAATAAGGCTTACGGCTTAAAGATCAAATGTTGTGGCTCAGGTTCAAGGCTGAAGGATTCAAAATATGTACAGTATAAAACAGAACTATTTTGGGTATTAACAATATGTCACAAGAGAATTTAGAAATATTTGCATTGTATTTTGAGAAAGGTTTAGAAATACTTGCCTTATCATAATCGATTTCAACTTCACTTGTACTTGTCTAATGACCCCATTCAACAATCACTCGTCTGTTTCTCTTATGCCTCACTTCTATCCTCTGATCACTTGCAGTATTTTCTACATGTCAATTCTATTTTCTGATCACCTACTTCTTTTTCTTACGCCTTGCTTACTCTGCTAGGCATCATAAGTATCTATTAATATTTAACTCATACCATTCTATTCGACATACACTTATATCTACCCTTCGTTTTACTCAAATCCGATTAACGAATTGAAAGTTACGCTATAAACAAGTAATCACCGAACATATAGACCGACAGTCAACCAACAAGTCACATATAACACATAACACGTTAAATAATCAATGCCATCCCATTTATAAAGAAGTCTCGGGTCATAAACAGGCTTTCGGTTACTTAAAATGATTTTTAAAACATTTTTCGGAATTAAAACGGGTCGTTGGATCAATTTTGGAGTAATAAACAGGGTTCGGTTGGCCAATTCTGGCTCCGAAATAATTTTAGAATAATTATCGAGCCTTGAAAATAATTTAGAATAATATTTTAAAGCTCGAAACTATTTTTCGGAATTTTAAATCATTTCTAAATAATTAAATCTAATTAAATAAGTAATTAAAATCAATTAATAATTAATTAAATCAATTAATCAATTAATTTTCAAATTAATTGACTAATTAATCAATTAAAAATTAACTGAAATTAATTAACTAATTAATTCAGATTTATTTTTGAATTAAAAATAATTTTCGGAATTAAAATACTAATTTTTTAGAATTTTCAGAAATTAAAAAATGAATTTTTATAATAAAAAATAAATAGGAAATATGATTTTTAAACATTTTTAAAACAGGAATCCAACTTTTGCAAACTCTGGAAAGTTCAGGGACTGAACTTCATCGTTTTCAAAAGTTGGGGGTACTAAACTGCAATTTTTCAGCCCTTCGCCGGAAAACAGTCGGGTTCGCCGGAGAACTCAACTCCGGCCTCCTCCCACCACCACAAACTCCAGATTTAATCTATACTTCACAAGGAACACAACCATGCCATCAATTCATTTTAATAATCCCGGAATTAGCCGGAAAATGATCAAGAATCTCGCCGGTTTCCGGCGAGTTCGACGAAAACTTTAAAACCTAACTCCCTCTTTTACAGACCTCGTTGATTCATGAAACTTATACGACTAGATTGCAAATTTCACAGAGAACACAACCCACTATAACACAACATCAATCTATCACAGAATAAGAAACCCCCAAATTTCAATTAAGAACATTCATACGGGTTATAAACCCTAATTTTAAAATTCGAAAATCAAACTCAAATTTGAACATGTTATTGAACTCCAAATCAGACGTATGACATATGAAAATCATCAGGAAAACAAGCTCTACAACATGCAATCATCAAATCATACAAACAATAATCCGAACAAAAATTCATATTTTTAATAATTTTAATTCGAAAATAAATAAATTTTCAGAAAATAAACCTTTGGTTCTGCAGTGAAACAAAGCTCAGAATCTGATAGAACACTTCAAATCCTTCGTTTTGGTTACTCAAGCTTTGAAAACAGAGATCGGTAACGCCTTCGTTTTACTGTTTGATTCTTAGAACAGTTTATGTAATTAGGGTTTTTTCTCTGAAAATTATAGAATTAACTATCTGCAAATGATTTTGATACGAAATAAAATACGGTAAAAGGCTATTTATAATTACGGAAAATTAGTATCCCGTTGGATCATTCCGGATATATAAAATGGTACGTTTATTTGTAAAAACTGATCCAAACGGTATCGGTTTTCAAGATAATTATCCAAATCAGTACAATTTGTACTGCGGTCTTGGTCTCAGCGCCTGGTTACACGTATTACGAGGTGATAATTGTGATAGTATAATAAAAAGCTCCCGTTTCTCGAAAATACGAGTTTTATTGATTTACCGAAACGAATATTGTATCAAAAATGTTGCGCCGGGACCCGCGCAGGACAAACCGTACGCCGGATCGAAAAAGTCGAAACATGGAATATGCTCGGAATATTACAATTAGGTTAGGAAGGAGTTCTCGGAAAAGTTTCGGGTTCTAAAAACATAACAACGGATGACGTCGGTTGGTTCCCGTTTTTATAAAATAGATTTTAAATACTCGGAAAAAGATTTTAGAAATTTCAGATGATTCTTATAAATCCATAACCCAACATAAAAATAATTAGGAAGATATGACAATTATCTATATTTTATTTTGGACATATAAAAATTAAAATACTCAATTAATATTATTTTTGAATATCCAAGTACAGATAACATTTAACAATTAACTCACAGAATAGATATTGTACACACATAATAATTGTATAATAGCAAAAATAATTACACGATATATCCCGGATATTACATCCTTCCCCCCTTAAAAGGATTCTGTCCTCAGAATCTCCTAAGAAAACAAATGAGGGTACTTTTCTCTCATATCACTTTCTAACTCCCAGGTTGACTCTTCAACCTTTGGGTTTCTCCACAATACTCTTACTAACTTTACCACTTTATTCCTCAATATTTTCTCTCTATTCTCTAGAATCTCTACCGGATTCTCTACATATGACAAATCTGCCTGAAGCTCTATTGGCTCATATTCTATTACATGCCTGGAGTCTGGATTATATTTCTTAAGCATTGATATGTGAAAAATATTATGAATGTGCTCCATGTGCGGAGGTAACGTTAACTCGAAAGCTAATTTGCCAACGTGCTTTAAGATTTCAAAAGGTCCGACATATCTTAAGCTCGGTTTTTCTTTCTTTCCAAACCTCGTCAATCCCTTCCACGGCGCTACTTTCAGTAGTACTAAGCTTCCTTCTTCGAATTCCATGTCTTTCCTTGATTGATCTGTTTATTTCCTTTGAAGGTCTGGTACGGCTATCAATCTCTTCTGGATAACTTCAATAACTTCCTTTGTCTGCTGTACTAATTCAGGTCCAAGATGAATGGCTATCAATCATTGGTGATGCTACATCTAAAGTGCAAACTAGAAGGGCTACTCAAGATGAATGTCTGTATAGTAGCTTTCTATCACAGGAGGAACCTAAGAGAGTAGAAGAAGCTCTATTGGATCCAGATTGTATTTTAGCAATGCAAGAGGAGCTAAACCAATTTGAGAGGAACAAAGTGTGGAAGCTGGTACCCAAGCCAAAGAACAAGAGTTCTATTGACACAAAATGGGTATTCAGAAACAAGATGGATGAAAATGGCATTGTCATAAGGAATAAAGCCAGATTGGTTGCTAAAGGCTATTCTCAACAAGAGGGAATAGATTTTGATGAAACATTTGCTCCAGTTGCCAGACTTGAGGCCATCAGAATCTTTCTAGCCTATGAAGCCCATGCCAATTTCAAAGTCTATCAAATGGATGTCAAGAGTGCATTTCTAAATGGGGAATTGGAGTAAGAAGTTTATGTAAGCCAACCTCCAGGGTTTGAAGATCCAAACTTTCCAGACTATGTGTATTATCTGTTGAAAGCACTCTATGGACTAAAGTAAGCACCTAGAGCCTGGTATGAGACTTTGTCAAAATTCCTTCTAGATAATCACTTCACAAGAGGTACTGTTGACAAAACTCATTTCTTTAGAAATGTTAATGGCTCTACAATACTTGTTCAAATTTATGTAGACGATATTATATTTGGATCTACAGATGATAAGCTTTATAAAAAGTTTGCTAAGTTAATGCAAAGTAAATATGAAATGAGCATGATGGGAGAGCTAACTTATTTTCTTGGTTTACAAGTTAAACAAGTTAGTGGTGGAATTTTCATTAGTCAAACTAAATATATTTATGATCTTTTAAAGAAGTTTAACTTAATGGACTGTTCATCTGCAAAAACTCCCATGGCCACTGCCACCAAGCTTGAATTAAACAAGGCTAAAAAGTCTGTGGACATTTCAAGTTATAGAGGCATGGTTGGCTCACTTTTATATTTAACTGCTAGTAGACCTGATATAATGTTTTCTACATGTCTCTGTGCTAGATTTCAAGCTGACCCTAAAGAATCTCACTTAGTGGCTATTAAAAGAATCTTCAGATATCTCAAAGGGACTCCAAATCTAGGAATTTGGTACCCTAGAGAGTCTGGTTTTGATCTAATTGGCTACTCAGATGCAGATTATGCAGGCTGCAAAATAGATAGGAAAAGCACAACTGGCACCTGTCAATTTCTAGGGAACAAGCTTGTGTCATGGTTCAGCAAGAAGCAAAATTCTGTTTCTACATCAACAGCTGAAGCCGAGTACATTGTTGCTGGTAGTTGCTGTGCACAGATACTATGGATGAGGAATCAACTATTTGACTTTGGACTAACTGTTGACAAAATTCCTATATTCTGTGACAACACAAGTGCCATTGCCATTGCTGAAAATCCAGTGCAGCACTCAAGAACCAAGCACATTGACATCAAGTACCACTTCATTAGGGAACATGTGATGAAAGGTACAGTGGAACTTCATTTTGTTCCAAGTGAAAAGCAGATTGCAGACATATTTACCAAGCAACTTGATGAATCAACATTCACAAGATTAGTAAGTGAGCTAGGTATGCTTAATTATTCATAAATTTATGTCCTCTATATAATCTGCCTTGAAGCCTGAAATGAATTTGCTGCAAGAACAAAGTTGGCTTTAAGTAAGACTTATTCTATCAACGGATATTCCCTATCCGTTGAAAGCCAAAATTATTCTATCAATGGATGTTCATTATCCGTTGAAAGATAAATACATTTCTGGTAATTTTATCCCTCAACGGATAAAATAGTGTTGATCATCAATGGATAACTATTTACCTTATTCGTTGAAGTGTCACATCAGTTACTTTAAGTGAGTCACAACCGTTGATTCTTTTACTTAACCGTTGATACAGATATACACTGTTGTATATATTTGTATTAAAGGCAGTTTTCAGAATTTCTACAGTTTTCTTTATTCTTAAACGGCTGTAATTTATTTAAAAGTATCATTTAATCATTTTATTTACGTTTTAATTCAAGAAAGTATAAAAGCCCATTGAATTCTAATTTTCACTTTACGCTTTCTTGCAATTTTTATTCTCCTTCTCTCCCAAAATTCTCAAGTTTTTCTCTGCAACCTCTACTCACAACAATGGCACCAGTAGTCAAAATTATGTCTCAATCTGGATTTGTTTAAGAAAAGAATAATTTCGTAGCCTTGGTTGAAAAGAATGAAGCCCATTCTGATTATCACAAGATGATGGACTTCATCAAAAACTGCAAACTAAGCTATGCAATGCTGGAAGCCCCAACCATCTACTGTGAGGTGATTGAGGAGATTTGGACCACTACAGAGTTCAACTCCACAGATATGACTATTGCCTTCTCTCTCAAAGGTAAGGATTATTGCATTAACTGTGATGATATACAGTCTTGCTTTAAGTTGCCTGAGAATAATGCCATGACACCACACACTAATAAAGATGTATCTGCTATGTTAGATTCCATAGACTATGCTTTTGATTCTGCTAGTTTAGGTAGTATTAGAAGGAAGGGCCTTAGGAAAGAATGGAGTTTTCTTGGAGATGCCTTTATCAAGGTTTTCTCTGGGAAGATTAGCAATTTTGATGCCATAACTTCATCTCTTGTTAATATGCTCTATATGCTAGTTTCTGATAGGTACTTTAATTTTAGCAACTGTGTCATGCTAGAATTAGGTTCCAGATTAGGTAACAAAGCTAATAGACCACATAACATCTACTATGCTAGATTCTTTATGTTATTGGCTAACCATGTTGCTGAAGGATTGGTTATATCAAATGAGAACAATAAACTCAAATGCGCTGGGCACAAGAGAAAAGGGTCCTTGCAGACCTTTTGAGAATGAACCTCAATAGCCAGGTGTCATTGGTATATTTTCCAATCATGAATGCACCACAGGTAAGTGAGGTAAACACTTCTATAACTCCTACTGTTTCCAACCCCATTGTTTTTTTGCCTTCCAGTGTGGCAATGGAATCTGTGTCTTTGTCCAAACAGGTTCCTACCAAAGCCACCAAAACTAAAATTTCAAAACACAAGTCAAAGAAAACCACCTCTGTTGTCTCTCAAAAGACAACAGTTGTAACAACTACCATAAACCCTGAA
The DNA here is from genome assembly GCF_009905375.1 of Apium graveolens. Lineage (NCBI taxonomy): Eukaryota > Viridiplantae > Streptophyta > Magnoliopsida > Apiales > Apiaceae > Apium > Apium graveolens. The sequence continues at coordinate 219,438,999 of NC_133652.1, forward strand.
GGGAGTGAACATGGTGTGAGTGGTGAGGGGAGGGGTGAACATCAAGAAACCCCCCCAGGATAAGGTGGGAGAGGTGAGTGGTACCCCAGCCAGCCAAGCCACAGTCTCTCAAAAGATTGTGGTGGTTGAAAAGGAGTCAAACACATCCCTAGTTGCATCCTCCCAAAAGGGTGCAACTATTGAAAATAGTCCCCAACCAGGGACACAGAACAAAAGAGGGAGGGACACTGAAGCCACACATTCACCAATCAAAGCCTTTTCAAGGAAGAAGAAGGCCAAGACCCTAGTTTCCACACAAGGGGCACACACAACACAGATACATCCACCTGTATCTTTGCCTTCTCAAATTCCGCTTGATGTGATTCCAGCAAATGTGGAGTCACAGCCCCATTCTCTCATAATAGAAACACATCAATCATCAAACTCTCCATCACCCTCTCTGGATGTGGATATGATATTCACATCAATTCCTGATTCTCCCTCATTAAAACTCAGGGAGGAGCCCCTCTCAAAACCTGATGATCATCATCTTTTAGATGATTTGTTGGATCATCAGCCAATTCTTTCAGATATAGTTGAAGAATCTGTGTCATCTCACTTAAAATCAATTCACACAGATTCAACAATTATGTCACTTTCTATATCTACATCTTTTCCTTCTTCAATGGATATCTCTCATCCGTTGACAAGTGGTTGTTCTTCGACGGATAAGCTTAACAGCAGTTATCCATTGATACCATCAGTTTCCACTTCAATGGATACTCCCTATCCGTTGATGGTCTCTACACATATAACAGAAACAATTCCAACTGTAGAGGACATGGTTACTGTACAATCATTTTTAGGTTTGAGGGAAGGGAGTGATAATTTGAGTGAGAGGCTGGGTTGCTCCCAAGCAAAAGGAGAGGTTGAGAGTCACCATATGCATGTTATTTCTTCCAGCATGGCAAAAGTGAGTGAGGGGAGTGCCACCTTAGAAGGTGAGGGTGAGGGTGTGAGGGTGTGTGTGAGCCAGGGGGAGCCCCTAATGCAAGAAAATAGAGAAAATGAGAGAAAGGCAGGTACAGAAGCTATAAGGGTGGATCCAGCCATTGCTAGTGAGTCAATGATAGTGGATGATGCAGAAAAGGAAAGACAATTTCAGCAACATTACAAAGCTGTAATTGATAACATTTCCTTGGATGCTGACACTTTTACTCACCCTGTTCCAGCCTATCAATTATTGGCTGGTCAGGGCAATGTGGAGGCAGAACAGACTTTAAACATTGTACACACTTCAGAATCTCTTCTCAGAGACAAAGTTACTGTTAACAGGCTGCCTTCTCAAGCTGGTGAGCCATCTGAAAAATTTGGAGTAAATTCTAATGATGATGACTCTGATTCTTTGGATGAGAGCATGAACTTAGGGGGAGAAGCAGGCCCAAGTTCTGTTCCAGATCTCCCTGATTGGGCATGGGCAAAGGCATCTACACCAGGAGAGTTTGGTGTCACTTTGGTCAGGCAAGTAATGACTATTCAGAAGGCCCTTCAGGAGACTACAGATGCTGGTACCAAGGCAATTCTTCAAGCTCATCTGGACTCTCTGCATCTCTTACAGTTGCAGCATTTCAAACAGAATCTAAGTGTGGATGAACTCAAGCAGGACATTGTTGATCTGAAATCCTATAATGCTGAGAAGATGGATTCAGTCATGCCTTATGGTACTATGCAAGATTTGTTGGGGAGACTGAGGAAAGCATCTGATGCTGACAAGAGGCTGGCCAGGTTGGAAGACAGAGTTCAGATCATTGAAGACTCTATGGTCACCATTCTTCAAAATCAACAAACTCAGACAAATCTACTAATGCAGCTGGCAAAAGCACAAGGCTTGACCCCTACCCTTGATGATAACAAAAAGGGGGAGAATAAAGGGGAAGGGGAAGGAGAGCCATCAACAACAGTTCAAATATCTCAAGTGCTAGTTCCTGCCATCACCACTTCTCCAACTATTCAAATCAAAGGAAAGCTTGATGGAATTGATCTAATCCAAATAGCAGCAGCTGAATTGCAAGTCAAAGAGCAAAGGAGGAAAATTGATGAAAAGATGCAACCAATTTTTGGTTCTACAACTTTTAAATCATAATCTGTGAAGCATAGCACAAAGGTGGAACCAACTATTATGGAGCTCAAGCCAGTAAGGAGGAATAAGGTTGGAGAGACTTCTTCCAAGAATCGGAAACCTATGGTTCTCAAGCCCAACAACAGATCCAATAAGGACCGTACAAAGAATCCTCTAAGCCTTGCTCAGATGAAAGAAGTGGATTTTCCTCTTCCAAAGCCTGATGAAGACAAGGTTTTGGGTGGAAGTATCATAAAGCATAAAGAGACCATGGATGTGGCTGTAAGGAGGAACATGGCTATTATCGTTAGAGAGGGAAAGAGCATTTGTGTGATGCAAGGACATCCCAAATTCTCAATAGCCAAGAGGGAAGAAACCAGAAGGTTGAAGGAAGAAGCCAAAAAGCTAAAGGCTGACAAAAGAGCACAAGCAAAGCTTGAAAAACAGCTAAAGTCAAGTCAAGCTGAAAAAAAGAAAGAAATTGAAGACAAAAGTGAAGATGAAGGTATGAGGGACATGGTTGATAATGATATGGAAGAAAGAAGTAAGGAAAAAGAGGAATGGCAGAAAGGGAACAGAAAGAAGGCCAATGCAAAGAGAAAGATGGTAGATGAGACTGAAGAAACCCAATCAAAATCCAAACCACTACCTTCTATTCCTGAACCCATTGTGCCTGACCCCTTCATAAACATTCATGGTGAAACAATCATTCCTAAGGAGGAACCAATTGATTGGGACACCATCAAATTTCCCACCTTCTTAACCTCTTCTCCACCATCAAAGAAGCAGAAAAGAAGAATCAAATCAACACCCTCTAAAACCTCAATCAAATTCACTCAGAAGCCTAAGCCTAAGCCACAAGCCTCTAAGGATGATTATGTTCATATTTGTGACATAAAAGAATTTTCAGACATTGAACTCTATCTGGATGAGCTGGAGGAAGTAAGGGGAATAGCTGCCTACAGACAGCTACCAGAAAGACTAGTGTTCAAATACAAAGGAAGTGGGGAAAGAACTTGGCCTCTCTACAGGATTCTGAATGAAGGCTACTCTACCTTGTTAGAGTCTACTCAGCCATACAAAGGGATTCTGGCTTTACCAGGACTGCCAAGACTGAGATTCTCAACAAGATTGCCAACATAAGGAAGACTTGGTGGGAGCCCAATGCCTTGCCTAGAACATTACTCATTCAAGAAAAAGGAATTACAGTTCATAAATCACCTCATTGGTTGATGGAGTTCAGAGACAACAAAGGAGTTAGAAGATTTTTCAGACTTGAAGATCAGCTCAAGATTGCCAGTAATGAAACTCTCAAGGATATGCAATCTAAGTTGGACATCAATGAAGAAGATGAAGTTGAGTTCTACAGACAACTTCAACGTCAAATAGAGGAGAATGACAGGAGGCTAGGAAAGAAAACAAGGGATCAAAGGAAAAGAAATTAATCTGCTCAGGCTAAAGGAGCATCCTTGGAAACAATGTAATTCTTCAATTCCATCTCAGTATACACATTTTTGCAGCACTTTTAAATTTCTGCTTTATTACAGTTAATATATTTGTCAAGTGTTTTGTTATCATCAAGCTAAACCCAAATTTATGCCTACAGTTCTAGTAGACATAAATAGGGGGAGACTGTTAGGAATATGTGTATTAGTTTGATGATAAGTTAAACAAAACACTTAAGTAGAAATCTAGTGTTTATAGCCTCAACGGATAAGACCATCTTGGCTATCCATTGAAGGAGTAGCTTTACTTAGCAATAAGTTCAATATTGTAGCACATTTGATTCTTTGGATTCAAGTTGTAATTCTTAGATGTTGTAGGAAAGTATCAGTCATGTTGACTACTAGTGGATATGCAAATAGGAAGGCTAATTGTAAATATTCCATGCCTTGTAATTTTGTATAAGTGAAGAAGTATCAACTGATATTGAAGACCTTCAACGGATAAGAAACAAAGCTTCAACGAATGTCTCTAATGCTTCAACGGATAATATCCATCAATGGATAAGTGCTTCAACGGATAAAGACTTCAACTGATAATGCCTCAACGGATAAAGCTTCAACGGATAAAGCCTCAACGGATAAGGCATCAACGGATGAAAGCTTCAACGGATGCTTAGTTCATTAGCAGTTGATAGTGACAATTCATAAGCTGACAGAGGCACATGGGTTGACAGAGACAAACTGGAATGTGGAAGCCTCTAGGAGGAATCAAGAAAATGCAGCATTTCCATTCTGGTGCAAACAAGGAAGTATTCAAAGATCAACATCTAAGCCTAAATTGCATTGGATAAAGAAATGAAGAAGAAACATGTGAAGAGCCTTTTTAATTGTATTTTACAGTTTTGTCTTCACTTGTAAACTTGGTGATATATAAACCAAGTAGCAGCTAGTAATTAGATATGAATTTTCCAGAGCTGTTTAGAAAAATCCAGAGAGAAAATCATCTATTTTGTACTAGGAAGCAGCTGTGATTTAATTCTTTGAATCACAGATTTTCTGAAATAACACATCTCTGATGGAACAACAAATCCACCAGAAAAGTTTTTAAGTTCTCTGTGTTCTTTACATTTGTGTTTGAATATATATCTGTCTGCATTAGCTTCAAGCAATCCACACACACTTGCTCTCAAAAACACTTAGCCTTAGAAACCGCTCAAAACTTGTAAAAGTTTTGAGATTTACATTCAACCCCCCTTCTGTAAATCTCATTGTTAGTCCACTGGGAATAACAATTTTCAGAAGAATGGTTGCTGCTCAGGATTAGTATTAATTCTCTATTAATTAATTAAGTCATATAATTTAATTAAGAAAATAAATTATATCTGCACAGATTAATTTATTTATTAATTGAATTAATTGATTAATTAATTCAGAATTAATATTAAGAATTTTCAGAAGTTTAATTGGATTAAAAACAGTCTTAAATCAGCAAGACAATTGAAAATGAACTAGCATGACAATCAGGATTGTCATACCGATTGTCATGCCAAGTCATTTCAATTGTCCTACCGAAAGTTCTACTGGGAAGGAGATAGTCTTGCTAGTTCAACTGATTGTCTCACCGAAAGTCTTTCTAGTTCAATCAGATTGTCTTGCTGAGCTCAAGATTGTCTTGCTAAGCACAACAGATAGTCTTGCCGAAAGTCTTGCTAGTTGAAGTGAGTCTGTTGAATGATTGATAAAAACAAAAAGCAGCAGAAGACTCAATTAATCCAACATACAGAAATATACAAGAATAAAAAATAGAGCAGCCGTAAAAGAAATATTTTATCCTTCATCTGCAAACTTCAAGATCATAATTTCTAGTTTGTAAAGTTAAATCCAAACCACTAGAAATCTTTATCTTGTTCTTGTGTAACTATCTAGCGGATCAAAATCCCTAGAACTTAATCTCAAATTGCATTTAGCATTTGAATCTTTTTATTACAAAAATAGAAAAAGTTCATGTCGAATTTATTCTAGATTTGTGATAATTAATTTGAGATTAATTCCTTGTAATCGATATAGTTGTTGTAACACCTTTCAAGTTTAATAATATTCTTATTTAACTTGAATTTTGTTTCATATTTTTCTTCCGCATTTAATTCGATTATTCGGTACTGTTTGTATTCAACCCCCTTCTACAAACACATTGGGACCTAACAATTGGTATCAGAGCCTTCTGATTAACGAACAAATCAAGATCCTAGACTTTTGTGATTTTTCAACTCCTTGATATTTTATTTATTCAAAAATTCATAATGACTTCACAAAAAGTTGGAACCGTTAAAATTCCACTATTTGACAAAGAAAATTATATCATGTGGAAGAAGAAGATGCTCTTGTTTTTACAAGTTGCAAATCCCAAATATCTGAACTTGTTAAAGAAGGGTCCAACAACTCCAATGGTTATTGAACAAGAGGTGATAGTAGATGATGTTGTGATTACCAAAGCTAGAACCTATCCAAAGAGCCTGAGGATTTTTCTCCTGCTAAAAAAGAAGAAGCCTCCTTGGATACCAACCTTCAGTTAATTTTAGTTGATTCCCTCGATCCCTTAATGAACAGACATGTGATGAACTGTAAAAATTCGAAACACATCTGGGAAACTATTGAGGTGATTAATGAAGGTACATATGAAGTTAGGGAGAACAAGTTGGAGATCATAACCTCTGAGTATAAACATTTTAAATCAAATCCAGGAGAAGGAATTACTGAAGTATTTGAAAGGTAAATGCGTTGATCAACAACTTAAATATAAATGGGAAATATTATTCAATCAGGGAGGTAAAATATACTGATGCTGAATTAGTTTATCATCTAGGAGGTAACTTAGATTGTGCTCATCGTGATAATGAACTGTTAAGTTTACAGATCAAAGACCTTGAGAAAGAGGTAAATGAATTAAGACTTGTGTACATTAATCAAGACAAGTTAAAAGAACAAGTATCTTTTCTAGAGAATAGAGTTGACTGTTATAAAAAACTCGAAACTATTCTCAAAGACAAGATCACCGGTCTTGAGACTAAGGTTAGAGCCTACTTCAATTCTTGTTCGAAGGCTAAAGAGTTCTACAGTAAGCAAGCTGTTAATCAAACATCTGGAATAGGTTATGATTACAATGTTGCTATTAGAGAATTAGGCATAAATCCCTTTCCTCATGTCTGTGCTAAAGGGAGCGAAGTACCACATGTGCTTAAGGGTGTTGATGAACCCCTCTATAAAGCATCAATTGCTGAACCATTTGATGCGACCTCTTCTGTTATTCAAGAAGAAATACGTGCTGAAGATCATGCTAATGAGAAGGTTGTTTCCAAGTCAAGTGTGTCGAAAGTTCCAGTCAAAGTTGTGAAAGCAACTGAGACTAACTCAGACACACATGAGTTGGATAACAAAAATGACATATCTACCATGCATAAATTGCCTGCTGTTAATATCTCTCATAAAGCATGTGGTGTTTCTAATTGTATGTCTTGTGCTTTTAATATGATGTATGCTTATTTTAATGGTAAGCATGTTTCTAATGATAAGACTACTCCTCGTCAGCATGTGAATAATAAGAAGAATGATAGGTCTAAGACTGCTAGTCCTTCTAAGGCTGGAAAGGAGACATTTGTGCCTAAGCTTAAACAGAAATTTGTTAAGGCTGTTTACAAGGTCAAATGTTCAGTCATTGAGAAAGTTGAGACCATTAAAATTAAAAATGTTGTTTTGCCTGACAAAGGATAATTCTACAAGTATGCCGGGCCCAACCAAGTTTGGGTTCCGAAGAAGGTCTAATCCATTTGTAGTGCAGGGCATTAAACAGGTGGAACCGGTAGTGTGGATTCTTGATAGTGGATCATCAAGACATATGACCGGAGATAGAGCCCTGATATCAAATGTGGATTGAGAAAGCTGGCCCCCTGGTTACCTTTGGAGATAACAGCAAAGGTTTATCTGAGGGATATGGCTGTTTGCAAGCTGAATATGTTATCAGTGAAATTTTGTATAGTGTGCTAGGTTATTATCAGGAAGCAGTATCTAACATATAGCACCAGTGACGAGACTTGAGAATATTACGACATATCAGGCACCTGATGCACATTACACTTGGAATTGGACTCTAGTAAGATGTGTACAAGAGTACTCCTGGTTGGTGAGTCAAAAGAGGAAGTCAATGCACCTCAGTTCATGGACTTTGCAGTTGCAGATCTATTGGACTATGCAATCTCTTCTTCACAATCTCACTTCAGGTTGGGATGAACTAGTGTACTGCTCAAGTAATCGTCATATTTATAACTCTCTAATCACTAGGCACAATCATATTGTTTTATATGTGCAGTGAGTTTGAGGAGTAAATCAAACTTCTTTCTACATTAGTGATTTCTTATTTCATGTAAAATCGTTTGAAATCACTATTGTACATCATTACTCTCAAAAGATTAAATGTATAATTTTCATTCCTTATAGATCTTAAGTACATTTTATCTCTCTATATTGCCCTATGTTCTGTGATACAGGTTCAGTCTCCAATGGATTTCTTTCATTGACAGTCATGAGGTTGAAAACCCACAACGTCTATCCCAGACTATAAAGACAAACACAGAAACAGAACCAACCAACACTCTCTTACCACTAAATGTAGTATGAATGAGCATGAGGGAGATAGTGCCTTAGTGCACCACATAAGGAAGGTTCTGTAGTCAACCCAGTAGCTTTGTCTCCTACATAGATGAGTAGTATTTAAACCGAGACAACTGCTATCCCCCATACATCTTCTCAAAAAGATGTAATGGCTGAAAAGGCACAAAAACAGTTACTAGATTCATTCTCTCAACAGGGTACGTCTATTGAAATTTGTCTGTCGGCCAAGGCATCTGATGTAGTGTCACCCCTTCAAATATAAACAATTCTTGATGTACAAGGAAAGGTTACACACACAAAGGATGAGTTGACGGAAACAAGAGTTTTGACCATTTTAAGGTCAGATTCGATTGTTCAAGGTTCGTTAATGGACCAATTGCCTTTACAGGTGTTAGGAGAGGATACTGATCCAAAAGCCATATGTCAGTGGTCAGTGTCTACCTCCCCAGGCTTAAATCCCCTGGATGCATCTGCGGATAGTGGATCTGACATAGGTGCAGATCGGCAACTTGTTGACAATGATTCAGATATTACCTGATGAGTCACAAGGAAATGTCTTCACAGACATTAGAAGGGAACTTTGATCTTTATGCTAAATTCGTTGGATCATTGTTTACCTTCCCAGAATTCAAATCTGGAACCCTAAAAGGGAAACTAGCAACTTGTAGATTATGACTCAGATTTATCTGACGAGTTTAACAAGGATGGGGATTTGCGAACTCCCATTGCACCATCTGTGACCTCCTTAAGGATGGCTAAGGTGATTTTCCTTGCAGGTACAGCTGGATTATGGAGCTATGAGAGAAGAGTGATACACTTGTGAGAATGAGTGTAAACACGAGTGGATAGAAGAGTGAAACACATGTGAGGTACACTAAAACAGAATCACACACTCACAGTGAGGAAGAAAGAGAAACTACTTGTTATTTCTTTTCCAACCAAGTGAAATATGAGAACTCCTTCAGACGACGGCATACATTCCTTCTTTAAGGGGGAGATAAAAGCTTAAGTAATAGTTTGGAGGATTCCTCAACTAAGGGGGAGAAATAGCAGGAAGGAAGAAAAAGATCAAACATGTACACTACACCACACCATGTTGTTTGTAACTACAGATGCTATTGTACGGGAGAGGTGGTAAACACAAGGTGATTTTCTGATAAGGGAAGAAGTTGTTTTCTAAAAGGGGAGTACCATTGGTTTTTATCTGCGGATCCTATTGTACGGGAGAGGTGGTAAACGAAGGTGATCTTCTCTAAGGAAGTTGATTCTCATAGGGGGAGAAGCAAGAGAGATATGTGCTTCTCAACAGGAAATGTGGTTGTACAAAAGAAGATGAAACTACTTGAAGATATGTTCAGTCTAGAGGAACATCTATTTGGAATCTGGAAAAGGTTAAATGTCATCCAGAACTTTTCTGCTATTTACTTTGCATTTCTGTTTATATCTTTTTCTTATTTGTTAGTTGAGTTATCCTCTAGGTATTTGTGCGTTATTGTCTAACAAACAAATAGGGGGAGATTGTAAGGTATATGTCATAGCCTATTTGTATATTCGAGGATTTAACTCAACTCAAATAAGAATGTAATAAGTAAATAGTGGATCTACCGTCAAAGAGATCTCGCAAAGTAACATCTGTCAAAGGATTCAGAAACAAGGTTCATCTACGGACTTGAGGAATTATAAACTTGAAGAAGTTCAAGAAATTGATCAAGCCTCAGTGATATAAATCAAGATTGTGGATTTAATCAAGTGACATAGATCTCGTCAGGGTATCAGATAATTACAAAGATTTAATCTGAAATTAAAGTCAAGACATGAAGAAACGTCACGGAAGTTAGTCACTCATGAACCAGACAGTACATCGAGTGTCAACATTGAAGTGGTGGAATTGATTCATAATTCTCAGTGATTTTCAGAAGATTTTCAGAAGAATGGTTGCTGCTCAGGATTAGTATTAATTCTCTATTAATTAATTAAGTCATATAATTTAATTAAGAAAATAAATTATATCTGCAAAGATTAATTTATTTATTAATTGAATTAATTGATTAATTAATTCAGAATTAATATTAAGAATTTTCAGAAGTTTAATTGGATTAAAAACAGTCTTAAATCAGCAAGACAATTGAAAATGAACTAGCATGACAATCAGGATTGTCATACCCATTGTCATGCCAAGTCATTTCAATTGTCCTACCGAAAGTTCTACTGGGAAGGAGATAGTCTTGCTAGTTCAACTGATTGTCTCACCGAAAGTCTTTCTAGTTCAATCAGATTGTCTTGCTGAGCTCAGGATTGTCTTGCTAAGCACAACAGATAGTCTTGCCGAAAGTCTTGCTAGTTGAAGTGAGTCTGTTGAATGATTGATAAAAACAAAAAGCAGCAGAAGACTCAATTAATCTAACATACAGAAATATACAAGAATAAAAAACAGAGCAGCCGCAGAAGAAATATTTTATCCTTCATCTGCAAACTTCAAGATCATAATTTCTAGTTTGTAAAGTTAAATCCAAACCACTAAAAATCTTTATCTTGTTCTTGTGTAACTATCTAGCGGATCAAAATCCCTAGAACTTAATCTCAAATTAAGTTTAGCATTTGAATCTTTTTATTACAAAAATAGAAAAAGTTCATGTCGAATTTATTCTAGATTTGTGATAATTAATTTGAGATTAATTCCTTATAATCGATACAGTTGTTGTAACACCTTTCAAGTTTAATAATATTCTTATTTAACTTGAATTTCGTTTCATATTTTTATTCCGTATTTAATTCGATTATTCGGTACTGTTTGTATTCAACCCCCCTTCTACAAACACATTGGGACCTAACACGATCCAACAACTCGCTTATAACATTACGGGCCTCAGACAAGCCGCCTAAAGTCATGATAATCGGCGATTAGACTAACCTGAATGGTTGCATCTAGCAGTACATGGGGTGCAGGTGGTGCAGACCCAGGTGATCCAACTAGATAACCAAGCACAGTATCAAGTGAAAATGGTGTAAGAGATAAAGGTGGCATTTCTTTAGTAGGTGTTGGACTCTGTAAAGGGGAGGGAACCGAAACTGGTGGAACCTCATGGATGTCTATAGGAACCTCCTGGAGAGGGTATGATACTGGTATAATTAGTGCCATAGAAGGCCCCATTCCATCTGCCCTCACTATCTGATGTGCCCTTGGTAATTCTCCATCCTCTAGAGTTGCCCTTGCGGCCATCCTAGATCTGGTAGTCGCCCTGACTACGGTCATCAATACCTCCATGGTCATCTTTTCATTCTCATCAGGATCCTCCATGGGATCCTCCTCAGTAACAATCCCTTCTGGGATAACATCCTCAATCGCTACATTCTCAATATGAATCTCATCCGGTCCCTCGCTAGTGTACTCCACCGAATCCATAATCTGATCTCCAATAAGTAATATAACATTATCACGATGTTGCTCCTCAACCTCAGGGTTCGATGCCCCGCTACCCTATACGATAACGAACTATGTTACTATCATGATATATATAAGGGTTCCCGTAAGAGTTTTAACTGTCAGTACTATGTTAGGTAGTCGGACTATGAACTTGGCAAGAGTTCTTATTATCTTAATGAACTTATCATTTTAACGACACATCATCTCTGAGGTTTATAACGCTTAGCTATGATACTATTTCTATAACACCCCCAAATCCGGGGTCGGGGATCCGGGTTGTCATGAGTTCCATTTCCATTAATAACACTTAATCTTAATAAACAACCAACTACTGCGTACTATGACCCCACAACATACACACACACACCACAAGTTATAGTCTCAGAGATGAATACCAAAAATAGTACAAGTCATTTCATTCCACAATTATAAGTCATTCCACCTCGAAAGGGTTTCTAAATAACTTAACATATTCTTTGCCATTATTAAAATTCATAAATATACATAAGTCTGGTACATCAAAGGTTGAAAGCCTAGCCTATTGGTAGCTACTAGCTCAGCCATAACGGCATCAATGCCTACAGGAAGTTGCGGCATATTTCCAATCTTTCCACGAATTGGGAGCTTGGTTATGTTCCTCTTGCCTAGTTCTTATTGTGTGACGAAGAAATGAAGCAAGAGTGAGCATTACAGCTCACAAGATAATATATAGTTTAATCAATAATGCAAGTATCTGAATCGATAACTTACTGAAAATGTTCATCAAGTGTAAGATAATTACTTATCGAATATAAGCTTAAAAAGATGAAGTTACAAAATACTCCATACACTTATACTCTTTAGGAAACTACTTGAACTACCACTATTCAACGTATAATAAGTTTTCAAAAGCTCATCATATAGAAGGAGCTACAAGATAAAACTTGTATAGAATCAATCTTTGAAATGCCATTTAAAAGAAATGAAGTTACGAGATACTTCATTAAGTCCCGATATATATATACACCTATATATATATATATCTCATATACTCCTTGAAAACCTCTGTTATGAAAAGTATAAACAAGGTTGTCATTCCCAAGAATTTTGGAAAGAAGAAACTTTGGCATAAACCTGATAATCTTGCTGATCAGGCAAAGATACCAATCAAGTCACCTTTTCTACTAGTAGATGGATGAATTCCCCAATGGTCATCACCCTGGACGCATTAGGACCTTATGTTGGACTACCACTCAGCCACTTACGCTTTGATGGACTTCCACTGAGCCCATGTCACCTATGCCGACGCATTCTGATTGGGCTTACATCCCGAATGTTGGTCAGGTTCTCAAACTGTTTTATCAATCAGCAACTTCGTTGCGACAAAATACACCTCGAAGCCTGTTAGATATAATTGATGATATCAGCAGAAACTATCAGAAGTTCACATCAGAACTTATATCAGCGGATGATGATAATATCAACGGATGATGATATCAACGGATGATGATGTCGACGTATGATGTAATTAGTATTTGTCACATCGATTGATCTTCGATAAGGAAAAGGAAACAAAAACTCAAGGCGGTGAAGGACTTTATCTCAGAAGCATTGTATTAGGTTTTCTTGTTGTTAATAGAATTGGATTCCTTATACATTGAGTAGATGTGCTCTACATAAAGCACTGATTAGGTTTATGCTATAAGCATTGCGAACATTGTTATATCTTTCGCATAACCTAGCAACTCTCAAGGATTGTTAGGTCCCAATGTGTTTGTATAAGGGGGGTTGAATACAAACAATACCGAATAATCGAATTTAGTGCGGAATAAAAAATTGAAACAAAATTCAAGTTAAATAAGAATATTATTAAACTTGAAAGGTGTTACAACAATGGTATCGATTACAGGGAATTAATCTCAAATTAATTATCACAAATCTAGAATAAATTCGACATGAACTTTTTCTATTTTGCAATAAAAAGAATCAAATGTTAAACGTAATTTGAGATTAAGTTCTAGGGATTTTGATCCGCTAGATAGTTACACAAGAACAAGAGAATAATTTCTAGTTGTTCGGATTTAATTTTAAAACTAGAAATGATGATCTTGAAGTTTGCAGATGAAAAATGAAATATTGTCTGCTTCTTTTTTTTTGTTCTTGGTTGGTTGACTTGTGTTCTGTTGGATTAGTCTTGAATGTCTGCTGCTGCTTCTGTCTTTATAATTCAATCAACAGAATCACTTGAACTGGAATGACAATCGGTTGAACTAGCAAGACAATCTGCTGAACCAGTAGAACTTTCGGTATGACAATCAGTTTAAGCTAGTATGACTTTCAGCAAGACTATCTGTTGAACTAGCAAGACTATCAAACTGAACTAGCAAGACTATCTCCTTCCAGTAGAACTTTCGGTGAGGCAATTGAAATGACTTGGCATGACAATCGGTATGACAATCTAATTTGTCATGCTAGTTCAATTTCAATTGTCTTGCCGAATTAAAACTGATTTTAATCCAATTAAAATTCTTAAAATTCTTAATATTAATTCAGAATTAATTAATCAATTAATTCAATTAATCAATAAATTAATCTTTGCAGATATAATTTATTTTCTTAATTAAATTATATGACTTAATTAATTAATAGAGAATTAATATTAATCTTGAGCAGCAACTACTCTTCTGAAAATCTTCTGAAAATCACTGAGAATTATGAATCAATTCCACCACTTCAATGTTGACACTCGATGTATTGTCAGGTTCATGAGTGACTAACTTCCGTGACGTTTCTTCATGTCTTGACTTTGACACTTTGATTTTCTTCAGATTAAATCCTTGTAATTCTCTGATACCCTGACGAGATCTCTGTCACTTGATTAAATCCACAATCTTGATTTGTATCACTGAGGCTTGATCAATTTCTTGAACTTCTTCCAGTGAAGTAATTCCTCAAGTCTGTAGATGAACCTTGTTTCTAAATCCTTTGACAGATGTTACTTTGTGAGATCTCTTTGACGATAGATCCACTATTTACTTATTACATTCTTATTTGATTTGAGTTAAATCCTCGAATATACAAATAGGCTATGACATATGCCTTACAATCTCCCCCTATTTGTTTGTTAGATAATAACAACAAATACCTAGAGGATAACTCAACTAACAAATAAGAAAAAGATATAAACAAAAATGCAAAGTAAATAGCAGAAAAGTTCTGGATAACATTTAACATTTTCCAGATGCCAAATAGATGTTCCTCTAAACTAAACATATCTTCAAGTAGTTTCATCTTCTTTTGTACAACCACATTTCCTGTTGAGAAGCACATATCTCTCTTGCTTCTCCCCCTATGAGAATCAACTGATTAAAGAAGATCACCTTCGTTTACCACATCTCACGTACAATAGGATCCGCAGATAAAAACCAATGGTACTCCCCTTTTGGAAAACAGCTTCTTCCCTTATGAAGAAAATCACCTTGTGTTTACCACCTCTCCCGTACAATAGGATCCGTAGTTACAAACAACAATGGTGTGGTGTAGTGTACATATGTAGGATCTTTTTCTTCCTCCCTGTTATTTCTCCCCCTTAGTTGAGGAATCCTCCAAACTATTACTTAAGCTTTTATCTCCCCCTTAGAGAAGAAATGTATGCCGTTGTCTGAAGGAGTTCTCATATTTCACTTGGTTGGAAAAGAAATAACAAGTAGTTTTATCTTTCTTCCTCACTGTGTGTGTGATTCTGTTTAGTGTACCTCACATGTGTTTCACTCTTCTCTCCACTCGTGTTTACACTCATTCTCACAAGTGTATCACTCCTTTCATAGCTCCAAAAATCAGCTGTACCTGCAAGGAAAATTACCTTAGCCGTCCTTAAGGAGGTCACAGGTGGTGCAATGGGAGTTCGCAAATCCCCATCCTTGTTAAACTCGTCAGATGAATCTGAGTCATAATCTACAAGTTGCTAGTTTCCCTTTTAGGGTTCCAGATTTGAATTCTGGGAAGGTAAACAATGATCCAAAGAATTTAGCATAAGGATCAAAGTTCTCTTCTAATGTCTGTGAAGACATTTCCTTGTGACTCATCAAGTAATATCTGAATCATTGTCAACAAGTTGCCGATCTGCACCTATGTCAGATCCACTATCCGCAGATATATCCAGGGGATTTAAGCCTGGGGAGGTAGACACTGACCACTGACATATGGCTTTTGGATCAGTATCCTCTCCTAACACCTGTAAAGGCAATTGGTCCATTAAAGAACCTTGAACAATCGAATCTGACCTTAAAATGGTCGAAACTCTTGCTTCCGTCAACTCATCCTTTGTGTGTGTAACCTTTCCTTGTGCATCAAGAATTGTTTATGTTTGAGGTGGTGACACTACACCGGATACCCTGGACGACAGGCAAATTTCAATAGACACACCCTTTTGAGAGAATGAATTTAGTAACTGTTTTTGAGCCTTTTCTGCCATTACATCTTTTTGAGAAGATGTATGGGGGCTAGCAGTTGTCTCGATTTAAATACTACTCATCTTTGTAAGAGACAGAGTTGCTGGGTTGACTACAGAACCTTCCTTATGTGGTGGACTAGGGCACTATCTCCCTCACGCTCATTCATACTTCATTTTAGTGGTAAGAGAGTGTTGGTTGGTTCTGGTTTTGTGTTTGTCTTTACAGTATGGGATAGATGTTGTGGGTTTTCAACCTCATGACTGTCAATGAAAGAAAGCCATTGGAGACTGAACCTGTATCACAGAACATATGGCAATAGAGAGATAAAATGTACTTAAGATCTATAATGAATGAAAATTATACATTTAATCTTTTGAGAGAAATGATGTACACTAGTGATTTCAAAAGATTTTAATGAACTAAGAAATCACTAATGTAGAAAGAAGTTTGATTTTCTCCTAAAACTCACTGAACATATAAAATAATATGTTTGTGCCTAGTAATAAGAGAGTTATTAATATGACGACTCTACTAGTTCATATTAAACTGTAACTTCAGTTAGAGTGTCATACCATGTTCTTGACGATTGCTTGAGTAGTACACTAGTTCATACCAACCTGAAGTGAGATTTTGAAGAAGAGATTGCATAGTCCAATAGATCTGCAGCTGCAAAGTCCATGAACTGTGGTGCACTGACTTCCTCTTTTGACTCACCAACCAGGAGTACACTTGTACATATCTTACTAGAGTCCAATTCCAAGTGTAATGTGCATCAGGTGCGTGATATATCGTAATATTCTCAAGTCTCGTCACTGGTGCTATATGTTAGATACTGCTTCCTGATAATAACCTAGCACAATATACAAATTTTCAATGATAACATTACCAGCTTGTAAACAGCCATATCCCTCAGTTAAACCTTTGCTGTTATCTCCAAAGGTAACCACGGGCCAGCTTTCTCAACCACATTTGATAGCAGGGCTCTATCTCCGATCATACGTCTTGACGATCCACTGTCAAGAATCCACACTACCGATTCCACCGGTTTAATGCCCTGCACTACAAATGGATTAGACCTTCTTCGAAACCCAAACTTGGTTGAGCCCGACATACTTGTAGAATTGACCTTTGTCAGGCAAAACAACATTCTTTACTTTAATGGACTCAACTTTCTCAATGACTGAACATTTGACCTTGTAAACAGCCTTAACAAATTTTTGTTTAGGCTTAGGCACAAATGTCTCCTTTCTAGCCTTAGAAGGACTAGCAGTCTTAGACCTATCATACTTCCTATTATTCACATGCTGACGAGGAGTAGTCTTATCACTAGAAACATGCTTACCATTAAAATAAGCATACATCAAATTAAAAGCACAAGACATACAATTAGCAACACCACATGCTTTATGAGAGGGATTAACAACAGGCAAAATATGCATGGTAGACATGGTAGTTTTGTTATACAACTCATGTGTGTCTGAGTTAGTCTCAGTTGCTTTCACAACTTGGATTGGAACTTTCGACACAATTGACTTGGAAATAACCTTCTCATTAGCATGATCTTCAGCACGTATTTCTTCTTGAATGATAGAGGAGGTCGCATCAAATGGTTCAACAATTGATGCTTTATAGAGGGGTTTATCAACACCCTTAAGCACATGTGGTACATCCCTACCTTTAGCACAGACATGAGGAGGGGAGTTTATGCCTAATTCTCCAATAGCAGCATTGTAATCATAACCTATTCCAGATGTTTGATTAACAGCTTGCTTACTGTAGAACTCTTTAGCCTTCGAACAAGAATTGAAGTAGGCTCTAACCTTAGTCTCAAGACCGGTGATCTTGTCTTTGAGAATAGTTTCGAGTTTTCTATAACAGTTAACTCTATTCTCTAGAAAAGATACTTGTTCTTTTAACTTTTCTTGATTAATGTGCATAAGTCTTAATTAATTGACCTCTTTCTCAAGGTCTTTGATCTGCTGACTTAACAGTTCATTATCACGACGAGAACAATCTAAGGAACCTCCTAGATGATAAACTAATTCAGCATCAGTAAATTTTACCTCTTTTCTTGACGATGAAGCTTTTCCATCAATAGCCATAAGAGCAAGATTCTCATCTTCACTATCAGTATCATCACAGCTTCTTCCCTTTGCCAGGTAAGCCCTTTCAGAGTTACTCTTCTGATTTGAATCATAAGAGTTCTTCCTTACTTGCTTTGGCTTCCTGCATTCTGTGGCAAAGTGTCCCAACTCATTGTAGTTATAGCATCTAATGGTGCTCCGATCAACCATCCCTATTTTGTATCCACCACTACTGGTG
Organism: Apium graveolens; assembly: GCF_009905375.1. Lineage (NCBI taxonomy): Eukaryota > Viridiplantae > Streptophyta > Magnoliopsida > Apiales > Apiaceae > Apium > Apium graveolens. Next base: position 219,457,386 of record NC_133652.1, read on the forward strand.
TTAGAGGATGAAGATCCACCTGTCTGGAATCTGTTGTAGTTGGACTTGTACTTGAACTTGGGATTTCTCTTGAATCTGACATTGGAGAATCTCTTGACAATCTGGGCCATTGACTCATCTTCCAATTGCTCCAGCTCTTCCAAGGAATAAAAATCATCACTGGATTGATTTGTAGTAGGAGGATCATATTCTGCTACTTACACATTTTCCTTAGCCTTGGAAAATTGTACCATTCTCTCCAACTGTTGAGATTGTTGTTATTGTTGACCTTCAGCTACAAGAGCAGTAGATGTGCTGACCATTCTATCTTTCCCGTAGACTTCCTTCTGCTGAATCTGCTCTAACTCATAGGTTTTTAACACACCATAGAGTCTATCCAAAGAAATCTCACTCAGGTCTCTAGCTTCCCTTATGGCAGTGATTTTATGCTCAAGATGAGTTGGCAGTGTTAAAAGGAACTTTTTGTTGACCTCCCTGATTGAATAATATTTTCCATTTATGTTCAGGTTGTTGATCAATGCATTGTACCTCTCAAACACTTCAGTAATTCCTTCTCCTGGATTGGATTTAAAATATTCATACTCAGAGGTTAGGATCTCCAACTTGTTCTCCCTAACTTCCTCTGTACCTTCATTAATCACCTCAATAGTTTCCCAGATGAGTTTGGAATTTTTACAGTTCATCACATGTATGTTCATCAAGGGATCGAGGGAATCAACTAAAATTAACTGAAGGCTGGCATCTAAGGAGGCTTCTTCTTTTTGGACCCTTCTTTAACAAGTTCAGATATTTGGGATTTGCAACTTGTAAAAACAAGAGCATCTTCTTCTTCCACATGATATAATTTTCTTTATCAAATAGTGGAATTTTAACGGTTCCAACTTTTTGTGAAGTCATTATGAATTTTTGAATAAATAAAAATTCAAGGAGTTGAAAAATCACAAAAGTCTAGGATCTTGATTTATTCGTTAATCAGAAGGCTCTGATACCAATTGTTAGGTCCCAATGTGTTTGTAGAAGGGGGGGTTGAATACAAACAATACCGAATAATCGAATTTAGTGCGGAATAAAAAATTGAAAAAAAATTCAAGTTAAATAAGAATATTATTAAACTTGAAAGGTGTTACAACAACAGTATCGATTACAAGGAATTAATCTCAAATTAATTATCACAAATCTAGAATAAATTCGACATGAACTTTTTCTATTTTTACAATAAAAAGAATCAAATGCTAAACATAATTTGAGATTAAGTTCTAGGGATTTTGATCCACTAGATAGTTACACAAGAACAAGAGAATGATTTCTAGTTGTTTGGATTTAACTTTAAAACTAGAAATGATGATCTGGAAGTTTGCAGATGAAAAATGAAATATTGTCTGCTTCTTTTCTTTTTGTTCTTGGTTGGTTGACTTGTGTTCTGTTGGATTAGTCTTGAATGTCTGCTGCTGCTTCTTTCTTTATAATTCAATCAACAGAATCACTTGAACTGGAATGATAATTGGTTGAACTAGCAAGACAATTTGTTGAACCAGTAGAACTTTCGGTATGACAATCAGTTTAAGCTAGTATGACTTTCGGCAAGACTATATGTTGAACTAGCAAGACTATCAAACTGAACTAGCAAGACTATCAAACTGAACTAGCAAGACTATCTCCTTCCAGTAGAACTTTCGGTGAGACAATTGAAATGACTTGGCATGATAATCGGTATGACAATCCAGATTGTCATGCTAGTTCAATTTCAATTGTCTTGCCGAATTAAAAATGATTTTAATCCAATTAAAATTCTTAAAATTCTTAATATTAATTCAGAATTAATTAATCAATTAATTCAATTAATCAATAAATTAATCTTTGCAGATATAATTTATTTTCTTAATTAAATTATATGACTTAATTAATTAATAGAGAATTAATACTAATCTTGAGCAGCAACTACTCTTCTGAAAATCTTTTGAAAATCACTGAAAATTATGAATCAATTCCACCACTTCAATGTCGACACTCGATGTACTGTCTGATTCATGAGTGACTAACTTCCGTGACGTTTCTTCATGTCTTGACTTTGACACTTTGATTTTCTTCAGATTAAATCCTTGTAATTCTCTGATACCCTGATGAGATCTCTGTCACTTGATTAAATCCACAATCTTGATTTGTATCACTGAGGCTTGATCAATTTCTTGAACTTCTTCCGGTGAAGTAATTCCTCAAGTCTGTAGATGAACCTTAGTTTCTGAATCCTTTGACAGATGTTACTTTGTGAGATCTCTTTGACGATAGATCCACTATTTACTTATTACATTCTTATTTGATTTGAGTTAAATCCTCTAATATACAAATAGGCTATGACATATGCCTTACAAGGATATTTGTTCATCCTTTTGAAGGAGTACGTTTGTAATCAGTTTTTATATGTTAATATAAAAAATGTTGATTCTGTTGAAGCTTTGTCAAATTGATTGTATTAACTGTATTCACCCCCCTCTACAGTTGATTTAGGAACTAAAAATTGGTATCAGAGCTTGCTGTTAACATACAAACAGTTTAAGATCTAAAAATCAATCAACAATGTCAGAAAAGAAGAAGAAACACATAATCTAAAATCACCACCCCCATCCATATCACATATCAGCAGCAACATGAGTAGGTATGAAGCAATCAAGGTGCCAATCCTGAAGATACATGAATATCCAATCTGGAAAGTCAGGATGACCATGTGTTTGGAAGCCGTAGATCCAAAGTTTCTAAATAGGATTTATGATGGTCCTCATAAACCAATGAAGGTAGCTATTTCTGTTGCAGGAGAACCAGAGAAGATGATAGAGAAAGACATGAATGACAATACTCCTGAAGATCTCTCATATATTATGAAGGATGCTATGGTCAGACATATCCTGCACAGAAGTCTTGATAGAGTTATGTCCAATAGAGTTATTGGATGTAAGACAGTAAAAGAGATATGGGATGCTTTAGAAGTAAAGTGTCAAGGTACAACTGCTATCAAGAAGAACAGGAGGACAGTACTTACTCAAGAATATGAGCATTTTGACTCAAGGGACAATGAGTCCTTAACTGAGATCTATGACAAATTTCATAAGTTGCTGAATGACTTATCCCCTGTCAACAAAGAATATGATTTGGAGGATTCAAACTTGAAGTTCCTACTTGCCCTCCCTGAAAAGTGGGACTTTAAAGTCACATCAATAAGGGATAACTATCAACTTGATAACACACCTCTAGATGAGATATGTGGAGTTCTGAAAACTCATGAACTAGAGATGGAGCAAAGAAGTAAGAGGAAATGATCTAAATCTAGACCAGTTGCACTCAAGGTTGAAGAGAAGCCAAAGGAGAAAGCTAGGATGAAAAGCTACTCCAAAGGGAAATCCATGATTGTAAAGTCAGATACTGAATTATCAAATTCTAATGATGACTCAAATACTGATAATAAATCAGATACTGGTTGTGATCATAATAACAATGAAGACATGGATTAAATAGTTGCCCTACTGGTTAAAAGGTTCAAGAAGATGGTCTACAAGAACTTTAATAAAGGCGGAAGATTTTCCAGAAAAGGTTCTAGTTCCTTTAACTCTTATAAGAGGAACAACAGAAGAAATATTAATTGGAAGGAATTAAGATTTGGAAAACTTGACAAGTCAAAAGAGAGATGTTTCAACTGTGATGGAATTGGACACTTTGTAGCTGATTGCAGAAAACCCAGAGCTGAGAAGAAACAAGCCTTGATCTCAAAGAAGAGAAACTGGGATGATTCATCAGATTCAAATGACGGAGTGAATTATGCTCTCATGGTAAATGCTGATGATGAGGCTAATAAGGCTGAATTAAAGGTACCTCAGACTACTCTTTCTTTTGATATTGATGATATCTACAAATTATGATTATTTCTTAAGACTCTGCATGGTAGTTATAGGGATCAAACCTTTGAGAATAGTAGGACTAAGAGTAAAAACTCTGAGTTAAAGAAAAGGAATGATCACCTAAAAATTAAGTTGCTTTCCATGCTAGAAATTCAAAAAAAAATAATGTTGTTTATGTTAAAGAAAAATTGTTATAAAAACATGCTTATCTAGAGAAGGAGTTAACTAAAGAAAGAGAAGTTATTAAACTTTGGACTAACTCTGAAAAAAAAACTCAGGAAATTCTAGAGAATGGCTGTTGGGGATCAGGATTAGGATATTCTGCTAGATCTAATTCTGATAAGAAAATTGGAAAAGAAACTGAGAAAACAGAACCAATAAAAACTGATAGCAAGGTTAAACTGAACAAGGTTCAAATAAAGACCATTAAGTTTAATCCAAGTGCTAATTGTTAGGAATATGTTGTGTACTTGATGATAAGTTTAAAAAAACACTTAGTAGATTTTAATTTAGTGATTTTGTAGCTTTCAACGGATGATCACTTCAATATCCGTTGAAAGGGTAGCTTATGTATTAATAAGTTTAGTAGCACATTTCTGCTTATTGTAATGCCTTAGAGAACTAGATGTTGTAGAATGTTTTAAGTCATGTTAACTACTAGATTGATATACAAGATAGGTTGTCTAATTGTAAATATTAAATGCCTTGTAATCTTGTATAAATGAAATGGAGTCAATTGCTATGAAGATAGTCTCAACGGACGTTCCACAAGGCTTCAACGGATGATCAACTAAAGTCTCAATGGATGATCAACCAGACTCTCAACGGATGATCCAACAAAGTCTCAACGGATGATCCCACAGAGTTTCAACGGATGATCTAACTGAGTTCCAACAGATGAACAAATTCAAAAGAGCAGTTGAAAGTGACTTGACAGTCACATGCGTTGATTGTATGCAAATGGAATGTGGCATCCTATTTACAGGTTTAGAGAACAAAGAAGCATTTCCATTTCTATGGTAAACTGAAGATATTCAAAGATGCTGGATTGAGAAATGAAAGAGCATGGAATTAGACTAGAAACATTTTGTCTTATTTGTTTATCTTTTTATCATGACTCTTGGTGATATATAAAACAAGTGTAGCAAGTAGAAAAATATCCAAGTTAGTAATCAATTACTAGAGAAATAGAAAAGGCTACATGTGTAAAGAATTTCTTTGTTCTTTGTAAGTTCAACTTGTAAGCAGTTGTGTGCAAATATTGCATTACAGACTTCTCATATTTATATATATCTCTGGTGGAAAAGTTCAATCCACCAGAAAGTTTTTAAATACTTGTATATGATTACTTTGTATTTTGATTTCATCAATACTTTCATTTCGCACCTTAGCTAAATCAAATACAGTTATATATTCATAATAGAATTGTTCTTAAAATTCAAAAAGTAGTCAGAATTACATTCAACCCCCCCCTGTAATTCTTAGTTGGATTGTTTGGGAATAACACTAATATTGTCAAGTCAATCCATGAGGAAGGTACAACCTCAGCACCTAGATCAAACTTAAATACTGATAAGAGTGAACATATTCATACAAAATCAATAAATATTGGTTCAACGACTCAAAAATAGCTTAAGCAAAAGATGAAGGATTTACACATGAAAAACAAGAAGAAAAGGCCTAGGAAAAATAGGAATGGAAATGTAGGTGTTAATAAGAATGGAAATTATGTAACTCCTTCTAATGCACCTAGAAAGGCTTGTTCAAACTGTGGTAGCACTAATCATCTTGCTAATTCTTGCAGGAAGAATAAAGAGATAAATGTTATTCCTTCCAAATCAGAGTTTAGGAATAGAACAGTTAGATATAAACCATAGAGTCCTTGTTTTCATTGTGGTAGTGTTTGGCACTCTATTAATAAATGTAAAGAGTATCACAGTTTGTATTATGACTGTTATAAACTGAAACCCTATTTAAATAAAGCAAAATATGTTTCTGCATGTATAAATACTGATAGTAAGAATGTTGACATAAACTCTGATAAAAAGTCTTATGCTGGATATGTTAACAAACTTAAAGAGGCCAAAGGATCCAAGCAAGTTTGGGTCCTTAAAAACACTAACTGATTCAAATTACTGAGTGCAGGGTAACAGGAAGAATACTCTAGTCTTGCACAGTGGATACTCAGGACACATGACTGGTTATAAATCCCTGCTATCAGAATTTGAGGAGAAAGCTGGCCCAAGTGTTTCTTATGGAGATAGCAACTTAGGAAAAATCTTGGGATATGGCAAAATTAAAATTGGAAATGTCATCATTGAAAATATAGCTCTAGTTGCAGGACTCAAGCATAATCTGATCAGTGTGAGTCAAATATGTGACAGAGGTTACCATGTCAAATTCTATGAGGAGCATTGTGAAATTGTCAGTAAGACTGACGGCAAGATTGCATTGACTGGTGTAAGATATGGTAGTTTATATGAAGCCAGGGTCTCCACAAGTACTGATGAATCGGAAGTTTTTCTACTAAGTAGAGCATCTATGGAAGACAGCTGGAAGTGGCATAAAAGTCATTCTCACCTCAACTTCAACAATATCAATGAACTTGTGAGGAAAGATCTTGTGAGAGGATTGCCCAATACAGTTTTAACTCATGATGGCTTATGTGACTCATGCCAGAAAGCCAAGCAAATGAAAACATCTTTCAAGAGTAAAACTAAATCCTCCATTCTTGAACCATATCATCTACTTCATGTTGATCTCTTTGGTCCAGTGAATGTTATGTCAATTTCCAAGAAGAGGTATGCACTCGTAATTGTTGATGAATATACAAGATACACATGGGTGTATTTTCTGCACACCAAGGATGAATCTCCATCCATTCTTCTTGATCATGTGAGGGAGCTGGAAAAAGGATCAACATACAAAGCGAAGATCATCAGAAGTGATAATGCAACTGAATTCAAGAATAGCTCTATGGAAGAGTTCTGCAAACTCAAAGGGATAAAACAAGAGTTTTATGCTCCTGGAACTCCACAACAAAATGGAGTTGTTGAAAGAAAGAATAGAACTCTTATAGAAGTTGCAAGAACTATGCTAGAAGAAGCAAGATTGCCTACCTACTTCTAGGCTAAGGCTGTGCAAACTGCTTGCTTTACACAAAATGCAACATTGATCAACAGACATGGAAAAACACCATTTGAGATGATGAAGGGAAAGAAGCCAAATTTGAAGTATCTTCATTTTCTTGGTTGTAAGTGTTTTATTTTCAAAACTCATCCGAAGCAGCTGACCTAGTTTGATCTAAAAGCTGATGAAGGAATTTTTGTGGGATATCTATTGTCCACAAAAACCTTCAGAGTTTATAACCTGAGAACAAGAACAGTCATAGAATCTATACATGTATCTTTTGATGACAAGAAGATAACAGGTCTAGAAGATGCACATGACCATGACAAATTGAGATTTGAAAATGAAGTACCTTATGCTGAACTTTTGAATCCTGACCCTAATACAATAAATTCTGATATCACTCAAAGCTCTGATGTTCCACATAACAGTGGAAATTCTTCCAACAATGAAGCATATTTTGAGGGGGAGCAACATGATTCAAATCCAGAGAATACTGCAAGCGATTCAACTCAAGAAAAATCAGTAGAAAGATCATCAGACTCATATTCCTCAAACTCTGATGAGCCAAATGCTGATAACAATGGGAACACTGATTCAGGGGGAGCATCAGGAAATAATAGTGGTACTAATCAGAGATATAATAGAGAGTTCATGAATTAAGGGGGAGGTTTGTCTTCAAGGAGTCAACTTCCATCTACAAGAAAATGGTCCAAGTCACACACACCTAACTTAATCATTAGAAACCCTGACAGTGGTGTAAGAACAAGAAAAGCCACTCAGAATGAATGTCTCTACCATTCTTTTTGATCTCAAACTGAACCCAAGAAGGTTAAAGAAGCTCTGCAAGATGCTGACTGGGCTACAACAATGCAAGAGGAGCTAAATGAATTTGAAAGAAACAAATTCTGGACTCTTGTGCCAAGACCAAAGAACAGATATGTAGTTGGCACAAAGTGGGTGTTCAGAAAAAAACTGACAGTGAGGGCACAAACTGGGTGTTCAGAAAAAAACTAACAAAGTGGGTGTCAAATTATTTCCCATCTGAATTCCACAGTCGGTTTGTGATCGACTTAACTCGTATGACACTCGGTCACTTCATCTTTTTAGAAAGGACGTCCACTTCGAAGATATGAGAAAAGCTTATGAGGCTGAGCAACGTCGCCTCGAGGAAGAACAACGTCGCCTCGAATGGTTGGCATTGCAAGATAATATAATTTCTCTTGCAGGTTCTATATCACATATCTTCCATTGGAAGTCAATGAAGAAGTTGGAAGATGAAAAGAGGCAGAAGAAGTCTGAGTAGTTAGATTGTTTTAGGATTTAATGTTTAAAATTCTATAAAATCTTGTACTTCGCTTCTTAATTAATGAAAATATTTTTTCCTTCTTTGACTCTTTAAGTGAATAAATGTTTACTCTCTTGTTTGTACTTGAATGCTTATAATTGTTAATATTCAAATCTGTACTGCATGCTTAATTCCAGATTTTTTTATAGTGTATGTGAAGAAACTAATCTTTGTTTGAGTTCATATGTTCACTACAATACAGATTGAGCACATTACAAGAAGTAACTGATGTAACATAAGGAATTTATGAAAGATTTAATTCTGAGTTTACAAGAATTATAATTTTTGAGTGTTGCATTCTATCCAAATTCTTTGAAATTTATTTCTCTCACCAAGAAAGTTGTCCACACTCAATCTCAATATCATAAATCTTATATCTTAAATTTCTTCTTACAACTGAAACACTTGAATCCATTTCTCATATGTTGCCAAAAATCAATTGACATAATTCTTGAAGTATGCTCACCACTCAGAAACAACATTTAGTTGGTTAAAGACTACTTGTTGAGGTAGATCTTAATAATACTAGCAGAAACACAGAGGTTTCATCAATTTTTACTGAAGACTCTGTGAAAGCGTTCAATAAACACATTCAAGTGTTAGCTCTTTGCAAGAAGAACAAGGTTTGAGATCATGGTACATGACAGTAACCTGATCAAATCCTCTCCAATTCAAATAGAGGTTCTCATTATTGGTGAACAATGACTGTCATAACCACAATGTCAACTGTGAATTTAATTATGACTTCAGATTCACAAGGTATAAATACTGTTATTACTTTATCAGCATTTATTCTAAATACTGATTTAGTCTTTTCAGCATTTATTTTTCATGATATAAATCCTGTTGGTATGATTATTTCTAGACCTTATTTTAAAGACTACCTCAGGTATATGACCACAGATCACCCTTCTTTAGCCACCACTTATTTCTGTAGGACAATCTTTCTGAGTTTTTCTGTGAGTTGTATGAAAATATTGAGAGAAAAACAGAATTAAAGAGAGGCGGGATCCTTCCTGGCAAAAGGAGAGGTAGATGAGAGATAGGATTTAGTAATCCTTTTTGAGGAAGCTCTGACTATTAAAAGTCATGAGATGTGTGGTGTGAGGAGTAGTGAGACTACTTTAAAAGAATAGAGAGATTAAGTTTTACTTGCTATATGTTTGCAGATGCAAAGAGTACTAAAGAAACAGATGCTGAACAATAGTCTGTTGAACCTCAAATAAACTCTGATGTACCACGTGTTGTTAATCTCCCTGCAAGTCTAAGTACTGATACTTTCTTGCAGTCCATACATTCTACTATTCCACCACATGAGAGAATCCCTATTTTTGTTGAAAAACAGTCCATTTACTCTACTTTTCCATCATCTAAGAAAATCCATGTTGTTGTTGAAGATAAAGTAGCACAACTGTCCATTCATAAAGTTTCATCCATTTCAGAATCACCACAGCATTCTACAGGAACTGAGGTCCTGGAAGTAAATTTTGAAGCTACAGTTCATTTATCTACAATACTTGAAGATGTGGAGTTAACTGCTGATGGTGTGGAAGCTTCTGAAGCTCCTGGATCATATACTACACCAATTTCTAATTCTATTCTACATGCTGAAGCTGGTGATGAAGTTCAGCAATTAGTGCAAAATCCAGTTGCTATTGAAGAATCTAATGATGGTGAAAAAGCTCATATTTCTAATGTTATTATAGATCCTAAGGATGATCTTTTATTCCCTGAGGATATGCCTATGAATGTGAGACAACGAAAAATGAAAGAGTTAGATGCTAAGAAAGAAAAGGATTATTTTGATAATCTCTGGAATGCTCGTCGGAAAGATAATACATATCATATTTCCAAAACAAAAGCTGTTGGACATCTGGAAATAGCAGAACAGAAGATCAAAGATCCTGATATGCTAAATCATCTAAAAGTATCGACTTTAGTTGTCATATCCTTACATATAGCTCAAGAAGCAACCACTTCTCAAATCAATCAGATCAAAGAATTTTTTATTGATTGCTTCAAGGCTGACTACTCATCAGGAAATTTAGAAATAAATTACACCAATAGTTGCCAGACAAACTGCAATTGAAGTCATTCAAGCTAGATTGGAAGCTAAACAAGTTCAAATGTCTGATCAATGTACAGAAGTACGGAATTCAATGGAGCTGATTCTTTCTATACTGCTTGGTGATGATGCCAAAAAGGGGGGGGGGAATTGTTAAATCTAAATGCAAACAGCTGTTATTGACAAATCCTGATGATGAAAATCTTGGTGGAGATAATAAGGGGGACATATGGATAGTGAAAGGAGAAGAGGTGAAGAGCTAGTTGGAGTTAGTGGTTCATCAAAAGCAATCACTGGATCTCAATCTAGACAAGGTGGAGAGAGTAAGAGAAGTGAAAGAAGAGTTTAAAAATTGACTATGACTACAAAAATGCAACAATATTTACAAGTCACAACTGCTGCTAATGAAGACCAAGGTATTCTGGAGATATAAGCTGGTGCTGAAGCAAGTCAATATCTTCAAACTCTGGAAGTAAAAGGAATGAAGACAACTCTATTCTACAAAGATCCAAAAATTCAAGCATTTGACTCTGAAGTGAGTAGAAGATCTTTGAAAGAGAAAATCCTGGAGTTGATCTTGAACAGCTAAGGCAAATGGAGGAAGACTTCAAGAATTCCATTAAGATAGTAAATGTTGATATTGTTGTTATCTATCAAGTACTTTATGAAGATGATCCTTCTAACAGACCAACCAGAGGTGTAGTTATAAGGGAAGTCAGTCAGGCTAAAGATGAAAGATCTCTCAGGTCTGAAGTTATTTGCTTAAAGGAAAAGAGAAGATAAGAGAGAAGCCAAAGATTTCAAAGCCATAAGTCAAAGCTGTTGTAAAGAAGAAATCACTATCTAAGGAAACTAAATCTCAAATACTGATAGATCCACTCTATAAAATAGTTCAAGCTTATTATGCTGAAGAAAGATGTGAAGAAGAAGAAATCATCCAAGCTCACCAACGAAGGAAGATTTATGGAGCTGACTGGGCTGATAAACTGAAATTAACCCCTGACATTGCTCAAGTTAAAGAAGAAGCTGTTATTCAACCAATCACAACCTCTGATTCTACTAATGTTGTTGATTTCTTAAACCCAATTTAAGCAAATTTATCAAATCCTGATTTTAAAGACATAGTCTCTAATAAGCCAGAACTTACTTTTGAAGAAAAGAAGAAGCTACCATGTGGAAGCAAGAAACCAGCACCTAGAAGAGATTCTTTTGAAACATTAAAGAAGATTTACAGCGGAAGTTCTTGATCTAGATCACCTGGAATCACAAGTGGTCTTGGAAGATTAAATGTTGATGATCCATTTGTAGGAGATGCTTTGACTCTAAGAAAGCATTCTTATTTGATAGAAATTGGAGACAATGTAATTCTTGAAGGCTTATAGAAGATCACATCAGTGCAAATTGTTATTGATCATGCTGAAGAGAAAATAATCTATTTTCTGGAGTCTGGGATAAGCTTAAGGTTGAATCAAGAACAGTTAACAGACAAACCATGGCAAGAATTGGAACTTATTGCTATAATTCTCAAGGTAACTAATTCTGTAACTGCCAGATGGTCTACATTCATAAAGAACCTGATACACCTAAAGCAAGAAGGAATGTCTTACAAATCAAACTACATTCCAAAGTACCTTGATCAATCTGAATATGCTGTTGATATGCCTATTGGAGGAGCCAAGATAGAAATGAGCCTAGGGACTAAAGTTTTAATCTTTAATCTTGATGGAAATAAAATTGGGTTTCTGGAGCTGGATGATCTATCTCTTGGAAATTCAAAGTTACATAATCTCAGGGTTGCCATCCATCAGATAAAAAAATTAACAGATTAACTAAGGGAACATAAACAGAGGATGCAATGGTATTTGGATGTAATGGAAGAGAATCTGCTGAGGAAGTTTCTTGAAGATTTTCCAGACAATGTTAGAGTTCAGAATGAAGAGTAAATATGATATTCACTAAAGCAAGAATGAATATACTTACTTGATTCATGTATTTAGATAGTTTTGACATCATCAATTGGAACTTGTACATATTGCCATCATGCACAAGTTGGGGAGATTGTTAGATATAATTGATGATATCGGCAGAAACTATCAAAAGTTCACGTCAGAACTTATATCAACGGATGATGATGATATCAATGAATGATGATATCAACGAATAATGATATCAACGGATGATGATGTCAATGGATGATACAATTAGTGTTTGTCACATCAGTTGACCTTCTATAAGGAAAAGTAAACAGGAACTCAAGGCGGTGAAGGACTTTATCTCAGAAGCATTGTATTAGGTTTCCTTGTTGTAAATAGAATAGGATTCCTTATACATTGTGTAGTTGTGCTCTATATAAAGCACAGATTAGGTTCATGCTATAAGCATTGCGAACATTGTTATATCTTTCTCATAACCTAGCAGCTCTCAAGGATATTTGTTCATCTTTTCGAGAGAGTACGTTTGTAATCAGTTTTTATCTGTTAATATAAAAACTGTTGATTATGTTGAAGCTTGATCGAATTGATTGTATTAACCGTATTCACCCCCCCTCTACAGTTGATTAAGGGCCTAACAGAGCCGGATCCCCTAGGTTTTAAGCGAGTATTTAAATCCTCTTCGAAAGGAAGATCTTAAATTAAGATCGAGTTTTGGGATTCGCTCTAACTTTTAAATCAATTTGAAAACTCGAAAACATTTTTGAAATTTTTTGGAGTAAGGATGATTTAATAAAATAAATCATTTTCGAAATATTAGAAAATATCTGAGTATTATTATTTAAATAATATTCCCATAAAGAATAGTTTTTGTAAAAATAAATGAAGTAAAAGTTTTGAAACTAATAATTGAAATGAATACTAAATAACAAAATATATACTTATATGAATGTAAGATCTATATTTGAATAATCAAATATAATGTTTGATTATTATTCAAAACTATCGAATATACCTATTCGATTAATAGTTATAGAAAAATATATAAAATATACTTGGGAACCTCGCCTCCTGGTTTTAGGAAAAATGTTCAACTTTGGGTCCCCTATACTAAGAAGGACCTCTTTCAAAAGTAAATCAGAATCATCCATCTAGAAGCCTTATCAAATGCTGCATTTGGATCTCTTTGGCCCTGTGAATATCATGTCAGTTAACAAGAAAAGGTATACTCTACTCGTTGTTGATGAATATACTAGATTTTACTTGGGTGTTTTTCTTGTTCAGTAAGGATGAAAAAGTAGAAATTCTTTTGTATCATCTAAGACTGATTGAAAATGGCATAAAGTACAAAGTGCAAATTCTGAGGAGTGACAATAGGACTGAGTTCAAAAATAGCAAGATGGATGAGCTATGCAGATATAAGGGAATTTCACAACAATTTTAAGCTCATGGCACACTTCAACAAAATGGAGTTTTGGAAAGGAAAAACAGGACACTGATTGAAGCTAGAAGGACTATGCTTGTGGAAGATAATTTACCAACATACTTTTGGGCTAAAGCTATCAACACTGCCTGTTACACTCAGAACCTGACTCTGATGAACAAACAGGCATTAACTCCTTATGAAATGATCAAGGAAAAGAAGCGAAGCTTGAAGCATGTTTAAATCTTTGGATGCAAGTGTTTTGTTCTTAGAATACATCCTGAAATGCTTGGAAAATTTGACAGAAAAGCTGATGAGGGTATTTTTGTTGGATATCCTGCATCAAAAGCCTATAAAGTTTTCAATCTGAGAATGAGAACAATTGTTGAGTCAATTCATATTTCTTTTGATGAAAAGAAAATTACTGGAATTGAAGAAGACATTCATGAAGAACTTGTATTTGCAAATAAAAGGCTCAAGTCAGGAAATGATCTAAATCCTGATGTCTTGTCCATTCCAAATGATAAGTCAAATCCTGACTCTGCGTCAGATGCTGATGACAATTCTGATCATGATCTAGAATTGATTATTGAAGATGCAATTGTTGAGAGGGGGCACCATCAAGACAATCACAACTCTAGTGAATCAAATCTCGATAATTCTGATGAATCGGGAAATACTGGATCAATTGGAAATTCTTCTCGTACAGAAAATGATGGGTCATCAGGAAATGATCATTCAACTGGAGATCAAGATCAATTTGGTGAAAAGTCCTCAAATAAAAGCTCTTCTCAATCAGGAACTGACATCACTGATCAAGGAGAGCTTCACATGGAAATGATAGCACTCATGCAGGGGGAGCATCAGGAAATGAGACTGGACTACCAAAACTATAAAATGGACAAAAGATCAGACACCTGATCTTATCATTGAAGATCCTGATGCTGGAGTTCAAACCAGAAGTGCAACGGAACCTGAATGCATCTATCACAACTTTCTATCTAAGGATGAACCAAAGAAAGTAGAGGATGCACTTAAGGATGTTGATTGGATTCAAGCAATGCAGAAAGAGTTGAATGAGTTTGAAAGAAATGAAGTGTGGAAACTGGTTCCAAGGCTAAAGAATAAATTAGTTTTTGGAACCAAATGGGTATTGAGAAACATGGTAGAGGAAGGAAGAAAAGTGTACCACCACTAATAAGCATCAAAGAGAGTGTAGGTGGAAAAAATGAAGACTACAACTTGTGTTAAGCTAGTAGTTGAGCCATCAGATACTGATACTGATAATGATGGCCCGGATGTTTTTAAACTTCCTGTAAGACCAGTGGAGGTTACTGGTGCTAGTACAAAGCAAGCAAGAGCTGAAACAATAGCATATTGTCATGTGCAAATGAAAAGAATGCTAGTTAAAGCAGCTAACAAGGATCAGGTTAAGCAATAGAAAGCTGGTTTGGACGTATTAGCTCAAGTTGCTCTTGGTCAGGAAGCTGCAAATCCTGACAGGTTTTCATCAGTTTCTGATTCAGCACAGTCAAATCCTGATAAAACTAAAAGAAAGGCTACAAACAACATATTGTATGTCTAAAAGCAATCTAAGCAGCAGTCTCCACAGACGGGGTACAGTACATAAAAACCATCTTCTTAATGTGATGATGCAACTGTTCATGCCCCTGCTAGACAAGAACCACCTTCTCAAAGTGTGGGTGTAGACACTAAAACTCGTCAGACTATTCCTGACATTGCTCAAGTGAGTCATATTTTTGTGGATGATGAAATTCAAAAGAAAGTACAAGAAATGAAAGCTCATCATAAGCACATTGCTCAACTGGATGTTATCATCATTGATCCCATCTTTGAGAGAAGGACACAAGAATCTTCAGCTCAAAGGATTGAAGAAGCTTCTACACATCAAGTCCCACAAGAACCAACGGTTCAAACTAGTGTTGTAGACTTATTATCAAATCCTGACATGGGGTCAATTCCTGACAAGAAGCAAATCGCTGGCATAAGGTCAATTCCTGATGAAGTTGTTCCTGACTCTTCAAATCCTGATGTACTGGTCACTTATAAGGACATAATGGAGCCATCTTGGAACAACCACTCATAGCAATACCAATGGCTTCTAACACTCAAGGTACAATTCTTTCTACATCTAACTTATATGATAGAATGATTATAAATAGACCTATTTTTAATATCCGGGATATGACGTGTAATTATTTTTGTTAATAAATAAATATTATATGATTATTATATGATTTTTTGGTGAATTATCTGTTAATTGGTATCTGTGTTTGGATGTTTATATGTGATAAAATTTGAGAATTTTAATTTTTATATGTCTAAAATAAAGTATAGATAATTTTGATATTTTTCTATTAATTTATATGTTGTTACATGATTTTATAAAGGATTTATGGATTTAATAAATTATTTGTTAGATTAATTATAAATTATTTTGTATAATCGGGAATCGTCCAACTTCAACCTTTTTACATTTTTACAACCTGGAAGTCTCGGGAAAAACTTCTTTCTAACCCAATTTAATTATTACGAGCATTTTTCGAATTTTACTTTTTGATCCAGAGTACGGTTTTACCTGTGCGATTCCCGGTGCAAATTTTATAATATAATTTTCATTTGGGTAAATCGATAAAACCCGTATTTTCGAGAAACATGATATTTTGATTAAACTATTATATTATCTTCTCGTAATTCGTGTAACCAAAGTGATGAGACCAAGACTGTATTTACAAAGAGCCTTGTTTTGATAATTATCCTAAAATCAGTACCGAATTGGATCAGTTTTGTTAATACTTAATGATTAGGTATTTTATTTTTATATCCAACATGATTCAACTGGGTAGCAATATTCCGTAAATATAATAGCCAATACAATATCTTATTTTGTACAGATAAACATAAACAAACAGAAAATTCTATAATTATCCAGAGAAAATACATAAATTTCTCGCGTTCTTGAAAATCAAACGAGGATTCGAAGGTGTTATCGAACTCCGATTTGGGTGTGCAAGTAGTCGAATTGAAGCTCTTGACGAGTGCAATCAAGTTCTACAATCTATACTCCTACATAAAGATCAAGTAATTTTCTATTTATTTTATTAAATTCGAATTTAATTATGATTAAAGTATGACTTTTTGATTTTTAAAGTTGTTTATGTGTTTTGATGATTGTATATTCCAGATCATAAAATTCTGGTCAATTTGGTATATATTATATGTTGAATTTTGAGTTCAATAACATAGAGAAATTTGAGTTTGATTTTCGGATTCAAAAATTAGGGTTTATGAACTATTAATATTCTTAATTGAAAATTAGGTATTTTTAATTTAAGGGTTATTAGCAAATTTGATTGATATCAGCTTGTAGATCGTTTAAAATAGAATCGATTCATGTATTTAGAAGTTGTGTTGGATTCTGGGCTCGAGCTCGCTGGAACGACGAAGTTCACCAGAGCCGTTAAATTTCCCATCGGTTTTCCGGCCAACTGGAGCAACGTTGGTAAATTTTAAGGCCACAATGAAGTTCCTGGCACAAAAACTATGGATCTGCAGAGTTCGGTGGCGTTCTGGGTGAAAACGAGCCGTCCAGCAGTGTCGCCGCCGCCACCACCGCCGTTTCGTCGGGGAAGACAGCAAAACTGTTGTTTAACCCTCTATTTTCTAAAATCCCCAAATATTTTCTAAACTTTTCAATTTTTACAGTTTACACCTTGTGGATAAAGTTTCAAAACCTTACACTTTACCCCCTAGAATTTATATTTTTAAAAATTGTTTTTATTTATTTATTCAAATTCCAAAAATACTTTTTAATTATTTAAATATTCAGAAATAAATCTGAATTATTTAATTAATTAATTTTAGTAAATATTATTTAGTTAATTGGTCAACTAATATAAATTTAATTGATTAATTAATTTAATTATGTATTAATTAATTTAATTATGTATCAATTATTTTTAATTGATTATTTAATTGGATTTAATTATTCTTTTAGATTTAAAATTCTGGAAAATGATTTCGAGCTTTAAAATATTTTTCTAAATTATGTTCAAGGCTTGATAATTATCATTAAATGATTTTAAAGTCAGATTCGGGTATTCGAACCTTGTTAATTATATATATAATGATTCTCTGACCTATTTTAATTCCGAAAAATGTTAAAAAATTCGTATTAAATACCAGAAAAATCATTTTAACCTCAAACCTTCTTTGAAAAATTATTTTTATCGAATACCTTGCGTGCTATATGCTATCTGATTAATGTGTTATATGCCTATGTGTTTATTATTTGACTTTTTTGGTCGTAACTTTCAATCCGTAAATTGGATTTGGGTGAAACGAAAGGTAGATGAAAGCTTATGATGTCTATGTGATGATTAGGATAACATGATATTGAGTATTGAAAGATACTTATGATGCCTAATAGAGTAAACGAGGCGTAGAAAAAAGAAGCAAGTGATTAGTAAATAGAACTAAAGCGTAGAAAAAGAAAGCAAGTGATCAGTAAATAGAATTGAAGCGTAGAAAAAGAAAGCAAGTGATCAGTGAGTACAAGTGAGGCATAGAAAAAGAAGGCAAGTGGTTGTTGAGTAGAACTGTTAGACGAGTGTAAGTGAAGTTGGAAATCATTTGTGATAAGGCAAGTGTTCTTAAACCTTTTTGAGATATATTGCATGTATACCCTGATGTTCATGTTTTATATTGCAAATGCTTTAAAATATACTTGAGTTATACCCAATGTTAGCATGTGATAGTTGAGTTGCTTAACCCTAAACCATGATCATATCATTTGATATTTGAGCTTTAAGCCTTATTCATTGTGAACCACTGATTGTCAAATACCCAGATACTAAACAACACAAATATGACACCACCCCACAAATACATATACATCATATACCAAACACTGGAACAGAATTGCTCGAATATACATAAACTTATATACTCTACAATACCTTGTAAGATCAAAGATCTACACCTTGTATAACCATTGAACCATTATTCATCTAATACCTGATTCTTATACAGGCTTGAAGCCATTCGTCATACATACCTTGATATACCCTGGTTATACTCATGAATTGTATTATGCTATAAAACAAATGTCTTATCAATGTTAATTATGATTCTATTTTATTGAATTACAATTTTTATCATATTGAATTATTTTAAAATTGGATAGTTTTCTTTATGTTGACCAGATTCGTGGTCAGACTAGATTCGTCATCGTATTAGGCCAATGTGTGCCTTGGATCCAGTTTATAAAGCATAGTTGTGTGCCTTGCTCAAAGTTAGTGTGTGACTGATCAGCAGCCTAATCTTGGTTTTAAAATTTAAAATGAATATCTAATTCTAATGATTATTTGACAAGAAACTTGATTCATCTGAATCATTTCAATTGATCATTGTTTAACCTCAGTTATTTTCATTATAGTTTGCTGAGCTAGTTAGCTCCTTCTTGCGAATCTGTTATGTTATTCTACATTTAAAAATGAAATGGTTGGTAGCAAAGATCCCTAGTCCAGTGTGTGAGCTAGGATTCCAGGTTGAGTTGGATCGAGCTAGAAGGAGCTTTATGTTTAATTTTGAGTTTTGTAAGCTTGTAAGATTGATTTCACTATTAGTTGTAAGTTAAATAAGTTGGGATTTGGTACGATGTAATAAAAGTTAAGGTTGTGGCTTGTTTTCATACTTTAACCTATTACGATTCGTGGTTGTGTAAAGAAGGGTCATTAATTATAATATTTTATATATATGTTTATATATTGTGTGTCTGTTATGAACCCCAAACTTCTGACCCGGGTTTGGAGGGCGTCACATGTTTGGTATCAGAGCTACAAGTTATAAGTCACTGAAACAAGCCTAGAATGTCGGGATTGGGTAGATGGTTAGGATTAGGAATAAGAAATAGAAAGATAGGATGTCGAGAGGTTGAGTGCGAATGTATAGTAGGTTTTCGGTATGATTCATGTTGCAATTCGAGATTCTTATCTTGCAGAGTTGATTTTCAGATAACGGCGAAGGCATATCCTATTATCCTTTTACCATCTAGTCATTTTGAGCCTTCTGTTCGTGGACCATCACTCCCACTTAGATCTGATCCGTATTTTATTCTTCTACCAGTGTTAGCTGTATCACCTCCTGTTGTGATAGCTGCAACTCTTTGAGCTATTTTACCACCCCTTGATGTGAGACCACCTATTCGAGGACTCTCACCTGCTGATTCTGGTTCTACCGGACATTCAGCCGTGAGTGCATCTTTTTAGTTTACCCCACACCCTGTTCTATACCATCAGTTTGAGACATGTCTTATGGAACAGTAGCACCTACGAGGATGGATTCGAGAGCTATAGCATATTACGAGTACCCGAGATATTGAGAAAGGTAAGAAAAAGCTTAGAGAGAAGATTTATGTGTTTCGGAGGATAGCTGCTACCAGGTTATATGGAGCTACTAGTGAGCATGCCACCCCTGATTATCTTGTGGAATGGGCTAGATGGGTTTTGAAGGTGTTTGAAGAGATTGGAGATCCAGAGTTTCCTTGGAGCTACATGATGGTGTTATGACAGATGTTATATGTATAGTGGTGATGTGATGTGATATCAACAGAATTTTGTTTTGTTATATAAAATAGACTTGTTGACTATTGGGTAGACCTGTTGTATTTTATAATATAAAAAATGATGATGGGGGTATCACCAATACTACTAGATGACAGCTTTGAAGTGAAGTTACGAATAAGATAATATGCAACGATAACTGAAGTTTTCATCGACTAATAAAGGTAAAATGGACCCAATAAGGGGTAGAAGATATATTGAAGTGAATGGACTCTTATGTGATTGCTTCCTTGAGTTGGTACCTTGTTATAGTTGAGGAGAACAACAACCAACTCATATAGTGGTAACGACCAGATGTATGATTTTCAAAATTTTAAACAAGATATTGAAAAATATTTTCTTCGCAAAATTTCTAAATGTTATTTTAAATAAAATAAGTTTTAAAAATTAGTTGTCAAATTACTACTTGAGTTTCTAGTTTGTTATAAGACACAGATTATCTAGAAAAATACTGGTTCTAGAAGCAGAATGGTTAGTTCAGAGGGCCAAGTGGACCCGCTATTACGGAGAAGTTTCATTTATTCCCGACAGAAGAGTGCAAATCTTTGTTACTAATGTTAACAACATAATCAGCGTGCGGAGAAGTTATTTTTCCAATTCCTGAGTTTATTAGAGTTTAAAAAATTCGTTGATTTAAAAGAAGTTCGAGTATGATCGAAGAAGATTGAGAAAATTTCCAGATTTTCCTAAAGGGAGAATACTATTATTATCAAAAGAGTCGATATGTTGGATGATCAGTAGTTATTGGCATATATGAAATTTGAAGTTATGATTGTAAATTCTGTACGAACGCAGTTATGGTCGAATTATTAAAATATTGAACGTGAAGGCACGACGCTAAAGGTACAAGATTTAATAAGTAGGAATTTATCATAGTGATCAATTTATGAAGGCATTTCAAGGGACTTTATGGAGTTATTATATGACTCAGAATGGGATCTATTAATCGAACGAACCCCGAAAATATACATATGTGAAAGGTGGATGGTGACCAACGGTATCATTCTTTTCTACAGTACTACAATATATATTCTTCTTGATTCTTGAATAAGTATAAACTTTTTTCATTATAAGTTCTATGAGGTCGTAAGAAAAAGAAGATTATTGTATTTCTTCCAAATTCATTTTTCCCTCAAGTTTTGCTTCCTAATTGAGACAAGTAGTGTTATGGTGTGGCGCTTTGTCAAAATAACGAAGAGTCTGGTGGGACGCCACCTAATCATGTGTTGTATGCCATATGGTACGAAAGACTGTCCATCTTAAGTACTAATATGGTTGTCTAATTCATATTCAAATCATTACTCATTCTTTTTTTCAACTATAAATTTATTGAATTATAAATCCTTCTAATTGTTTTTTTTTGCACTGTTGTTCTTTACGAAAGTTTTCCAAAAAAAAATCAACCTACTAA
Source organism: Apium graveolens (assembly GCF_009905375.1). Lineage (NCBI taxonomy): Eukaryota > Viridiplantae > Streptophyta > Magnoliopsida > Apiales > Apiaceae > Apium > Apium graveolens. The sequence goes on from NC_133652.1 coordinate 219,479,224, forward strand.
GAATCAAGCGGGCAAAGTTCTAACCATTTGATTTACATGTTTTTAGTGTTAGAAACCAGGGCATATGGCAAGGATTGTAAATCATCAACCCCAGTTAGTGATGCATTAAGAATCATGGGATCTACTTTGATAGTGATTAAGTCTCCAAGAGCAAGAGTTTATGAAATTTCCGTGAAGATGTTATTCAGAATACGGATGTGATGGCAGGAATGCCTACTGTGAATTCCTTATATGCTAGAGTATTAGTAGAGTCCGGAGCAAATCGATCAATTATTTCTTGAGATTTTGTTGATAAGTTGAATTTCCTAGTTGAACTATTAAATGAGATTATGACTATAAAGCTAGCAAATCAAGAACGTATATGTACCGAAGACAGCTTTCAGAACTAATTACGGTCATTATGAAATTCTAGTAATATCTTTTGGATTGACAAATGCACCACCAACACATATGGACTTGATGAACAAAATTTTCAAGTAATATTTGGACAAGTTTGTAATTGTGTTTATAGATGATATCATGATTTACTCAAAGTCAACGAAGGACCATGCGGAGCATTTAAAAATAACCTTGGGAATTGTTGTATGTTGAGGTTGCAGGAAGTTTAATTCTTAAGATATATAGTCAGTGATGAAGGAATCAAAGTGGATCCAGTGAAGATTGAAGCTACTATGAATTGGGAGAGACCAAGAACACCAACAGAAGTGAGAAGTTTTTTAGGTTTGACAGGATATTATCGGAGTTTGTTCAAGATTTCTCGAAGATTGTAACACCTGTGACAAGCTTACCAGGAAAAATGAGAAGTTATATGGAATGAGAAGTGTGAAGAATTATTTCAGGAGTTGAAGAAGAGATTGATCATGGCACCTGTTTTATCACTTCTCGACGATCAAGAAAAGTTTGTAATTTATTGTGATGCTTCTCATAAGGGATTAGGTTGTGTTTGATGCAGCACGATAAATTTATTGCATATGCATCTAGACAATTGAAACCTCATGAGCAGAAGTATCATACTCATGACTTGGAACTAGCAGCAATAGTATTCACCTTGAAGATTTGGAGACATTATTTATGTAACACCCCCAGATCCGGGGTCAGGAATCCAGGTCGTCACGGTCTTTCTTTCCACAATATCACTTCACTTAATTAATAATAAATAACCTTATATTGTGACCCCACACTAACACACACCACAACCCGTTATAGTCTCAGAGATGAAATTGAAATAAGTACCAGTCTTTGAATCCACAATTAAAAGTTATTACAACCCAAAATGATTACTTGATAAATTTACAGTTAATTGCCATTATCTGCCACAAGTTATAATTATACAATATTTGGTTCCAAAAAGTAGAATGCCTAATCTACCAATAGATCTACCTCTGCAGCTATAGCAGCTACAACATCAACGGGAAGACGCGGGATGTTTCCCACACGCTTGCGCTGGGTCTGCTGGAGTCTGGCCATCTTTCCTAACTGTTGTTGTATGATAAAGAAATAAAGCAAGAGTGAGCCTTACAGCTCGCAAGATAATATATATAATGTAAACAATAACGCAAGTATCTACATGGATAACTTGCTGGAAACCTTTATCAGGTGCAAGATAATTACTACTGGATATAAGTAAAAACAAGGGATGAAGTTACCAAATACTTCACTATACTTATATCATTTATAAAGCTACTTGAACTACCACTGTTCAAAGTATAATGAGCTTTCAACAGTTCATCACATAGATGAGACTACAAGACAAGATTTGAATAGATTAAATCTTTGAAGTATTATTGAAGGAAATGAAGTTATGATATACTTCATTAAGTTCCGATATATATATATATCCACATATACATCTTCTTTATACAGTCCCTGAAAACCTCTGTCATGTAAAGTATGAACAGAGTTTGTAACATCCAATGAATTTTTGGAAGGGAAAAAGAATTGTGGCATAAACCCGATATCTTGCTGATCAGGCAAAGATATCAATAAGTAACCTTTTCTACTAGTAGATGGACGAATTCCCCACTGGTCATCACCCTGGTCGCAATAGGACCTTATGCTGGACTGCCACTCAGCCACTTATGCATTTGATGGACTCCCACTGAGCCACTTACACTATCGTGGACGCCCACTGAGCCCATGTTGCTTATGCCGACTCGATAGATGGACATACTTCCCGAACGTTGGGTAAGTAATCAATTCATTTACCAAAACTGCAACCTTGTTGCGAATATAAAATACACCATAGAGCCGGATCCATCTGGTTTTGAGCGAGTATTTAAATCCCCTTTTTAAAAAGGAAGATCTTAAATATATAAAAAATGAGTTTTGGGATCCGTTCTAACTTTTGAAAATCATTTTAAAGACTCGAAAACACTTTAAAGAGTGTTTGGAATAATGCTGATTTAATAAAGTAAATCAGTCTCAATATAAAAGAAATATCTGAATATTATTATTTAAATAATATTCCCATAAAGAACAATTGATGTAAAAGTTGGAAAACTTATAATTGAAATGAATAGTAAATAATCAAAGATATACTTATACGAAAGTAATATCTTTATTTGAATAATCAAAAGTAAGTTTGATTATCGAACATTATTCTTTAATAAAATAAAGAATATTAAATAATACGCGGAGTCATAATACCTCGAATGAATAGTATAAATAAAGGAGTCATACATCCTCAAATGAATATCCAAATAATAATCATTAAATAATATAAACTGAGTCTTAAGCCCTCGAATGAATATTCGAAATAATATTCAATTAATACAATAAAAGGAGTCATAAGTCCTCGGATGAATATTCGAAATAATATTCAATAAATAAAATAAAGTTAAAGTTATCGAATAAACCTTATTCGATTAATAGTTTTGAAAACTATAACCATATATATATAAAATATATATAATATACTCGGGAACATCGACTCCCGGTTTAGAAATATGTTCACCTTTTGATCCCCTATACTAAGGGTAAACTCGAATACCACTTATCTCTAGCATAGGTATTATGCAACTATAAGCATTTTAACCAACAGATACATAATTCAAGAATATGAAACAGGCATGCATATATACCATATCACATGCTACAATATATCGCAAGAATTTGCTAATAACAAATATTCATTTATCACAAGATCATGCATATACACATATACATCACAACAACAGTTATACGGGTAGAAAACTTGCCTGATCGACTGGGGGTTACGAATGGCTCGGGACGAGTCTGGTAACCTATAAACAACAAGTAAGTTGGAATTAAACCAAAGTCACTTGTAAATCTATACTCTAACCAACTTAGACTCTAACGCTCGTTTTGCGCTTACTGATTCTCTTAAGTCACTCGAGTACCCTCGGCTCCACCATTTTTAATAATTTAACCATTACGAGTTTTAAGGCGATTCCTTCGCGAGTGTCTTACCAACTGCCTAACACTCTTACCATAATTGTTTCATACATTAATTAACCCTTTTTGGTCTTTAACCTATGTTTCAAAGTAAGGCGAGGGGAAATGTTTTGTTCGCGAAACGCCGTTACTTAAAACGGTCGTTTCTCCTAAACCGTACATCGGAATCAAACGAACTACATATCAAAACGAAGCTCGTAACATGAACTATCTATCCATGGCAATGGTCAAAATCTAGCAGGGAGTTCTCGTGTCCTAATGTTATGAACAAAAGCAGTCTAAAGTAAATCGGACATTACAACGGCTATGTTTACGCGATTTCCCAAATTTAAACCATTCCAAATCCACCACAATTCAACCCCAATTCACAACCCAATCAAAACTCCATCCAAACTACATTACAACAGCCCCAAATCAACTCATTATAATCAATTTACTTAATCCTAAAACTTGAATTTAAACTATACTACATTCTTTAACCAAATCATAAGATTTCAACAATCCATTCACCACCATTCCAACCCAACTCTAAACCAACAATCACTAAGCTACTCTAATACCATATCAACCAAAATCATCCTAATATACAAAGTAAAGCTAGGGTTTGGAGATGATATACCTTCCTTGAAGTGGTGTGAGTAGCTAGGAAGCCTTAGGAAGCCTTGAGGAGTCTTAGGAATGCTTGGATCTTAAAGGAAAAGCAAGAAAAATCAAGTTAAAAACCTTGAAATCACTATTCATTGTCTTCTTCATTGATTTATTGGAGAAGATAGAGAATGAATGGGATGCTTAAACTCATAATATAGCCATAACTATGCATAAGGAATACTAGGGAATTATCTTACCAATTTAGGAAGCTTGGATCTTGGATTTTGAAAATTTTCCCTTTGAAAATGCAAAAAGTCGAGAGCAATGTTCTTGGTGATGAGAAATAGAATTTTGTTTTGGTGAAAAATGATTTGTTTTGGCTTGGTGGATGTAGTTTTGTTTTTTTTTTTGGTTAATTACCTTTTTAGCCTTAAACTTTGTGTGGTTCTAATTCAACCACATTTCCTTCCTCCCTTTGTCATGCTTATGTCATCATGTGGTGTCATCCTTCCCTCTTTATCCTCTTCTCATTGGTTGGATGACATCATCCCCTCTAATCTCTTTGATTAACTTCCTAATTGCTTGCCTAATGACCGCTGATCTGTTATACGATTCGCTTAACTTTCGTTTTCGTTTATCGTTTGAGGGATCATACCCGGGATCTTATTACTTAGGTTTCCTTAACCTTTCTCAATATATTAAATTCCTTTGATGATCCTCTCTTATACTCCTTTAATTTAAATCCTTTTTATCCTGTTACCTTATACTCAATTCTTTCCGTATCTAGTGGATTTCCGGGAAAAATCAAAGTGTTCGGAAATTGGATTCTGACGGTCTTTACATACACTTATATACCATAAAGAGTACTAATAAAATCTCAGAATATCCATAACAGAACCCCTACATAGTGTGGCATGAAAAGTTTTCTCATTCAACTAAAACACTATTCATAAGGGTTACAAAAAGTTGAAAATTTTGGGGGTTATTACAGTCTCCCCTCCTTAAAAGGATTCCGTCCCGGAATCAAATAGAAAACAAATGGGGGTACTTGTCTAGCATCGCACTCTCTAGTTCCCAAGTTGATTCTTCCACATTATGATTCTGCCATAGTACTCTGACTAGCTTGATCACTTTGTTCCGAAGCACCTGCTCCTTCTTATCTATAATCCTTACTGGCTTCTCCACGTAAGTCAGATCTGGTTGCATATCCACCTGCTCGTACTCCACTATGTGTCTGGCATCCCGATGATACTTCCTTAGCATTGACACATGGAACACATTATGAACTTGTTGCAAGTTAGGGGGTAAGGCTAGCTCGTAAGCTAACTTTCCAATCCGTCTTAATATCTCAAAAGGTCCAATGTACCTTGGGCTTAGTTTTCCTTTCTTTCTGAACCTCATTAATCCCTTCCAAGGGGATACCTTCAACAGTACTAAGTCCCCTACTTCATATTCCTTGTCCTTTTGGGCTAGGTCTGCATATTTCTTCTGTCTATCTTGGGCTGCTACAAGCCGCCATCTGATAAGATCCACTATGTCTTTGGTCCTTTGGACCACTTCGGGTCCGAGCATCTTCCGCTCTCCTACTTCATCCCAGTATAAGGGAGATCGACACCTTCTTCCATACAGGGCCTCATAAGGCGGCATTCCGATGCTAGCATGAAAGCTATTGTTATAAGAAAACTCGATCAACGGCAAGTGGTCATCCCAACTTCCTTTAAGGTCTATTGCACAGACTCTCAACATATCCTCTAGTGTCTGGATGGTCTTTTCACTCTGCCCATCCGTCTGGGGATGGTACGCGGTACTCATATTTAACTTGGTCCCCGCATATTCTTGAAAGCTCCTCCAAAATATGGAGTTGAATCTGGGGTCTCGGTCTGAGACAATGGACGCTGGGACTCCATGTCGCGTCACTATTTCCTTAAGGTAAATGTCCACCAGTCTATCGATTGTGTATCTCTCATTGATAGGAATGAAATGAGCTGACTTTGTTAGTCGGTCTATAATTACCCATATGGCATCATGATTGGCCTTCGTCCTTGGCAAGCCTACAACAAAATCCATCGCTATCTGTTCCCATTTCCATTCGGGAATCTCCAGGGGTCGTAAAAGTCCACTGGGTCTCTGGTGCTCTGCCTTTACTCTTTGGCAAGTTAAACATTTGCTTACCCATTCTGTTACGTCCCTCTTCATGTTGGGCCACCAGTAATATTCGTTCAAATCCCTATACATCTTGGTACTTCCCGGGTGAATGGAATACCTTGAACTATGGCTTTCATCCAAAATCTCATCTTTAAGCTCTTGAACATTCGGAACCTAAATCCGGTAGGAGTAACTCATTATCCATTTATCATCTTTCTCAGTATGGATCTCATCTCCAGTCATTGACTCTCTGCCTTCATTCATTATTTTCTCTTGGCATAATCTGATCTTTTCCAATAACTCTGGCTGCATTGAGATCTCAAAAAGCTTTTCAGTTCCGGTTCCGGTTACCTTTACTTCTATTTCCATTCTCTCAAAATCCCTTATCAATTCTTCCAAAGTCGTTATCATTCTGAGTCTTTCCTTTCTACTGAGGGCATCAACCACCATATTGGCTTTCCCCGGATGATAGAGAATCTCACAATCATAGTCCTTGATTAGTTTTAACCATCTCCTCTGGCGCATGTTGAGCTCTTTCTGCGTAAATATGTACTTGAGGCTCTTATGGTCTGTGAAAATCTTGCACTTCTCTCCATACAAGTAGTGCCTCCAAATTTTTAAGGCAAATACTATTGCCGCGAGCTCAAGGTCATGAGTAGGATATCTAATCTCGTATTCCTTCAGTTGTCTCGATGCATACGCAATCACTTTACCGTGCTGCATAAGCACACACCCTAATCCTTTGTGTGACGCGTCACTATATATCACAAAATCTCCTTTTCCGTCCGGCAATGCCAACACCGGGGCCGTTACCAACCTTTTCTTTAATTCCTGAAAACTGTTCTCGCATTTCTCCGTCCATTCAAACTTCTCTGTCTTACGAGTAAGTCGTGTCAAAGGGGCTCGATCTTCGCAAAGTCCTGTACAAATCTACGATAGTAGACGGTCAATCCTATGAAACTCCTTACCTCTGTGGGTGTGGTTGGCCTTTCCCAATTCGAGACCGCCTCTATCTTGGAGGGGTCGACCAATACTCCTTCTTTATTGATCACATGTCCTAAAAATTGTACTTCATTCCGCCAGAATTCACACTTCGAGAATTTGGCATATAACTGTTCCTCTCTGAGGATTCCTAGAGCTATCCTCAAATGCTCTGCATGTTCTGCCTCAGTCCTTGAGTAGATCAAAATATCATCGATAAAAACTATCACACACTTGTCCAAGTACTTCTTAAATACTCTATTCATTAAATCCATGAAAGCCGCTGGGGCGTTGGTTAATCCAAAGGACATTACCAAGAACTCATAATGCCCATACCTGGTACGGAACGCTGTCTTGGAAATATCTTCGGGTTTAATCTTTAGTTGGTGATATCCAGTTCTCAGGTCAATCTTGGAAAAATAAACAGCTTCCTTTAGCTGGTCGAACAGATCGTCTATTCTAGGTAATGGGTACCTGTTCTTTATGGTTAGCTTGTTCAACTCTCGATAGTCGATGCACAGCCTCATGCTCCCATCTTTCTTCTTAACAAATAAAACTGGTGCTCCCCAAGGAGACACACTGGGTCTTATCATACCCTTATCCAAGAGTTCCTGCAATTGGATAGCTAATTCCTTCATTTCTAACGGGGCTAATCGGTAAGGTGCTTTTGAAACTGGCGCCGTCCCTGGGGCCAACTCAATAGAAAATTCAATCACTCTATCGGGTGGTAATCCCGGAAGGTCTTGTGGGAATACGTCTTTAAATGCGTTGACTACCGGAATATCTTGTAAGTTGGGCACCTCCTTCTGCGTGTCCACCACATAGGCTAGGTATGCCTCATTTCCTTTTCGTAGCATCCTTCTGGCCTGGGCCATAGTCAAAAATTTCTGCGTCTGCCTTTTTCCTCTAAATATAACTTCTTTCTTTCCTGGGATATTTAACTTAACTTTCTTCCCTTTACAGTCTATCTGAGCATCATTGCTAGATAGCCAGTCCATTCCCAAAATTACATCAAACTCCCCTAATTTAAAAGGGATCAGATCAACACTAAAAGATTGTTCCCCTATGCCTATCTCACAGGCGGGGTGAATCTGGTTAACAGGAATAATTTCATGGTTGGCTATTTCTACTTGTAAGGGCTCTATCAAGGGTTCAGCTTTAAGTCTTAATTTACGCACAAAGTCCCTTGATATAAAAGATTTAGTTGCTCCCGAATCAAATAAAAGTTTGCACTGACTGAATTTAGAGAAAGGGTACCTGCTATCACATCTGAGTCTTTCATAGCATCCTGGACTGTCATGTTGAAAGTCCTCGCAGTAGGTGGCTTATTGGAGGCAGCCCTGCTGGCTCCTGAAGCTGCTGGTTTGTTCATTGGGCATTCCCTCTTCCAATGACCCGGGCGTCCACACTGATGACAAGTGGTGGTTGGAATGACGGCAGGGGTTGATGAAGGGCACTTAGTTGAATAGTGACCTTCCCGACCGCACTTAAAGCAGGTTACTGTCTTTCCTTTACACTCCCAGTGTGCATCCTTCCACAAGTGTTACAGGCTGGTAATGGGGGTCGAGACTGGTTGGAATAGGACATTCTTGACTTCTGGCCGCTCTGGCTCACACTCACGCTCATTGGCCGCTTAAACCCAGTGTTCTTTCCCGGTAGGGACACTGCTCCTCGATTAAATCTAGTTGGGAAGCTCCTTCCTGCGGAACCTCCACCCATGCTCATACTTTTCCTCTTTATTCCCTTCTTCTCTCTTTCCTTCTGCATCTGTTCACTTCCGGCTTCTACAATCGTTGCCTTTTGCACCAGAGTGGCATAATCCGTAAGCTCAAGGATTGCCACCCTATTCTGAATCCACGATTTCAGTCCCTGCTGAAACCTCCTAGCTTTCTTTTCCTCGGTGCTCACAAACTCCGGCACGAACCTTAATAACTCAGTAAATTTCGCTTCGTACTCTGTTACAGATAAGTTATTCTGCTTTAGCTCCAAGAACTTGAGCTCCATCTAGCTTTCCATAAACCTCGGGAAATACTTCCCCAGAAACAACTGACTAAACCTCTCCCAGGTTATGATAGCATCTGTCTCCATATTTTTCTTGGCCTCCCACCAGTAGTTAGCCTCTCCTTTCAGAAGGTAGGTAGCAAATACAGTCTTCTGTGCCTCATCGGTACTCAAAATCTCAAAGGATTTCTCCATTTCCTTTAACCATGCCCTTGCCTCAACTGGGTCGGCTGATCCGTGGAACTCAGGGGGCTTAAGGGACTTAAAAGCCCTGAAAGAGTTTGCCACAGCATTGTTATTTCCTTGAGGGGGTGGGTTGGGTTGGCGTTCCAAGTTCTGCCTTAGTAGTTGCATGAACTGGCCCATGGGATCCATGCCTGGGTTTGATACTGGTTGCTCAACCTCAGTTTCTCCTTCTTCAGCATCTATCTCAAATCCCTCAACATCATATGTTTCCTCTTCCTCTTCATACAGGGAGTCATCATGTTCCACATAATCCTCATCTTCCTCTTCACTGTGTTCCTGGTTCCTATTGTCCTGATTATGGCTTCCCTGGTCCTCAGATCCAGGGTTCGCCCTAGTTCCAATCTTTCTTGGCGGCATGATACTGATAATAAAAAAAATATTAGGAAATTCAACGTTAGGTCATAATCATACTCAACATTGTGCCTTGCACAATTTTATAATGGGGAGAACGTATCTCGTAATTTTATTATTTTATGACAGTTCTAATAAGAAGTGCAGTAATAATAATGATAAAAACAGTGATCTCGACACTAAGGAACTGAACCGAAAGGAAACAAATATATACATAATGCGAGAAATACATAGTCTGATCTGGTCAAAAGTACAACAGTGCTACAGCCATCTGTCTCAAAAGTGATACACAAGAGTCTATCTGTCTAGTCAGAAAAAGGGATGCTATGTACAAGTCAACTATCCCGGAAAATTGGCTCTTACTAAGGCCTCGGCTAACTAGACAACTAGACTATTCCATCATTAATCCTGAATCACACACCGGAGCGGGTCAGCTCCCATACCCTTTCCATCGCATGACGGAAGATATAGTCGGCCTGCCACCTGGAGATCCTACCATGCCTGTCCCCCTGGAGCGATCTGAGCCTCGCTCGGGACGTGAGCTCTATCCCCGTAAGCTCCCTCCTCAAGGATCGGGGTATAGCAGCCCTAGTCTCATAAGCTCGGGTACGCCTACCCGCCCTCTCCGCATCTAACTCCCTCCTGGCCTCATCCATCCGGGCCTCAGCAACAGCCACTCGGGTCCTCAGTACATCCTGAACATAGCCGTGGGCTAACAAAGACTGCCTGTGGGCAGGGTCGAGATGTGGTGAATCTGGAGCCGCTGGGGGTGCCTCCTCAGTCTGCCTAGGCTCGGAAGTATGGGTCTCTGAGCTGTCCTCATAGGGGATCCAAGATAGTGGTGGAGGGGTAGGAGCTCTGACCACCGGAAGTGTGGGTAAAGGGGTACCAGCGTACACTACCATAGGTCCGACACGCTCCTCAGCTACTGGGACCTCATTCGGGTCCTCATCATCTGGAATAGCAATGTCCTATGTCTCTGACTCCTCTGAGGGGTCCTCCTCATCTGAAATAGAAATGACCTCCGTCTCTGACTCCTCTGAGGGGTCCTCCTTATCCTCCTCCATCTCAGGCTCCTCCTGATCCTCGACATCTAGCAGTGCCTCATCATGCTCACGCTCGAACATCTCAGGGTCCTCTATCTCAGGCGCCTACACATTAAATAAGCTAAGTTACTATCATGATTCTTATAAGGGTTCCCGTAAGGGTTTTAACTGTCAGTACTACTTTAAGTAGTCCGACTATGAACTTGGCAAGAGTTCTTATTATCTTTGTGAGTTTATTATTATATCGTCGCATCATCTCTGAGGTTTATAACGCTGGGCTCTGATACCATTTCTGTAACACCCCCAGATCCGGGGTCAGGAATCCGGGTCGTCACGGTCTTTCTTTCCATAATATCACTTCACTTAATTAATAATAAATAACCTTATGTTGTGACCCCACACTAACACCCACCACAACCCGTTATAGTTTCAGAGATGAAATTGAAATAAGTACCAGTCTTTGAATCCACAATTAAAAGTTATTACAACATAAAATGATTACTTGATAAATTTACAGTTAATTGCCATTATCTGCCACAAGTTATAATTATACAATATTTGGTTCCCAAAAGTAGAATGCCTGATCTACCAATAGATCTACCTCTGCAGCTATAGCAGCTACAACATCAACGGGAAGACGCGGGACGCTTCCCACGCGCTTGCGCTGGGTCTGCTGGAGTCTGGCCATCTTTCCTAACTGTTGTTGTGTGATGAAGAAATTAAGCAAGAGTGAGCCTTACAGCTCGCAAGATAATATATATAGTGTAAACAATAACGCAAGTATCTACATGGATAACTTGCTGGAAACCTTTATCAGGTGCAAGATAATTACTACTGGATATAAGTAAAAACAAGGGATGAAGTTACCAAATACTTCACTATACTTATATCATTTATAAAGCTACTTGAACTACCACTGTTCAAAGTATAATGAGCTTTCAACAGTTCATCACATAGATGAGAGTACAAGACAAGATTTGAATAGATTAAATCTTTGAAGTATTATTGAAGGAAATGAAGTTATGATATACTTCATTAAGTTCCGATATATATATATCCACATATATATCTTCTTTATACAGTCCCTGAAAACCTCTGTCATGTAAAGTATGAACAGAGTTTGTAACATCCAATGAATTTTTGGAAGGGAAAAAGAATTGTGGCATAAACCCGATATCTTGCTGATCAGGCAAAGATACCAATAAGTATCCTTTTCTACTAGTAGATCAACGAATTCCCCACTGGTCATCACCCTGGTCGCAATAGGACCTTATGCTGGACTGCCACTCCGCCACTTATGCATTTGATGGACTCCCACTGAGCCACTTACACTATCATGGACGCCCACTGAGCCCATGTTGCTTATGCCGACTCGATAGATGGACTTACTTCCCGAACGTTGGGTAAGTAATCAATTCATTTACCAAAACTACAACCTTGTTGCGAATATAAAATACACCATAGAGCCGGATCCCCCTGGTTTTGAGCGAGTATTTAAATCCCCTTTTTAAAAAGGAAGATCTTAAATATATAAAAAATGAGTTTTGGGATCCACTCTAACTTTTGAAAATCATTTTAAAGACTCGAAAACACTTTAAAGAGTGTTTGGAATAATGCTGATTTAATAAAGTAAATCAGTCTCAATATAAAAGAAATATCTGAATATTATTATTTAAATAATATTCCCATAAAGAATAATTGAGGTAAAAGTTGGAAAACTTATAATTGAAATGAATAGTAAATAATGAAAGATATACTTATACGAAAGTAATATCTTTACTTGAATAATCAAAAGTAAGTTTGATTATCGAACATTATTCTTTAATAAAATAAAGAATATTAAATAATACGCGGAGTCATAATACCTCATATGAATAGTATAAATAATATTCATTAAATAAATAAAGGAGTCATACATCCTCAAATGAATATCCAAATAATAATCATTAAATAATATAAACTGAGTCTTAAGCCCTCGAATGAATATTCGAAATAATATTCAATTAATACAATAAAAGGAGTCATAAGTCATCGGATGAATATTCGAAATAATATTCAATAAATAAAATAAAGTTAAAGTTATCGAATAAACCTTATTCGATTAATAGTTTTGAAAACTATAACCATATATATATAAAATATATATAATATACTCGGGAACATCGACTCCCGGTTTAGTAATATGTTCACCTTTTGATCCCCTATACTAAGGGTAAACTCGAATACCACTTATCTCTAGCATAAGTATTATGCAACTATAAGCATTTTAACCAACAGATACATAATTCAAGAATATGAAACAGGCATGCATATATACCATATCACATGCTACAATATATCGCAAGAATTTGCTAATAACAAATATGCATTTATCACAAGATCATGCATATACACATATACATCACAACAACAGTTATACGGGTAGAAAACTTGCCTGAGCGACTGGGGGTTACGAATGGCTCGGGACGAGTCTGGTAACCTATAAACAACAAGTAAGTTGGAATTAAATCAAAGTCACTTGTAAATCTATACTCTAACCAACTTAGCCTCTAACGCTCGTTTTGCGCTTACTGATTCTCTTAAGTCACTCGAGTACCCTCGGCTCCACCATTTTTAATAATTTAACCATTACGAGTTTTAAGGCGATTCCTTCGCGAGTGTCTTACCAACTGCCTAACACTCTTACCATAATTGTTTCATACATTAATTAACCCTTTTTGGTCTTTAACCTATGTTTCAAAGTAAGGCGAGGGGAAATGTTTTGTTCGCAAAACGCCGTTACTTAAAACGGTCGTTTCTCCTAAACCGTACATCGGAATCAAACGAACTACATATCAAAACGAAGCTCGTAACATGAACTATCTATCCATGGCAATGGTCAAAATCTAGAAAGGAGTTCTCGGGTCCTAATGTTATGAACAAAAGCAGTCTAAAGTAAATCGGACATTACGACGGCTATGTTTACGCGATTTCCCAAATTTAAACCATTCCAAATCCACCACAATTCAACCCCAATTCACAACCCAATCAAAACTCCATCCAAACTACATTACAACAGCCCCAAATCAACTCATTATAATCAATTTACATAATCAATTTAAACTATACTACATTCTTTAACCAAATCATAAGATTTCAACAATCCATTCACCACCATTCCAACCCAACTCTAAACCAACAATCACTAAGCTACTCTAATACCATATCAACCAAAATCATCCTAATATACAAAGTAAAGCTAGGGTTTGGAGATGATATACCTTCCTTGAAGTGGTGTGAGTATCTAGGAAGCCTTAGGAAGCCTTGAGGAGTCTTAGGAATGCTTGGATCTTAAAGGAAAAGCAAGAAAAATCAAGTTAAAAACCTTGAAATCACTATTCATTGTCTTCTTCATTGATTTATTGGAGAAGATAGAGAATGAATGGGATGCTTAAACTCATAATATAGCCATAACTATGCATAAGGAATACTAGGGAATTATCTTACCAATTTAGGAAGCTTGGATCTTGGATTTTGAATATTTTCCCTTTGAAAATGCAAAAAGCCGAGAGCAATGTTCTTGGTGATGAGAAATAGAATTTTGTTTTAGTGAAAAATGATTTGTTTTGGCTTGGTGGATGTAGTTTTGTTTTTTTGTTTTGGTTAATTACCTTTTTAGCCTTAAACTTTGTGTGGTTCTAATTCAACCACATTTCCTTCCTCCATTTGTCATGCTTATGTCATCATGTGGTGTCATCCTTCCTTCTTTGTCCTCTTCTCATTGGTTGGATGACATCATCCCCTCTAATCTCTTTGATCAACTTCCTAATTGCTTGCCTAATGACCGCTGATCTGTTATACGGTTCGCTTAACTTTCGTTTTCGTTTATCGTTTGAGGGGTCATACCCGGGATCTTATTACTTAGGTTTCCTTAACCTTTCTCAATATATTAAATTCCTTTTATGATCCTCTCTTATACTCCTTTAATTTAAATCCTTTTTATCATGTTACCTTATACTCAATTCTTTCCGTATCTAGTGGATTTCTGGGAAAAATCAAAGTGTTCGGAAATTGGATTCTGACGGTCTTTACATACACTTATATACCATAAAGAGTACTAATAAAATCTCAGAATATCCATAACAGAACCCCTACATAGTGTGGCATGAAAAGTTTTCTCATTCAGCTAAAACACTATTCATAGGGGTTACAAAAAGTTCAAAATTTTGGGGGTTATTACAATTTATACGGAGAAAGATGTGAGATTTATATGGACCATAAAGAGTTTGAAGTATATATTCACGTAAAAAGGAACTTAATATGAGATAAAGAAAATGGTTGGAGTTGATCAAAGACTATGATTGTACGATTAACTATCACCCAAGAAAAGCAAATGTAGTGGCAGACGCATTAAGAAGAAAGGAGAGATTAAATGTGTTGATTGTGCCAGAAGAGTTATATAAGGAATTTCAGAATTTGAAATTGAAAGTTCGAATTTGTAAGCCAAATGAAGCAAAGAAGTATAGTATGACCTTTTAACCAGAATGGTTAGAGAAGATAAAGAGATTTCAAGAGGAGATAATGGCTCAGAATGTTAACAGTTTAGTAGGAGGAGAGTTATGCACTCATAAGGATGATCAAGGTATTCTTAGATTTTCTTCCAGAATTTGAATTCCATCAGTGACAAAGTTGAAGAATGAAATTTCACAGGAAGCTCATAATTCTAAGTATTCAATCCATCCAGGGAGTACCAAGATGTATAGAGATTTAAAGAAGAACTATTGATGGCCAGATATGAAAAGAGAGATAACGGAATGGGTTAGCAAATGTTATACATGTCAAAGAGTTAAAGCGGAGCATCAAAGAACAAGTGGATCTTTGTAACCGTTAGAGAATCCAGAATGAAAATGGGAGCATAGTGCTCTGGATTTTATAGTCGGATTACCAAGGACCAAAGCGAACCACGACGCCACTTGGGTTATAGTGGACAAACTAACCAAGTTAGCTCATTTTTTACCTATTAATGAAAGATTTTCACTGGATGAAGTTGGAGAACGTAAGATACTTAAACCAGAATTGGTGCAACAGACAAAAGAAGTTGTCAAAGTTATTCAGAATAGGCTAATTGCAGTATAGAGTCGTCAAAAGGAAATATACAGATCAAGCTAGAACGGGCATGGAGTTTGAAGAAGGAGATCTAGTGGTGCTGAAGGCATCACCATGGAAGGGATTATCCATATTTGGAAAGAAAGAAAAGCTGAGTCTTAGATACGTTGGACCTTTTGAAATCTTGAAGCGTGTCGGCAAGGTAGCATATGAATTGGCGTTACCCACGCATATGGAGCATACTCATAATGTTTTTCAAGTGTCAATATTTAAGAAATACAAATCCAGATTCTAGGCATGTGATAGAGTATGAGCCGATAGAACTTCGGGAAGATTTGTCGTATGTTGAGAATCTAATAGAGATTCTAGAAAAGAAAGAGAAAATACTAAGGAATAAAGTTGTAAATTTAGTAAAAGTATTGTGGAAAAACCCAAGGGTTGAAGAGTCAACCTGGGAGTTAGAAAGTATATGCGTGAAAAGTATCCTCATTTGTTTACTTAGGAGATTATGAGGATAAAATCCTTTTAAAGGGGGAAGGATGTGATATCCGAGATATGACGTGTAATTATTTTTTTAATAAATAAAAGGCCATCCAAGACATGGAACCCCCATGATCTGTAAAAGATGTTTAGAAACTCACTGGAAGGATTGTTGATTTGGGATAGTTTATTTCCAAATCTGGAGACAAGTGCCTGCCATTTTTCAAGGCTTTAAACAAAGTAAAAGATTTCTCCTGGACAGGTGAAAGTCAAATGGAGTTTAAGGAATTAAAGAAGTACATGGTTCAAGTCCCTTTGTTGGAAAAACCAGTTTTGAATGGAACTTTGTATTTATACCTGGCCATTTCCAAAAGCGACTTGAGTGTTGTATTGGTAAAAGGGGAACTTAAAGTCCAAAAACCCATATATTGTGTCAACAAGATTCTACATGGGGTTGAGTTGAATTATTACGTTATAGAAATTTCACTTTAGCCCCTGAGAAATATCATTCAGATTCCTAAAGGTAGTGGAAATCTAATCAAATGGGTCATTGAGCTCGGGAAATTTGAAATTAAGTATAAACCTAGAACAGCGATCAAAGCTCTAGCTTTAGCTGTCTTCGTGGTTAAATGTACCATCGACAACCAAGAAGTAGGGGGCAGGAAGATACATCCCAAGGAACGGATGGCAAGGATGAAGAGAAGAAGATTGAGAACAAAGAGTTCTGGGTGCTTCATATTGATGGGGCATCAAAAGCAAATACAAGTGGAGCTGGCCTAGTTTTACAAAGCTCCAATGGGTTCCTTATTGAGTACGCTATGAAGTTAGACTTTCCTACCATAAACAACGAGGCAGAGTATGAAGCCCTAATAGTTGGACTGGGCCTAGCTGGAAAATTGAGAGTTAAAAACTTGAAATTTTGTGGAGACTCGAAACATGTGGTATCCCTAGTTAATGGATAATTTGAGGTGAGAGATGAAACTATGGAAAGATATGTTCGACTTGTGAAGCTGTGATGACTCAATTTGATGAATGTCGTGTTGAGTACATCCATATAGAAGAAAACTACAAGGAAGATGTAGTGTCAAAGTTTGCATCCTCTGAAATTGAGAATAACTCTAGCAGTGTGTATTTTCGTGTTTTCAAATTGTAAAGTATTGATGTTAAGTTGGTCACCCCTATTGGGCTTGGAGAGTCATGGATTGATCCCATTAAAGCTCACATTTAGACTGGATGGCTCCCTTATGATGCGATGGAAGCACGAAAATTATTTGTACGTGCCTTAAGGTATTCCTCGATAGATGGAATTTTGTATAAGAGATCCTTCATGATTCCCTATATAAGGTGCCTCGGACCTGATGAGGCATGACTAGCCCTTGAAGAGGTACATGAAGGCATATGTGGCCAGCACTTGGGGGGCAGGGCCCTAACTCACAAGATTACTCGTTTAAGCTTCTATTGGCAATAAATGATGGTTGATGCCAAAGACTATGTAAAAAGGTGTGATCATTTCCAGAAGCACGCGCCACTTCCCAAGAAGCCACCTGAGATGTTGATCTCCATAAACTCTCCCATCCATTTTTCTATGTGAGGAATGCGTATTATTGGACCTTTCTCGATGGACAGTGCACAAAGGAAGTTTATAATCGTAGCTATTGATTACTTTACTAAGTGGATCGAAGCCAAACCTTTGGCTAAGATTACAACCAAGCAAATTGCCTAATTCCTGTGAAAAAACATCATGTGTAGATATGGGATTCCTCTTATCCTAGCAACCGAGAATGGAATATAGTTCAATAATGAGGAATTCAAAAATTATTGTGAGGAAAATGAAATCGAGTTGCGGTTCACTTCTATCACCCACCCTCAAGCCAACGGACATGCAGATGTAGCAAATTGGATTATTCTAGATGGACTGAAGAAGAGGATTAAAAATTCTAGGAATAATTGGGTAGATGAAATACTTCCGATACTTTGGGCATATAGAACCACGTGCAAGGTCACGACGGGAGCCACGCTATTTATGTTAGCATGTGGAGCTGAAGTAGTTGTCCTTATGGAGATACCGAATTTATCACCAAGGTTAAAACTTACAATGCTGAAGAGAATGAGGAAGAACAGAGGTTGGCCTTGGACTTAATCGATGAAGTTCAGGATCAAGCTTATGCTAAGATTGTAGAATATCAGATAAAAGCTTTTTTTACTATAACTTAAGGGTGAAAGAGAGATTCTTTAGGTAAGGAGACTTGGTTCTAAGGAAAGTTGAAGCATTTGGAGTAGGATAGAAAGGAAAGCTAGCCTCAAATTGGGAAGGGTCGTATAAAGTTAAAAGTGTTCAAGGACAAGGATCATATAAGTTGGAGACAATGGAAGGGGAAGAAGTGCCAAGAACTCGACATGCACAGAACTTGAAAACTTTATTATATATAATATTAAGTTATTAAGACTACAATAAGTAAAGATTGCAAGAATTAGTAGAATAAAAATTTCAATAAAAAATACAAGGAGTCTTTAATAAGCGTTTCAAATAGTGTACAATTAAAAAATGAGAAATCTAGGCGTTAGAAGGCTCAAACTCCTCAGATTCTTCTTCTGAGCTGCTCTCAGAGCTTCCGTTAGAACCGGCCTTCGAGGTTTCCTCGGAGGTCTCCTCGGTTGGCCCATCAGATGTCTCCTCAGATGTGTCCTCGGAAACCTTAGGAGAGGTTTTCTTCGGAGGATCTTCGGTCCTGGCCTTTTTGCTAGTAGGCTTAGCTTCTTCTTCGAATGAAAATGCTTCCTTGCTAGAGCTTGACTGGACCTCTTTCCTTTTCTTGTCTTTGTCCATCACAGGCACCCTAGACCCATATCAAGTGAAGTTGTAGGGTGGTCTTCTTCCCGGATGAGATCTGCAATCTTTTCGGTTACAGCTCCGAGGTCAGGAATCTTGAGAGAGCAAGGGCAGGACTCAGCTTCGAGCACCTCGGCGTACTTGGCTTGAATGGCCTTGACAACAGCGTCCCGACCTTCTTTATAACTAACTGGATGAGAAAGGGCGTCATTCTCCTCCATCAAGCTCTTAAACTCGGGAATGTCCATCCAAGCTCGAAGCCCTTTTCTTTTTTCATCGTTCAAAATGAAAATTATGGCTCAGACAGTCTCCAAGTTGGAAGTTGAGGAGTCCAACTGTGCTTGAAGGTTTTTGATTCATTCATTAGCCTCGTCAAGCTTCTTGTTGGTGTCTTCGTAAGCCACCTTCCAAGCCTTGTGTAGCGCACCTTGGAAATGTGCGTTAGCCTGCAAAAATGTGCAACGAGTCTTAGGCAAAAAATGAAAAAAATGGAAAATTAGTCCAAAAGTTTTGAGGTAAGAAAATACCGTGGCTAGGGCATGGACGCCAGATAGCTCATTTGCTTCTAAGTCCATTTGAAGGAAAAAATCCTGGTAATCAACGAGGGAAATGGAGTGAAGCAAACAGTCCTCGGCCATCTTAGTGTTCCCAGTAATTGAGTCTTTTCCCCTTATGCCCCATGCGGGTTGGAAAGAATACCTAGGCTTTTGCTTTACCCTCAAAGGCTTCCTGGGGCCTTCTTTATATTCTTTTGTGCTTACCTGAGTCAAACACTCAAGAAACCAATTCCCCGTACGGGGATCCTTGAAAACTTTTACAGCCCTCTTCATTCTTTTGGATTCCAAGTCCTTGGGCTTTGTTACCTAAACAATTTGTTCGACCACTGTGCAGAAAAAGCAGAGAGCAATTAAAATAAAAGACAGCAGGTACACTAAGTACTTGGACAATGGACAAAATTTAAGAATTACCTTTCATTGAAACCGTAGAAAGTCTGCGCTCAACAAGGACGGTTTCTTTTATAAGGTCACAAGAATGGGAAGTCCCGTTGTCCCTTGTGAGGATGTCGAAAGTCTCAGTCTTCTTCTCGAACAAAGAGACGTCATTAGGGCTCCCGTCGACCACTTGGCCAAAGGATGAGCGGAATAGGGTTCCCCAGTCTCCTCCCTCCCAGACCAAGTAGGCAAATTCTTTTTTCCATGTTAAGTTGTTGTTTGGAATGGACTTCCCGTTAACAATATGAGGGATAGTCAGGCGTTGATTAAAAAAACCCAAAAAATGATGCATATATTGAAAGAAATGCTTACAAAAAATGCAAAAAACATGAAGATATGAAGAAAATACCTGGAAAAGGGTTTGAAGGTTTGAAGGTCTTTAACCGGAAAACTTGAAATCTGGTCATCGAAAATTGCTTGGCCGCAGAACCCTAAAAGGCTGAGGGCGGAAGAATCACCGGAAATGGCCTTGAAAACCAGAGAAATGTGAAAAAGCTTGAGAAATTTAGAAAATGAGAAAGTGAAATGAGGATTAAATCCTGATCATTCCTTTATATAGGCTGAAATGAGAAGACGAACATGTTGTAGTCAATAGGCCCATGACCCATATATGACAGGCCCAAGTTATAGAACATTCAAGAGGTAATGGAAACTTCCACATAATTATTTGGGCCAAATCAAATTAAAATTTGGAAAAAGGCAGGCCCAAATCAATTTAGGATTTGGAAATGGACCAAGCCCAAATTTAATTAGGATTTAAAATAAGGAAAATCCCAATAAGAGTAAATCCTAACAAGTGGCCATATTTTCAACTAGAAACCTAGTCAAATTCCAGGCTGTGAGTCCTAGTCGAGATAAATCGACTAGAGATCTGTAAGTGGCTATAATTGTGACTAGAAACCTAGTCGAATTCCAGGCCGTGAGTCCTAGTCGAGATCAATCGACTAAAGGGCTGTAAGTGGCCATAATTTCAACTAGAAACCTAGTGGAATTCCAGGTCGTGAGTCCTAGTCGTGAGTCCAAGTCAAACTATTTCGACTAGAAACCTCTTTGAAGACCAAAATTTTGATCAAAATCCTAGTCGAAATACATGTCGTGAATTCTGGTCAAAAAACTTCGACTATGATGTAAAAGCTGACCAAAATTTTGAGTAGGATCCTAGTCAAAATCCAAGTCGTGGATCCTAGTCGAAAAATAACAAAAAAATTGAGAAAAAATCAGAAAAATTTGGAAAAATGGCAAAAATGTTCTAGGAAAATGTTTTTAGTTATTAGTAATGGTAACTGTAATGATAAGAATAATTATATTCGAGGAACTGAATAGGTCGCGAAGCTCAAATCTGTTTCGTTAAAAGGGACAAGGAACCTTCTCTCAAGAATCTTGACGTTCTTAGAAGAGAGTGTGATATAAGTTGGAAAAAATAAGTAGCCTCGAGAAAGGCAAAACCATTGTAATTGTGTAGGTCGGTCCACACTTTACGCTAAAAATGATATCCTACAAGGGTATATAAAAACTTAACTTTTACGAAATCTTATATGTTTTCCTAGAAGTTTGGGGGCAAATGATAGGGGATAAAAAATAACTCTAATTGTGTAATAAATAAGCGCATTAATTAGACCTGATTTGGTCTAAACCCGGTAATTAAGGCTAAATAATTAATATAGCATTAATTAAGCTTTAAGGGCCCACATATAAAGGATTTATTATTAAATTCGTATGTCATAAATCAGCTAAAATTGTGACTGGGAAAATAAGTTCAAATTGGACTGGAACTCTTAAAATTGTAGTCATCAAGCCACACATTTTCATAAGTAAGCAAATTCATATATTATAGGACTTCAAAGTCCATTCTAAATCTGAGACTTGCCCACCAAGTCTCCTAATCTTAATCTAACTAAAGACTTCTCACGCCTATAAAAGGGGTCTCACCCCACAATTCAGAACTATATTTTTTTAACTTGATCTTTAGCATATATCAAGGTACGTATGCATCTTGTAAAAGGCAAATTGAGTCACGAAATATGAAAACAGTCGAAAAGAGTCTTGAGCCAGTGTTCTAAAAATCCCCGATTTTAAAAAAAATTCCCGATTAATCCCCGATTAATCCCCTACAAAATATCCGACCGATTCGATCTTTAAAATCCGATTTATTTTTACGAATTTTTCTTTATTATAGTATATATAATTATTTTTTTAAATTAAAATACTATATTAATTTAAAAATGAATAATTATAGAAATTATGATATAATAAATATATATTTGTTAATAAATAATTAATATAATCATAATAATATATAAAATATTATTTAATATTATATTACATCCGATTTTTACTCCGATTAATCTTTCTGATTAATCCCCGATTTTCAATTAATCTTAAATCGGTAGCTCGACCGATCTTCCCCGATTCCCAATTTTTACAACACTGTCTTGAGCTCACAAATCCTAACATTAAATACATCCTAGTTTTTTATCCATAAAACTCCTAATTCTGCAAATCATTGTGTCAACCTCTAAACATCCTTCTTAAGTCTCTCCATTTACTTTTCTTAAGATAAATTGGTCTATGGCATTACACACTCTGAAGAACAAAATCTACGCGAGGGGGCTGAAAATTGCTTCTTGTAATTCTTAATGAAATGTCTGCAGCAGTACTTCTTTTTTCGATTTAACCCAATATTCAAATTTAAATAGCCTTTATAACAATTTATCGGGTGAGTTTTTTTTAAGAAGATAATCAATTTAGAATGTTAATTTATTTGAACATACATTATAAAATTAGTTTCTAAAAAAGGAAAGAAAATTTTATGAATTGTTGATTAGTAAAAGTTAAAATAAAAAACCCGAGAGGGGAAAATAAGAAATATAATAAATAAAGAGTTTATTCATAAAAAATGTTGTAAATTAAATTATATCCTTATATATAATTTGACTAAAGCACTTAAAGTGGGATGGTTACTTTGGCATAGTCATTTTGGTATGGTCATCACTGGACCCCACAAAATTTTTTAATTAGTTTCCCATTGAAAACACGTGAACAGCAAAACAACAAAAAAGACAGGACTCCAAAAATAGGTGAATGCAAATCCCTAGCTATCAGTGGGCAAAAGTATTGAAAACCAGGCACAGGTATTATTTTAGATACATATATATGTATTATATATAAGATCTTGAGGAATTAGTGCAGAATATCAAAATTATTTCTTACGACTTTGGGGTGAAGAAATACAAGACTAAAAAAACGGTAAATTACGAGGGTGACTTATGATGACGTAACCATCTCTCTGATACATTATCTTCCAAGTGGGCATTCATATACCCATTTCAGGTTGCACATTTACTACAACTGGATCCTCTATACTAGGAGATTTTTTTATCTGTACTTTTTTAATTGCCAATTTAAGTCTTCCAACTTCCATCAATTTCAAACGTGTCCTTCCAAACCAGGGAGAGAGTATTATGACCTTTTTCGGTCTTTTAGTACACTGAATAAGAGTTGAATACAATACTAATAATCAAATTGAATTGAAACTCAATATAAATGAATAATTTTATATTAATAAATAAGGCTGTATATATATATATATAAAATCTACTCGGGATCCTCGACTCCCGGTTTTAGAAAATGTTTTCACCTTTGGGTCCCTATACTAAGGGTATATGCAAATTACTGCTATTCTCTAGCATATGTATTATCAACTGAACCAACAGATATATATGGTAAAAATACGAAACAAACATGCATATATATACCATAACAGCATGCTTCAATATATCGCAACATTTGCTAATTAACCAACACGCATCTATCGCAAGATAATGCATATACATATATACATCACAACAACAGTATAACGGATAGAAAACTTGCCTGAGCGACTTGGGGTGATAAAAGGCTCGGGACGAGTCTGGTAACCTATAAACAACAAGTAAGTTGGAATTAAACCAAAGTCACTTGTAAATCTATACTTTAAATAACTTAGACTCTAACGCTTGTTTTGCGCTTATTGATTCTCTTAAGTCACTCGGGTACCCTCGGCTCCACTATTTTTAATAATTTAACCTTTACGAGTTTTAAGGCGATTCCTTCGCGAGTGTCTTACCAACTGCCTAACACACTTACCATAAATGTTTCATACATTAATTAACCCTTTTTGGTCTTTAACCTATGTTCCAAAGTAAGGCGAGGGGAAATGTTTCGTTCGCGAAACGCCGTTATTTGAAACGGTCATTTCTCCTAAACCGTGCATCGGAATCGAACGAACTACATATCAAAACGAAGCTCGTAACATGAGCTATCTAAACATGGCAATGGTCAACATCTAGCAGGGGGTTCTCGGATCCTAATGTTATGCACAAAAACAGTCTAAAGAAAATCGGACGTTACGACGGCTATGTTTACGCGATTTCCCAAATTTAAACCATTCAAAACCAACCACAATTCAACCCCAAATCAATCATACAACCAACATCCATCCAAACCACATCATAACAGCCCCAACAAATCCACATTAACCATTTATACTTATTCCCCACATGAACTAAAAGCTTTACTTAGGTTCTTTAACTAATTATCAAGATTTACAACTCCAACAATACCACAAAACCAACTAATCTCTACAACTCAACCAAACTTCAAACAATCAAGCATCATGCTTCACATATACTATATCAAACATATTCATCCCTAATTACTCAAAACTAAAGCTAGGGTTTGTAGTTTATACCTTCCTTGGAGAGTGGAGAATCAAGAGAATGGCTTGGAATCACCCTTAAAGTCCTTATCCAAGCTTAATCTAAACAAAACTTCAAGAACACAAATTTTAGTTCTTGAAAAACACTATTCACCATCTTCTTTCATGATTTATAGAAAAAGATTGGCTTAGAATTAGAAGCTTAAACTTATAGGAAGTATGTAACTATCCATGGGGAAGCTTAGATAATTACCTTGCTAAATAGTAAGTGGTGGAACTTGGATCTTCATTTTTTAAGAAAGAAGCCGAGAGCATGAAGAAGAAAGAGAGATTTTTTTGTGTTTTGATGAAAATGATTTGCTTGGCTTGGTTGATTTGGTTTTGTTTTTGTTTTAGTTAATTACCTAATTAACCTTGGACTTTGTGTGGTTCTCATTTATCCACACCTCCTTCCTTCCCATGTCATGCTTGTGTCATCCTCATGATGTCATCCTCCCCTCCTTGTCCTCTTCTCATTGGTTGGGTGACATCATCCTCTCTAATCCCTTTGATTAACTTCCTAATTGTTTGCCTAATGACCACTGATTTGTTATACGGTTCGCTTAACTTTCGTTTTCGTTTATCATTTGAGGGATCATACCCAGGATCTTATTACTTAGGTTCCCTTAACCTTTCTCAATACATTGTATTCCTTTTTATGATCCTCTCTTATAATCCTTTAATTTAAATACTTTTTATCCTGTTACCTTTTTCTCAATTCTTTCCGTATCTAGTGGATTTCCGGGAAAAATCAAAGTGTTCGGATTTGGATTCTGACGATCTTTACATACACTTATATCCCATATAAAGTACTAATAAAATCTCAGAATATCCATATCAGAACCCCTACATAGTGTGGCATGAAAAATTTTCTCATTCAGCAAAAACACTATTCATAAGGGTTTCAAAATTTCCCAAAAATTGGGGTTATTACAGTCTCCCCTCCTTAAAAGGATTCCGTCCCGGAATCAGATAGAAAATGAATAGGGATACTCTCTTAGCATTGCACTTTCTAACTCTCAAGTAAATTTTCCCACGTTGTGGTCCTACCACTAAACTCTGCCTAGTTTGATAATCCTTCTCTTAAGCACTTGTTCCTTTTCACTCTATAACCTTCCTGGTTGCTCCATATAGGTTACGTCTGGTTGCATGTCTATGCGCTCATATGCCCCTATTTGTCTGGCATCCGAATTACACTTCCTTAACATTGATACGTGAAACACGTTATGACTTGCTACATGTTCTGGGTAAGGCTAGCTCATATGCTAACTTCCCAATACTTCTTAATATATCCAAGGGTCCAACAAATTGTAGACTTAGCTTTCCTTTCTTTCCGAACCTCATCAATCCTTTCCAAGGGTTTCCAAGGGGATACCTATAACATTACTAGGCCCTCTATTTCATACTCTTTGCCCTTTTTGAGTCAAATCAGCATACCTCTTATGTCCATCTTGGGTTACTACCAGCCACCCTCTGATTAGATCTATTATATCCCTGGTCCTTTGGACTACTGCGGGTCCGAGCATCTTGCGCTCTACAACTTCATCCTAACATAAGGGAGATCGACATTGTCTTCCCTCAAGGATCTCATAAGGTGACATCTCGATAATGACATATGATCTATTGTCGTAAGATAACTTAATCCGCGTTAAGTGATCATTCCAAATTCTTTCAAGTCTATTGCACAGACTCTCATCATAGCTTCTAACATTATAGCTTTTGCTTCTCAATACCCATTCTTTTCCAGTTCGTAATCGCTATCACCTTCCGTTCCTAATATTATACTGGTTATACTTTTTCTCGTTAGCGTTCTATAACCTTTTAATAACCACGTCAACCTTAGTATCACGAATGTGTTTCCATTCTGCATACCACCACAACTTTACTACTCCTTTTTCAGCTGCTTCTATCTTCGAAAGCTTAGTCCTTCATATAGAAGTAAAAGAACTTATTGAGAGATCACTATGATCATGAACACTTGTTACATTGCATAGTTAGTACAGAAGGTGGCCAGCCTTTAGTACTTGACAAGCAATTAAACAATAGATGGTATCCTACTAGGCTTCTATCACACAGATAGATAGTCATTCGGCAATACCCCCCCTTCTGGAAGGGTTGTTCTTCTCAGCTTACATGAAATGAAAAGAAGAGAAAAGAACGAACTGAAGAGAATTGTGTATTCGTAAAAAAAAAATTTATTGCCATAAAATATCTGGCTTGGAATCTACCTATGAACTATAGAGGTTTGTCATAGGAGAACAAAACATATATGTATTTATATCAACATCAAGTATTATAGCATCGTATTTCATACGCCTAAATATTTTTGCTATTCCGTCCATCATTCTATGGACCCAGGCTCTTCCTTGAGCTTATACACAATCACCTTTGAAACTCCCTCGATTTCGAAAATCGAACCTGGGATCTCATTTTAGACATCATCGTTACTAGAGTTCTATGCTTGCACCGCAACCTTCCTCGTATAATAATACGACTCTCTATTGATAAGAAAGAATAAATATATCATAGTTAGATAATCGACTTAATTAGTCTATCAATGATAACTTATACACTACCACGACCCGATTAGTGGTACTCAATCTCAACACCCATTCCAATACAACTCTCACGGTTGTAATCAGCTCATTACTCGCAGAATCATTACTGCATTACTATGGTCCACCACTGACCTACTGTCGTCATTCACTTTCCATGAAATCTTAATATCTAACCATACGGAGTCCATACATGTCGTATCAAATTCTTCTAAGGAGGTAACATAATCACCATTCATGATTCATGAAGAACACTCCTGATCCTGACATACATACATGACATGAAGCAAATAAAATTGCAGAAGAGTTTCCATCAAAGCAACGATAGCAGGTTAATACCATTCTCAATCATATGCCTTAAATAGAAGACTTAACTCAAAGGTTCGTCTAGTCCTTTTTGGAAACATGGTCCTGGCTTATCTCAAGATAGTATCTTCTGAGATAGATAGCCCGCTCATGGCGATTACACGAATTAAACCTTTACCAACTACTATTACAATTGGGTATTGCACAGTCATCAGAAGGAATGTCAATCTTCCAAACCATAATACAACCTTCATAGCTTTAACCATCATCACTGTATTCCTTTGGCATAAGCGCCAATAATTATCCTCTTACTTTTAAAGTGTCGGCCACCTCTTTGGCCTTTCTTGATAGTAAAATTTCCTTACAGTCAATGTCATTTTAACCACCTCCAAATAAATTTTCTACCTTATTTCAATCACAGCTTATGTGAAAATGCTTTCCTTAAAATCTGATGAGTAAAAAAAAAATTATCATTTTTCCATAAGTTATTGCCTCAATCTTTAGAGGTTAATCACTGTCACGACTGACTCTCAATTATACTTAGAACATCTTTTACCTTAGGTCCTAATTGCCCTGAACAATTTCGACCTTTACTGGTTCGATCCATACTTTCTCGTGGTTTAACACGTGCCTCACTTGGCATCAATATAATTACGTCATATTTCCTTTATCAACATTTTTATTCTTGAGAATTTTGAGTATTACCTTTCTCCTTGTAAAACCTCTAGGGTTATCCTTAAATCGTTCCTCCTGTATTCCTTAGATACAGGGATATCAAAATACCATTTACTAATACCAGAATCATTGTCTATATACTTCTGAAAAATTTCTCCACTGATCCTTAAAGGTTATTATTACCTTAATCCTTTCCAAATCATACTGTTGAAACTCATACTGTCCCTATTAAGGGTGAAATGCCAACCTTTATGCATTCCCCTAGGATTCATTTTAAGTTACTGATGTTCTATCCTTAATTCCACCTTTAAAAGGTACCCGCATCCTTCCATGGATAATTCAAGTCATATATCCCTGATAAGGGTGTCTTATTCAATCATTCCCACCTCGATAGTATATGCCTAATTTCACAATAACATTTGTATTCAAAATGAGGTCAATCAATATAGCCTCCAAAAGATAACAACGGTTATCCGCTTGTCTTGCCTAATTTGGTAACGATAACAAGGATGTTCTGGAAGATATTGGTCGTGTTCAACGTGAACTTCTTCTTAATAATTCCTTATTTACTTTTGTTGTTTATCTCAACCGTCATCTCAATGTTGGGATATCTCTCATACCTGGCGTCTCCCTTTCTGGGTATCGAGCCACCGGTCTTACATTTCACATTCTTGAAGGTCACTTCCTTCATCCAATTTTCCTACCTTCTTACTTTCTTGTCTCTTTAGTCTATCCGCGTCTTATTATTTTTCCTTCGAACTATCTCAAGGTTTCCTTGAATCCTCCCAACTTACTAGGGATAAAATATATGTATCTCTTATGCCTTCACCCAGCAATTTTAACTCATGGTAAATCACCCTCATCCTGACGATTACATACTTTTCTATTTCTATTGCTACGAGTCTTTAGGGTTTCCTCATACCCAACTTCCTTATCATTCCTCAAACTCTATTGCCTTTATATTCCTTTCCACTTCAGTTTCTTTTTATTTTCCTTTCTCTTATCATTATTTCATGAACCAACACAACATAAGCATTGATTTCATACATCCCGTCATTCTGGATTCGTGTCCTCAGAACGAATCTTGATAACTTTTACAACTTAGATTCATAATTCATCATACTCGTCTGCCTTTGTTCTGGCTCTAAAGCTTTTACACTATTTCCATAACCTTGGGAAGTACTTTCCCGAAAACAATTGACTGAACTTAAATCAGTTTATTATAATCTCTTGCTCCGTGCCTTCCTTGGCCTTTCACCAGCGGGTGGTCTCTCTTAGGAGGGTAAGTGACAAAAACACTCTTTTGTGATTCGGCAATCATTTAGAATCTCAAATGATTCCTCTATTTCCTTTAGCCAGGCTCTTGCCTCGGCTGGGTCAGCTTGTTCCTTGGAACTCTGAGAGCTTAGCGACTTAAAGGTCATGAAAGAATTTCCTACCGCATTGTTTCCTCAAGGTGGTGGTTGGGGATAATAGTCTAAGTTTTTTTTAGACAGGTCCATGAATTGCCGTATAGGAGTACCGTATCGGGTCTCCTTTCCTTACTCGACTTTCTGTTTCCTTAGTATGAAATGTTTCATCCTACTCCCCATAATTGGGGTCATCTTTTAATTTAAAATCCTCATTTTCCACTCCATTATGTCATGGGTTCCTTCTATCTTGATGGCGACCTCCCTGACTATCACGTTCAGGGTTTGCTCTAAATCTTATTCCTTAAACTAGCTTTCATCTAAGATTTCATCTTTAGGCTCTTGAACATTTGGAACCCAAATTCTGTAGGAATACCTCATTATTCCTTTATCATCTTTCTCGGTATTAATCTTTTATCTAATTGTTGGCTCTCTACCTTCATTCATTACTTTTTCTGGCACAATATGTTCTCTTCCGATAATTCGAACTGTATTGCAATCTCAAACGGCTTTTCGGTACCGGCTCCGGTTACCTTCACTTCTATTTCCATTTTCTCAAAATCTCTTATAAACTCTCCCAAAGACATTATTATCTTGAGTCTCTCCTTTTTACTAAGGGCATCAGCCACCACATTGGCTTTCCCCGAATGATAAAAAATCTCCCAATCATAATTCCTGATTAGCTCTAACCACCTCATTTGGCACATGTTGAGCTCTTTCTACTGGAAAATATACTAGAGTACTTATGGCTTAGGTAAATCTCGCACTTCTCTTCATACAAGTAGTGCCTCCAATCTTTAGGGCAAAACTATTGCCACGAGCCCAAGCTCATGGGTGGGGATATCGAATTCATATTACCTTAATTGTCTTGACATGTACGCGATTACCTTACCGTGCTGCATAAGCACGCACCCTAAGCCCTTGTGCGAAGCGTCACTACACTTCACAAAATCCCCTTTTCCATCCGACAACGTCAGCATAGGGGCCGTTACCAACCTTTGCTTTAGTTCTTGAAAGCTGTTCTCGCATTTCTCTGTCCATTCGAACTTCTCAGTCTTACGAGTAAGCCGCGTTAAAGGGGCTACTATCTTTACAAACTTGAACGAACCTCCGGTAGTGACCGGCCAATCCTACCTCTGGTAGTTTCCCTAACTATGGTCATCAATTCCTCAGTGGTCCTTTATTCATTCTTGTCAGGATCCTTCACGGGATCCTCCTCAGCAACAATCCCTTCTAGGACAACATCCTCAACCGCTACCTCCCCAATATCAACATCATCCGGTCCTGCGTTAGGACGCTCTATCAGATCCACAATCCGATCTCCAATTAGTAATAAAACATCATCGCGCTTTTACTCCTCAACCTCAGGGTTCGGAGTCCCGCTACCATTTACGATAACGAACTACGCTCCTATCACGATATTTATAAGGGTTCCCATAAGGGTTTTAACTGTCAATACTACGTTAGGTAGCCCGACTATGAACTTGGCAAGAGTTCTTATTATCTTAATGAACTTATTATCTTAACGTCACATCATCTCTGAGGTTTATAACGCTTAGCTCTGATACCACTTCTGTAACACCCCCAAATCCGGGGTCGGGGATCCGGGTTGTCACGAGTTCCATTTCCCTTAATAACACCCAATCTTAATACACAATCAACTACTCTGTACTGTGACCCCACAATAAACACACACACCACAAGTTATAGTCTCAGAGATGAATATCCAAAAATAATCACAAGTCGTTTTATTCCACAATTATATGTCAATACACCTTAAAAGGTTTCTGAATAGATTTACATTTCTTTGCCATTATTACAATTGATAAAGATACATAAGTCTGGTACATTAAAAGTTGAAAGCCTAGCCTATTGGTAGTTCCTACCTCAGCTACAACGACATCAACGCCTATAGGAAACTGCGGAACGTTTCCTAATCGCTTGCGAATCGGGAGCTTGGTCATGTTCATCTTTTCTATCTGTTGTTGTGTGATGAAAGAAGAAAGCAAGGGTGAGCAGCAAGCCCACCAAAATAATATGTATAATGATTAACAATATATGAGCCTTCTCATAGTACTCATGAAAGTCTTGGTCAAAAGAAATGAACCAAGTTGATATATCTTAATGCGATGAAGTCGCAAAATATTCAGTATATATACATATATACTTTTCAAAATCTTGGAAGTCCTCTTCCATACATAATATACACAGAGTTCCAGTTTATAACTGTATAAAAATATCGTTGCAAGGTGATCTCATATATCTAACCTTGTCTCAACGTTTTTCTGAAAATCTTTGTCATGCATAAGATAATCATTTACTAGATATAAGTTTAAAAGATGAAGTTACAAGATACTCCAATATACTTATATCAATTATAAAGTTACTTGAACTACCACTGTTCAAAGTATAACGAGCTTTCAACAGTTCATCACATAGATGAGACTACAAGACAAGATTTGAATAGATTCAACCTTTGAATATCATTATAAATAATGAAGTTACGAGATACTTCATTAAGTCCTGATATATATATCCATATATATATATATATATCTCATACATTTCCCGAAAATCTCTGTCATGTAAAGTATGAACAGAGTTGTAATATCCAATGAATTTTGGAAAGGAAAAGAATTTTGGCATAAACCCGATATCTTGCTGATCAGGCAAAGATACCAATAAGTAACCTTTTCTACTAGTAGATGGACGAATTCCCCACTGGTCATCACCCTGGTCGCAATAAGACCATATGCTGGTCTGCCACTCAGCCACTTATGCATTTGATGGACTCCCACTAAGCCACTTACATTATCATGGACGCCCACTGAGCCCATGTTGCTTATGCCGACTCGATAGATGGACTTACTTCCCGAATGTTGGGTAAGTAATCAATTCATTTACCAAAACTGCAACCTTGTTGCGAATATAAAATACACCATAGAGCCGGATCCCTCAGGTTTTGAGCGAGTATTTAAATCCCCTTTTTAAAAGGAAGATCTTAAATATAAAAATGAGTTTTGGGATCCGCTCTAACTTTTAAAAATCATTTTGAAGACTCGAAAACACTTTAAAGAGTGTTTGGAGTAATGCTGATTTAATGAAGTAAATCAGTCCCAATATATTTAGAAAATGTCTGAATATTATTATTTAAATAATATTCTCATAAAGATAATCCTTATAAAAATAATCGAAGTAGAAGTATTAAAACTTATACTTGAAATGGATATTAAATAACCAAAGATATACTTATATGAAAGTACTATCTTTATTTGAATAATCAAAAATAACTTTGATTATTGACACCTTATTCTTTAATAAAATAAAGAATATATTTCAGTAATAAGCGGAGTCATAATACCTCGAATGAATATTATAAATAATATTCATTAAATAAAATAAAGGAGTCATACATCCTCAAATGAATATTCAAATAATATTCAATTAATAAAATAAAAGGAGTCATAAGTCCTCGGATGAATATTCGAAATAATATTCAATAATAAAATAAAGGAGTCATAAGTCCTCGGATGAATATTCGAAATAATATTCAATAATAAAATAAAGGAGTCATAAGTCCTCGGATGAATATTCGAAATAATATTCAATAATAAAATAAAGTTATCGAATAAACCTTATTCGATTAATAGTTTTGAAAACTATAACCATATATATATAAATAAATATATATATATATATATATAAAATATACTCGGGATCCTCGACTCCCGGTTTTAGAAAATGTTTTCACCTTTGGGTCCCTATACTAAGGGTATATGCAAATTACTGCTATTCTCTAGCATATATATTATCAACTGAACCAACAGATATATATGGCAAAAATACGAAACAGACATGCATATATATACCATAACAACATGCTTCAATATATCGCAACATTTGCTATTTAACCAACATGCATCTATCGCAAGATAATGCATATACATATATACATCACAACAACAGTATAACGGATAGAAAACTTGCCTGAGCGACTTGGGGTGATAAAAGGCTCGGGACGAGTCTGGTAACCTATAAACAACAATTAAGTTGGAATTAAACCAAAGTCACTTGTAAATCTATACTTTAACTAACTTAGACTCTAACGCTTGTTTTGCGCTTATTGATTCTCATAAGTCACTCGGGTACCCTCGGCTCCACCATTTTTAATAATTTAACCTTTACGAGTTTTAAGGCGATTCCTTCGCGAGTGTCTTACCAACTGCCTAACACACTTAGCATAAATGTTTCATACATTAATTAACCATTTTTGGTCTTTAACCTATGTTTCAAAGTAAGGCGAGGGGAAATGTTTCATTCGCGAAATGCCGTTATTTGAAACGGTCATTTGTCCTAAACCGTGCATCGGAATCAAACGAACTACATATCAAAACGAAGCTCGTAACATGAGCTATCTAAACATGGCAATGGTCAACATCTAGCAGGGGGTTCTCGGGTCCTAATGTTATGCACAAAAACAGTCTAAAGAAAATCGGACGTTACGACGGCTATATTTACGCGATTTCCCAAATTTAAACCATTCAAAACCAACCACAATTCAACCCCAAATCAATCATACAACCAACATCCATCCAAACCACATCATAACAGCCCCAACAAATCCACATTAACCATTTATACTTATTCCCCACATGAACTAAAAGCTTTACTTAGGTTCTTTTACTAATTATCAAGATTTACAACTCCAACAATACCACAAAACCAACTAATCTCTACAACTCAACCAAACTTCAAACAATCAAGCATCATGCTTCACATATACTATATCAAACATATTCATCCCTAATTACTCAAAACTAAAGCTAGGGTTTGTAGTTTATACCTTCCTTGGAGAGTGGAGAATCAAGAGAATGGCTTGGAATCACCCTTAAAGTCCTTATCCAAGCTTAATCTAAACAAAACTTCAAGAACACAAATTTTAGTTCTTGGAAAACACTATTCACCATCTTCTTTCATGATTTATAGAAAAAGATTGGCTTGGAATTAGAAGCTTAAACTTATAGGAAGTATGTAACTATCCATGGGGAAGCTTAGATAATTACCTTGCTAAATAGTAAGTGGTGGAGCTTGGATCTTCATTTTTTAAGAAAGAAGCCGAGAGCATGAAGAAAAAGAGAGATTTTTTTGTGTTTTGATGAAAATGATTTGCTTGGCTTGGTTGATTTGGTTTTGTTTTTGTTTTAGTTAATTACCTAATTAACCTTGGACTTTGTGTGGTTCTCATTCAACCACACCTCCTTCCTTCCCATATCATGCTTGTGTCATCCTCATGATGTCATCCTCCCCTCCTTGTCCTCTTCTCATTGGTTGGGTGACATCATCCTCTCTAATCCCTTTGATTAACTTCCTAATTGTTTGCCTAATGACCGCTGATCTGTTATACGGTTCGCTTAACTTTCGTTTTCGTTTATCGTTTGAGGGATCATACCCGGGATCTTATTACTTAGGTTCCCTTAACCTTTCTCAATACATTGTATTCCTTTTTATGATCCTCTCTTATAATCCTTTAATTTAAATCCTTTTTATCCTGTTACCTTTTTCTCAATTCTTTCCGTATCTAGTGGATTTCCGGGAAAAATCAAAGTGTTCGGATTTGGATTCTGACGATCTTTACATACACTTATATCCCATATAAAGTACTAATAAAATCTCAGAATATCCATATCAGAACCCCTACATAGTGTGGCATGAAAAATTTTCTCATTCAACAAAAACACTATTCATAAGGGTTTCAAAATTTCCCAAAAATTGGGGTTATTACAGGTGGAATCAAGCATAAACTCATTCTTCAGTCGGTTTCAGGACAATGACAGATCTTTAGCAAAATTTTTGTTATGCCTTATTTCTAAGATGTACTGCAGTGAATCAGACTTTACTCTTTGTCTGTTTTTAGCTTAATGCACACACTAATCACTCCATCTGAATGATGAAAATTTCTGTGGTGGTCTATGTTATTTTAGATAAAACAGTCAATGTGTCATTATTGTACAAATTCTGAGGACAAGTTCTAAGTTACACGTTCTGATGATTAAGTACTGACGTCTATAACTCAGAACTTGTATGAGTATTTACTAAGATAGGCATTCCTTTTCGAGTTAAGAAATTATGTTCTGATGACTGTTAAGTTCTGGTATAGGTCTAAGTTCTGATTTCTCAGTCTAATCCTTTACTTGGCTTATCTTTGAATAAAATTTGATAACAGTCTCAGTTTGTACTCGAATATGTTGAAGTGGAAGATTAATAGTCACTGTGATTAGGATTAATGGTATTTGTACTTGAACAGAACACTGTTTCTTGTGTTTTGTGCGGTCTAGACCATGCTTCCTCTTTCCAATGACTGTTATTCTTTTTCAAAGTCTAGGGAGACGAGGTAGAATTAATTCTACCTGTCAGCATTAAATATCTTTGCGTCTCTTGGCATTCTCTTGCCTATATAAGCAACCACTTCACATCAGTCTTTCCATCACATTCTTCTCACACACTTATCCTCCTTCTTCTATCAAAAACACAATGGTTTGATACAACATGTTTTTGAACAACCAAACCTTCACAATGGAACTAAGTTGTGCCGATTGGCAGCAGGAGTGGCATGTAACAGCCATTCCTGAGGAGATCTGGGATTCTGTCCCACAGGAGGTGCTGACTCACCTTCTATTCTTCTATATGGATTACCATCGCCATCTGGAGCGATTGGAGGAGGAAAGGCGGGAAGCTATCCGTCAGCAAGAGCGAATCATATGACTCGCCATCTTGTTCGTCGAAGATAGGAAGAGGAAGATGACTTAATCTCGTCTTCTTCCTGTTCTTCTTCATCCTCAGCTTTGTCAGGCTTCTTAGCTAGGACTAAAGCTGTTGACGTTAGGATTAGAAGCTTAGGGAAAATCTTGTATAAGTACTGATGTACTTTTCATTTCATAAATGTATTGACTTGATATATTAATGAAAACTGTTTTTACTTCAAGATTTTGTCTCTGAGTTATTTTATCTTGTGTTGATAAATCCTGATTGATATTCTGATGACCATTTAAATTTTGTTTTTATTTAAGTTCTGATTCTCTGTCAGCACTTATTCATCGAAATTATCTCGGTCATTTTTAACATGATTTATTTTCAGAATATTAATGTTGCAGTGACAAATAATTCAATCAGTGATAACGGGTTAAAATTTGAATTATTTCCCTTGATAAATGGAACAGTTTTTCCTTGAAACTCGGCAAATGGGTAAGCAATGATTACTGTTTTCTCGAGCCCAGTAACTATCCGTTATTACTGCATGTCTGACAGGTGTCCAACGGTAATATTTTTTTTGTATAAGTACAGCAGAGAGAAGATTTCTTTAATCTTTTTAATTTCTTCATCTTTTATCTCTCTTCTTACTTTTACTCTCCTTCACTTTACTATTTCCGTTGTTTTCATACAGATATTATATCAAACACCTATCAGGCATACTTAATTCTCAATTTTTTTTCACATGGCACCAAAGGATTTAATCATTGATGGAGCTAAGTTTGTTCCAAACAACTATGCTGCAATTCTTGATCATGCTGAAGCTCCATCTGAATTGCACTTTGTGCAAGATCTTCTTGCACATAGTGAGGTTGGGTACGCCTTAACTCAGCCTGAATTATTTTCAAGTCAACAAGTTCTGAGGTTCTGGAGGACTGGCATTTTTGATGATGGTGGTAACCGTGGAACTCCCAGTATTATCTTCCAAGTGGGTGATTCATCTTTTGTAGTCACTCCTGGTACAGTACGCAGGGCTTTACATCTTCCTGAGGATTGTACTTTCTCAGTTCCAGAGGACTCAGCCCTTCGGGAGTTCATGGCTGAATTGGGATATGAAAAGAGTCTGACGAAACTTGGACAGTTGAAACGGGCTAATATCAGAAGAGAATGGAGTTTCTTCTTTGATTGCATCACCAAAGCCTTTGGGAACAAATGTTCAAATTTTGATGCTATCCCAATTCTGAGTCAGCACATAGGGTATGTTATTATCCATCAAACTCATTATGATTTTGCAACTGGCATAATTGGTTTTATTGGGGATAGGATGACAGAGGATCGAGATGTTGTTTATTTTGCTAGATTTTGTCAACTTATTTATACGTATTGTACTGCTGAACCCCAGTTAGTCAGCACTCAAACCCCCACCTTTTAAGGTTGCAAAAAGGTACTTTAACGACCTGATAAATGCTGACACAAAGAAATCAATGGTGAGACAATTACAGATTCCTCAGTCTGTGAAACAGATTTTGGTAAATGCTGATCCTGCTACTTACAAATCTGTTTACTCAAATGTTCAACCAACTCACCATAACCAAAATCCATCAACCTCAGTACCTACCTCTCATTCTACTCAACCTACCCTCAGAACTTATCTCAAATCCTATCTCTCCACTTCACAGACTGCTCAACCTTCTTCTTCAGCACCTACTGTGAAGCCTACATCCTCTAAGCCAAAGAGAACAAAGACTGTTCCTCAAACACCTCAAAAGAGGAGGCGATTTACTTTGAGAGATGAATCAGATTCTGAGGTCCAGATTCCTTCTTCAGAACCTGTGGTGGTTGAAGCTGAGAACGCAACTTCTCAGAAGGATTCTGCAATTGGGGGTTCTAGGCTTCTCAAGAGGCTTAGACGCATGATAGTTCCTGAAACTCCCAAGGAATCCAAATCAACAAGGAAGTACAAGAAATAGAGGGCATAAAGGCCAGTTTCAGATGATGAGGAGGAAGCAGCTAAGGAAGGGGATCAGGAATCTCTGTTCTCACAAGACAAGGAATTTGCTCCAGTCACTTCTTCTCCATCAACTCCATCTCAGGAAGCTATATCTGAAAAGGCTAACTCACCATCTGTGTCTCTTGTTGATCCAGGCACAAGTGCTGAAATTGATATTCAGAACCTGGTTGTGCCTGAAATACTTTTCTTAGAAGCTCCAACAGCAAATAATACTTCTACAACACCTGTTATTGATTCTGTTCAAACTCCAGAGTTATCAACAACACCTTCTCTGCATCAAGATGCTGATGATCAGATTTTAGGTGACCATCAGGATATGGCTGTTGATCAGAACTTAGTATCAGATCAGCAATTAGAGGATGCTGAAGCCTCCATTGCTACTCACACTGTTGTCTTATCAGAAGATACTGATTCCTTAAGTTATGATGCTGCAAATGTTGGAGATACTGGTGAAGCTGCTACAACTGTAGATGCTGATGAAGCAGGTCCTTCAGGACATACTCCTCCACCGACTCTTCCTAAGTCTGAACTGGTAAAGAAGTTTGTTATCAGGGATGCACCAGTACCTTGGAGTGAAACTCCTGCAGGTCAGGAGTGGACTAAGGAATGAAACTCAGTTTCATGTGTTCCAAATGCTTTACATCTTGCTGAGCACTTGACTAAAGCTGATGAAATGTTAAATTCTGATGATTTTAAAACCCAGCTTAGAGTCACTGCATTGAGTACTAAACATCTACAAGGTCTTCATTCCAATACTCATGCAGAGCTACACAAGATTCAGGAGAACTTTATCAAACAGGAACAAGTTTGGAAAATTGATAAGAAAAAGTTCTTCCAACCTACCATTGACATGGTTGCTTATATTGAGAAAACTAAAGAGAAGCAACAAGCTCAGATTGATCAAATTCTGACAAATCAAGCTTCTCAGCAATCGCAACTTACTGAAATCCAGACCTCAGTAGAACTACTTATCTCTCTTTTATTACCTGCTGATGCCAAAAAGGGGGAGAAGGTAATTAAGTCCAAATGCAAAACCAACAAGACACTGCAAGGAAAGGATGATGGAAAAGATGACCAAGGAACCTCTGGAATGGGTAGTGGTCATAGTCAAGGTAGAAGGTTTACATCAAGACAAGCTAGTCACAGAACAAGTTCTGATACTGGGAAAAGAATAAGTTATGCTGCTGGTAAAAGGATAAGTTCTGATGAACTTCTAGATCTTGATGAGAAA
The DNA here is from genome assembly GCF_009905375.1 of Apium graveolens. Lineage (NCBI taxonomy): Eukaryota > Viridiplantae > Streptophyta > Magnoliopsida > Apiales > Apiaceae > Apium > Apium graveolens. Next base: position 219,519,052 of record NC_133652.1, read on the forward strand.
ATGTCAAGACAGTTATTTCTTCAAGAAAATCCAGGGATGGACTTGGAAAGTTTAAAGGAAGAAGAAGCCAGACTTAAATCAGAGAAAGTCACATCTAAATCTGAAGCTTCTGGTAAAAAGTTACTTCCAAAACCTAAAGGCATTGTGATCAAAGAAAGGATACATACTGAAGCAACTTTGGCTAGATCACAACCACAGATAGATCCAAGATCCAAGGGTAAAGAAAAGGTTGGTGAACCTATCAAGCCTTATGTACCTCCTGAGGAAGAAGAAATTAATGATGGAAAAGATGATCTTGCTCTGACTACAAGAAAAGTTCTTAAAACAACCTCTGACATGGCTCAAGTTGTTCAGAGTCAAGAAATTGTAAGTTCTGATATTCAGAAGAAGCAAGTAACCTCTGACAGTGCTCAAGTTAACTTGATATCAGAAAATAGATCTAAAACACTCCTACCAGGATTCACTAAAGCAAAACAGACTCAATCTTTGAAGACTACTGCAAGTGGTTTTAAAGCAAGAGTAGTTACTGGAAAGGAAGCTAGAGATAAAACTGGATTGAGAAGTGCTGATGAAAGAAGAGTACACAACACTACCAATGATCCAACTTCCTTGAGTGAACCAGGTATTGGAGCAACTCCTGAGAGATTGAATCAACTGGAATCTGTACAGATGGTTTACCATACCTACTTGAAAGAATACATCATGTTGTATTTCATGACAGATGGTAGGGTTTATCATATAAGACAAAATGCCATTCCTTTGAAGTATTTTGAAGAATTGGAGCCAGTACTTTTCTTACTTCAAGTGGATGACAGGATAACAGAGACTGCTGCAAACTACTTAAAAGAACAGATTCAGAGACAGAAAAGGCTTTATTCTGTTAAGTCTGACAGCATATATGTTCCAAAGTACAGAGATCACAATGGTGATATTGTTGATATGGAGCCTAATACTGCACAGATCAGAACGTATCTTGGTATTAAGGGACTTGAATTCAATCTTGAATCTGACAAAGCTTATGTCATAAGACTAGATCAGGAGTTAAGAAAAGCAAAGATTAATGATCTCAGAGCTGCAATCTTTCAAATTGGTGAAGATACTGCAGAGCTTAAAGGTGTTAAAAGGAGAATGATTGATGAACTAAGATATGCTGATAAATGTTTGTTGAAGAACTATCTCAGAACAACTCCTGACATCAGAGAGATCAGAAAATGAAGAAGCCAAGTCGAAGATCTACAACTGCTTAAATTATGATATTTATACAGATTGAAGTTGTTATCAGAAGTTGAAATTGGTAAAAACTTTAAGGACTGTAAGTTGTAGTTATCTAGTCTATTTCTCATGCATTTGTACTTAATGTTTTTGACATCATCAAATATCTGTTAAACTTGTATATTTTGTTAATTTACAAGTTGGGGGAGATTGTTAGATATATTTGATAATGTCATGGCTAATATGTTTTATGTTTAGCTTTCAGATCTTACGTGAACAGGATAAATCAGTACTTAACTGTTGATCAGTACTTATACTGGAAGTCAGGACTTAAGGATATCAGTACTTATATTATCAGAAGATAATCATCAGAAGATAGATATCAGAACTTAAGTGCTGAAGGACAATCAGATAAGGACAGTAGCTGATTAAAGGAAAGAAGATCGAGATAAACATAAGAAGAGATATGCATGAAGAAGGAATTCCGTGAAGAATGGAATACTTGGAAGAAAAGATATCTGATTGATATATTTTAGGAAGCAGAATTATATTCCATATCAATTAGCGATTATCTTGTAACTGTGTAGTATATAAACACAGGCATAGGGTTTACACTATAAATGTTATCATTATCGAAGTTATTATTCTATATAACCCTAGCAGCTCTCGTGATATTTGTTTATCACTGAGAGGTAACAGTTCCATACTGTAACAGAGTTTATTGTTTCAATAAAGTTTGTTTTCTGTTACTTAAGATCTTAAAGTTCGATTTGAGTGTACTATACACTGTATTCACCCCCTCTACAGTGTGTGTGTGACCTAACACCAAAAGTTTTATAAAACCCAATTCTCTCCACCTCCTCCTCCTCCTTAACGTCGTTTTCTTGGTGGATACCGGTGGAGTGCTTCACGTTTGAGGAGCAGCTGCTAAGGATCTCCGATCGTTGCTCTTGGATCGCATATTAAAGGTTAGTAATCGATCCCTATGTTTTTACCATGATTTATATGCTTTTATTTGGATTTTATGTGTGTATAAGTGTTTTACCATGCCCCCGCTGCGATTAAAATCCAACAATGGTATCAGAGCCAGGTTGTATGCATATAGATCTGTGGTAAAAATTTCAGAATTTTATGTGCTTGTATGAATTAATTATGATTTTTACAAGTTATATCATGGATTAATTTTGTCTGATGAGAAATCATTTCTCAGAATAATTTTGAATGTTGATCTGGGTTCTATAAATGTTGTAGATCGTCTGGGTATTTTTCTTATAATTTTATGATGTATAGATTATTTATTATGAATTTTTGAAGTTGTTGTAATTAAATTCGTAATTAAATAAAGATATATATATATATATGAATTGTAAGTATGTATATATATATTTGTACTGCGGTTTGTCTGCTGTTATTATCTGTGATGCACGGAAGAAGACAGAGAAGGACGGCTGCGCGGCGATCGAGAACAGTTGTCGGCTGCTGCAAACGCAAAAAAAAGGGGTGTCACGCATTCCGGGAATGCGTTACACCCTGTGGCGCATTCACGGAATGCGTTACACCTTTTAATGGCTTAAAAGGTTTGTAATGCATCACCGGAATGCGTTACAGGGCTTGTAACGTGTTCCTGTAATGCGTTACAGCCCGACTGTCCACATTAAATTTGATTTTCTGTGAGTTTCGTAACTCCGTTTTGGGCGTGCAATATACCGTTGGATTCGTTTTTCCGAGACGGATCTAATGGAGTGATCAATTTTAGTTTATATAAAAGTTTTGAACTGTTTATATTTCCGGAAGTGTTTTAAAGCTGTTTTTAACTGCTTTAACTGCTTTTAAATGCTTCATGTGATACATAGAGATGTATAATGCTTAGACCAATATGCTAGATGATGTAACATGCCTACTTTGATTTTTATTCATGTTGATATATGTGATATATGCTTAGTTTATCATGCGATGATAGATTTAGGTGAACTTAAATGAACATAAGGCGTTTGTTAGACAACCTAGTATAGTGAAATTGTTTCATAACCTTAATAACAATATTATGAATACAATCATGAGATTCTTTTGTTTGTGAAACACGTAATTGAATATGAATTTTCGATATGAGAGAAAGGACGATTCTGTCAACAACAGATTTCTATCTGTAAGAAAGGGTTATTAAGTGACGCCTCTTGACAATGCTCCACCCGATCTGGGAATCATCTGATTACTGATTATTGATTTGAAATATTAATTTAAAAGGAAGAATCTCTTTATAATATGATTATGATTGTAACGTAATATAATCCCTCTAAAATTAAATAATATCAAGTAGTAATTGGCCAATGATACAACGGGCTTGTGTCGGTCATAGCCTTCCAACATGATAGAAAAGTAGTTCTTATTTTTGAATCATTGTCGGTTCGTGCTACAGCCGAGGGCTTTGATTTTGAAATAAGAAATACTTGTCTATTACATAGAGATATGTACATTGAATAAGAATCTAAAGGTCAGTATGTGCCACAGCCGTGGGCCTTTGGGGACTGATTCAACTGTACGGAATGTTGGGTTAGACTTGACTTAGAATACTGAGTTTGTCGTGCCACAGCCGAGACTCAATTATTCAAGAGGCTAAAGTTTGATTAGGGAATAACATAAGATGTAATTGACAAGAGTTGTCTGCCTATTGAACATTACATGGCGGTTCGTGCTACAGTCGGGGTTGTGTAATGGAATGTAGGATCCCTATTTGCACTAGCATTATGAATGCTTAATTTTTCACGTAGGGGGTTGAATAAATTAGATAAACTAGTGGGAGCCACTTATGAATAAAGACCCGATTCATATAGTGTTTTAAAATGAAATCGAATATTTGCTAAGTGTTGTTATGTGTTTATCATTTACAGATTTACTTTGTACGTTATGTCTTCTGCACTATCACTCAGGAGCATACTAGATGCTCACAAATTGACTGGTCCTAATTATGTTGACTGGCTTCGAAACTTGAGAATTGTTCTCAGGATTGAGAAGCTGGAATACGTGATTGACTCACCTAAGCCTACTGAACCTGCTAGTAATGCACATAATGATGAACATGTTGTGTATCGTAAGTGGATAGATGATGCAAATGTTACTCAATGCATCATGCTAGCTTCCATGAACATTGAGCTACAGAAGCAACATGAGCATATGGATGCTCACACTATCCTAATGCATCTACAAGAGTTGTATGATGTGGCGGGGAGGACAACTCGATATGAAATATCGAAGGAGTTGTTCGGTTGTAGGATGTCTGAGGGATCATCTATGAATGACCATGTACTTAAGATGATCAATTTGATTGAACATCTTGGACAACTTGGTTTTGCCATGGATGGGGAGCTGAGCCAAGACTTGGTCTTGCAATCGCTTCCGAGTTCGTTCTCGCAGTTTGTTATGAACTTTCACATGAATAAGTTGGATGTCAGCCTGCCTGAACTGCACAACATGTTGAAGACTGCGAAATCGAATTTTCCCCCTAAGAAGAGTTCTGTCCTTCTAATTGGTGAAGTTCCAATCCTAAGAAAAGGAAGAGGAACCCTTTCAAGAAGAAGAAAGTAGGTGAGAAAACGCCGGTTCCACCAAAAGCTGAAGACCCCAAGAGCAAAGTTGTTTGCTTTCACTGTAACAAGGTGGGGCACTGGAAGAGGAACTACAAGGTTTACCTTGCAGAATTGAAGAAGAAGAAGGGTAGTGAGACTACCGCTTCTGATTCAGGTATGTTCATGATAGAAGTGAATATGTCATTAAATCAAATTTCTACTTGGGTATTAGATACCGCCTGTGGTTCTCAAATCTGTAATTTGTTGCAGGGACCAAGGAGAAGTAGGACTCTTGAGGAAGAGGAGGTGATTCTACTGATGGGAAATGGTGCAAGAGTTGCTGCTGAAGATGTAGAATCATTTCATTTACATATGCCTACGGGCAAGACTATTGTTTTAAATAATTGTTATTTTGTTCCCTCGATTGTGAGGAATATTATTCCCATGTTAGACTTGGCTGGATTTTTATTTATTATTGAGAATAATGAATGTTCTATTCTTAGAGATAATATTCTTTATGGACGTGGTACTTTAAATAATGGTCTGTATAAATGTTACATAATTTACTTCAGATTGAACAAACTAATAAAAGAAAAGGGATGATGAAAATCTCACTTCATAGTGGCACTGCAGTCTCCATTTAGTAGACATGGAGAGAAGACTGCAAATTTGCTAGGAATGGTACACACAGATGTATGTGGACCAATGTCTAAGCAAACCATGGGTGGATTTTCATACTTCATTACTTTCATAGATGATAGATCTAGATTCGGATATGTGTTTGATGAAACACAAGTCTGAAGCCTTTGAAAAGTTCAAAGAGTATAAGTATGAAGTGGAGAAACAAACCAAACATAGTATTATAATTCTTCGATTAGATCGAGGTGGTGAATACTTTAATGGAGTGTTTCTAGATTATCTCAAAGTAAATGGTATAGTCTCCCAGTGGACTCCTCCAGATTGGTATCTGAAAGGAGAAATCGAACTTTGTTAGACATAGTTCGGTCCATGATGAGCTATGCAAATCTTCCAGTATTCCTATGGGGTTACGCATTGGAAACCTCAGTATATTTACTGAATAAGGTGCCTTCCAAATCTGTTCCTCAAACTCTGTATGAGATATGGAAAGAAAGGAAACTGAGTCTTAAACACGTTAAGATTTGGGGATGTCCAGCTTATGTCAAGAAAGTTGACCCAGATAAGCTGGAATATCGATCCGTAAAATGTAGTTTTGTGGGATATCCTAAAGAGATTTTAGGGTATTACTTTTACACCAATCATCGGGTGTTTGTCTCCAGACATGCTACCTTCTTGGAAAAGGAGTTTATCCTTGAAGGAAACAGTGGGAGCAAAATTGAACTTGATGAAGTTCAAGAAGCACAAACTACTACGGATCAAGTAGAAACACCTGTTCTGATTGAACAACCTTTTGTGGAACAGCCCATTCATAGAACAGAGAGAGTGTCTCGCCAACCTGAGAGGTAATATGGCCTTGTCATTGAGAATGACAATGAGTTGTCAATCATTTGATGATGATGACCCTGTGACCTATAATGAGGCTAAGAGTAGTGTTGACTCAGAGAAATGGCATAGTGCCATGAAATCCAGAATGAAATCTATGTATACGGAATACGAAAGAATGATTAGAGCAGATGGCCAGGTGGAGACCTATAAGGCCAAGCATTTGGCAAAAGGATTCAAACAAAGGCAATGGATTGACTTTGATGAAACCTTTTACTTGTAGCCCTGTTAAAATCAGTTCGGATTTTGCTTGCGATTGCTGCTTAATACGACTATGAGATCTGGCATATAGCCAGATGGTTTTCTTTCCAAGGGAAATGAAAACCTAGTGTGTAAGCTACTGCGAACCATATGTGGTTTAAAGCAAGCTTCTCGTAGATGGAATATCCGTTTTGATGAGACAATCAAAGAGTTTGATTTTATCAAAAATGCAGATGAACCATGCGTCTACAAAAGGGTTAGTGGGAGCGCGGTAACATTTCTTGTATTGTATTGAAATAGAGTTGACACACATAACAACATAGCAGACCCACTCACAAAGCTACTTTCTGAAAGTCACTTTGATCATCATAAAGACAAGATGGGTATTAGATACCAGAGTGATTGGCTTTAGTACAAGTGGGAGATTGAAAGGAATATGTCCTAAGTCCAATCATGTATGAGGATTTAGGAATAACTTTTATGTAATCTGTTTTGATTTCATTGATATTAATAAAAGACTTGTTTTGTTTTTATTACGGGCTTTATCTATTTAAGTGTTTAAATAAGATATACCATAGTTTAGAGTAAATCTTTTTATGGATTATGATGAGATCATAATAGTGAGACCTAAAAGATGATAACTCTAAACTTAAATAGTTCCTGTTCGTAGGATTACTAACTGGTAATTAATAATCCGCAAAGATCGGTACATACTATGCTTGCTTCATTATGAAGGATGTCTGTTCTCATAGACATTTGTGTGGTGACACTATAGCTAGTATGTAGGTGCTTATTATAGAATAAGTTCACTGAACATGACTCGCCCAGCTGAACAACTGATGGAGTTCACTCACGTGTCAACAGTTGTTCACATAGTGATAGTTGTACAAGTATCCTTAGACTTGAGGTCATCATAGTCATCTTGTGTACACTAAACTATGCTTTGGTTTAGTTCTTAGTCTCCAGGGACAATTATTAGGGTTCTACTGGGTATAGGAATTTGTACACGAAGATAGTGTATGATCAATAAAGGATCTACCCCTTCCAGTGAAGGAAGCGAATGTTCAAGGCTGATCCACTTATGCTAGTTCAGGAATCTCTGGCCAGAGTGAATGAAATTAGAAAGGAGTTTCTAATTTGCATAGAACTAAGCATAGTAAATGGTAAGCAAGTGATTGAATTAGATAGGCTTGACACGAGATCCATGCCTTGTATTTAATCGGGACATTGTAGGGTAGAAGGAGTTTATTGTACGGTAACTATTCACTAAATAGGTTCTTGGTATTCTAAGTAGTGAATTCATATTATCCGGATAGTCGCGATATGCTGAGAAGTATCCCTCACGATGTAGAATAAATGTGATTAATTAATTAATCATATTTAATAAATTAGAGAATTTATATAAATAATGATAAAATAGTTTTATTATTATTTATTTCTACTACCGGCTTAATATTGAACCTACAGGGTCACACCATAAAAAGAGAATGATTTAATGGTGGAGGAATTAATTAATAATGGCTAATAATTATTTATTTATGAAATAAATAATTAATTGGCAAATTTAATAATTGATTAAATGAGATTTAATTGATTATAAATTAATTAAAAAAAGTTCTTAATATTATTAATTAAGGATTTAATTTTTGGAAATTAAATCAAGAGAGAGAATTATTTCTAAAGTGTTTAGAAAAATGATTAATAATTAAAAGGTGTTTTAATTATTAATGAGAATAATAAATGGGATAATAATAATAATATTTATGGGAAAATTTCAGCTGAAAATTTTGCCAATAAATATACTATTATAGACCCTATTTTTATTCGAACCCAAAAACCCAAAAGTTTTATAAAACCCAATTCTCTCCACCTCCTCCTCCTCCTTAACGTCGTTTTCTTGGTGGATACCGGTGGAGTGCTTCACGTTTGAGGAGCAGCTGCTAAGGATCTCCGATCGTTGCTCTTGGATCGCATATTAAAGGTTAGTAATCGGTCCCTACGTTTTTACCACGATTTATATGCTTTTATTTGGATTTTATGTGTGTAAAAGTGTTTTACCATGCCCCCGCTGCGATTAAAATCCAACAATGTTGACTTTAACTAGATATGTAGAATAGGTTAATTAATTGTACATATATGATGTCTTGTAATTCTGCATAAATGAAATGAAGTCAAGTGCCAGTTTGCTACCCGACTGATAACCTACAATGAAGTCGACGAATGATCAAATAGACAACCCGATGGATGATCAATAACTCGACGGATGATCATGAACCCGACGGATAAAGAATTCAAATATCTGTTGACAGTGACAACACAGTCGCATGCATCGAGTGGATGCAAATGGAAGGTGGTAGCCTATTCAACTGGGTTTTCGAGAACAAAGAAGCATTTCCATTTCCATGCTATTATGAAGATATTCAAAGATGCTGGAATAGAGTAATGAAGTAGCATTATAATAGATTATATAGTTTTTGTTTTATTATCTTGTCTTATTACTTTGTAATCTTGGTGATATATAAACCAAGTAGTAGCAACTAAGGAACTATCGATCTAAGCAAGGAAGCAGAGAAACATTTGTAAGCAGGATTCTTAGCATTTCTCTGTAGTCTTAGAAGTTCAGTTGTTGTAAGCAGCTGTGAGCATTTCTGCACACAGGGTTCTCTCGATATATAATATATATCTCTGGTGGAATCATTCAAATCCACCAGAAAGTTTTTAAAGACTCCTGTTTTTAATTACTTGTGTTTTGATTCAGTTAAGTCTTTATTCCGCATTGTGCTAATCAATACACTTATATTTATATTTGAGTTAGAACATTTTATTTCAAGAAAAAGTTTCAAGAATTCCATTCAACCCCCCCTTCTGTAATTCTTGTCATATTGTCAAGGGACTAACAATTGGTATCAGAGCAAGCTCTTCACTTACAAAGAGTTTAAAGATCAAAACAATATAGCAAGATGAACAAGAAGGATGTTGGAGTCAAGATCCCTTTTCTGGATAAAGATAATTACCATCATTGGAAGGTAAAGATGCATATTCATTAGCTTTCTCAAGATGAGGCCTATGTTGACTACATAGAAAGAGGCCCTCATGTTCCAATGAGAGCAGCAAAAAGAAACGAGCCATCAGTCCCCAAACCAAGGCATGAATGGTCTGATCTTGACATTGAACAGGTCAGGAAGGATAAAAAGGCCATGAACATCTTGTTTAATGGAGTTGATGGAGATATGTTTGACAACATTATCAACTGCAAAACTGCCAAGGATGTTTTGGCACTGAGAAAACAAGATGCAACTCTTGATTCAGCAATATGAGCATTTTCACAATGAAGAAAGTGAGTCTCTCACTGACATTTTTAGTAGGTTTCAGAAACTACTAAATGCTCTAAAGTTACATGGAAGGATCTATCAGAAAAAAGACTCCAATCTAAAATTCCTTAGATCTCTTCCAAAGGAATGGAAACCAATGACAGTCTCATTAAGAAACTCACAGGATTATAAAGAGTTTACTTTGGAGAGACTGTATGGCATCCTGAAAACCTATGAGCTTGAAATAGAGCAGGATAAAAGGATGGAGAGAGGAAAGAATAAAGGAGGATCCATTGCACTAGTTGCTGAGTTGGAAAAGGAGAAGGAAGTGAAGATGAAAGCTGTTGAATCAACTTCAAGGGTTTGTGAGAATAAGGGCAAGGGGCTTGCAGTAGAAAGTGAAGATTCTTTGAGCCAAGATGACATGGAGGACATTGATGAACACCTAGCATTTCTTTCCAGGAGATTTTCCAAGCTCAAGTTCAAGAAGAACTTTGGAGCAACCAAGCCAAATAGAAACATGGTGGATAAATCAAGATTCAAATGTTTTAAATGTGGCTTGGCAGGGCATTTTGCCAGTGAGTGTAGGAAGTCAGATTCCAGTAAGAAAAAGTTTGAGCCAGTGGATTTTAAGCAAAAATACTTTGAGCTGCTTAAATAAAAGGAAAGGGCTTTCATAACACAAGAAAATGACTGGGCAGCAGATGGCCTGGATGAAGATGAAGATGTCAGCTATGTCAATCTAGCCCTAATGGCCAAGTCTGATGAGACAGAAACAAGTTCTTCAAGTAATCAGGTAATTACTACAAACCTTGCACATTTATCTAAAGCTGAGTGTAATGATGCCATAAATGACATGTCTATAGAGTTATATCATTTGCGTGTTACACTTAAGTCTCTTACTAAAGAAAATGCTAAAATCAAAGAAAACAATTTGTTTTTGAGTGAGAGAAATAATGTGCTTGAGTCCCAGTTTATTGATTTTGAAAAATTAAGAATTGAGTGTAAAATTGCCAAGGAGGAATTAACTGAGTCCTTGAAGAAAGAGAAAATTTTAAAGAAGCAGTTCGAGCATGAACAAGAGGTGATTAAAGCATGGAAAACATCCAGGATGTCCATGCTCAAATCACCAAAGTTCAAGGAATTGAGTCTTTCTGTGATGCAGCCTGGAAAAAAACCAAAGAGAAACTAGAACCTAATTTGGTAGATGGAGTGCTTACAGATGTAGACTCGACGGATGATGAGGATCATCCGTCGGATAACAAAAGGTACTATCCGTTGAATGATGAAAAACCTCATCCGTCGGCTGTGAGCAAGCCTATCAGTAAAGCCAAACTTGTTAAGCTGAATGAGAAGTATGGGTCTATTTCCAAGAACTTTGTTTCAGGAGAGTCGAGTCAAGTTAAGAAAGGGAAAAAGGCTAATGTTGGTCACATGACTGTCAAACAGTTAAGTGACAGACTTGAAAAGATTGAGGTAAAAACAGAGACCAAAAAGAAAAACAATAGGAATGGTAAAGTAGGGATTAACAAATACAATAACTACACAACTGATAAATATGCTCCTAGAAAAATCTATGTCAAGTGTGGTAGTGTAAATCATTTGTCTGTTAATTGCAAATCTGCCATGCCTACTTCCATGTCTGTGCAACCTCAATTTCCTAACATGAATGCCATGCCTCACATGCCTGTTAATGCTATGTCTACACAGAACATGAATACACAGTTTGCTAATATGTCATTTGCACCTAATCCTTATTATGTTGCATATAGTATGCCACAAATGCCATTTAGCATGCCTTACTGGAATAACATGTTTACACATAGCATGCCATTTCCTGTTAGTCATAATATGCATGATAATTCTGTTGCAATGAATGGTTTCAAAGGCACAACTCAAATGACTAAGGATGAATCTGAAATTCCTAAGTCAAATGAGATAAAGCCTAAGAAACAGAAAAAGAAAGCTAACAAGGTAGGACCAAGGAAACTTGGGTACCAAAATCAACTTGATTTGATTTTGATGTGTGCAGGGAAACAGAAAGAATCTTTGGTACTTGGATAGTGGTTTTTCAAGACACATGACTGGTGATTCTACCCTGCTCACAGAGTTTAAGGAGAGAGTTGATCCAAGTATTACTTTTGGAGATGACAGCAAGGGTTATACTGTGGGATATGGCTTGATTTCAAAGGACAATGTCATCATTGAGTAGGTTGCCTTAGTGGATGGTCTCAAACACAACTTGTTGAGTATCAGCCAACTTTGTGATAAAGGCAACTCAGTAACCTTCAATTCAGAAGCCTGTGTTGTGACTAATAAAAGAAGCAACAAAGTGGTTCTCACTGGTGTGAGAAAAGGAAATGTGTACCTAGCTGATTTCAACTCATTTAATTCAGAATCTGTAACTTGTCTTCTCAGTAAAGCAAGTCAGGATGAAAGTTGGCTATGGCACAAGAAGCTATCTCATTTAAACTTCAAGACCATGAATGAGCTATTGAAGAAAGAACTGGTTAGAGGCATTCCTCTAGTGGAGTTTTCTAAGGATGGACTGTGTGATGCCTGCCAAAAGGGAAAGCAGATTAAAGCATCATTCAGGAAGAAACTTGATTCAACAATTGAAGAGCCTTTGCAACTGCTTCACATGGATTTGTTTGGACCAGTCCATGTGTTGTCCATCTCTAGGAAAAGATTCTGCCTAGTAATTGTAGATGATTTCTCAAAGTTCTCTTGGACATATTTCCTAAAGTCTAAAGATGAGGCTAGTGAAATCATCATCAATCACATAAGGCAAGTCAATAATCATCCTGATTTTAAGGTTAGAAGAATCAGGAGTGACAATGGAACTGAGTTCAAGAATTCTGTCATGAGAGCATTTTGTGACAAAAATGGGATTCTGCATGAGTTTTCAGCAACAAGGACTCCACAACAGAATGGAGTAGTGGAAAGGAAGAAGATATCACTTATTGAAGCTGCAAGGACAATGCTTGAAGAATCTAAACTGTCAACATATTTCTGGGCTGAAGCTGTAAATACTGCATGCTACACTCAGAATAATTCTTTGGTTAATCAAGCCAGATGCATGACTCCCTATCAATTGTTCAAGAATAAGAAGTCAACTCTAAATTTTCTTCATGTCTTTGGTTGCAAGTGCTATATTCTGAGAAATCAAACTGATCAAAATGGAAAGTTTGATGCTAAAGCAGATGAAGGAATTTTTGTTGGATATGCTGTTGGTAAAGCATATAGAGTCTACAATCTAAGAACAAACATTGTTGTGGAATCAATACATGTTGTGTTTGATGATAAAAAGATTGAAGGACTGAAAGATGGAGATTACCATGAGAGCCTCAAATTCGATAATGTGGAGATGGTTAGTGATGACAGTGATGATGAGAGTGATCAAGAAACAGTATCTAAGGATAATGCAGATAAATCTACTACCAATAAAGCACAAACATCTGTCGAGTTGCATAATGCTTCATCCGTCGGAAGGCAATCTGCGTTATCCGTCGGGAGACAATCAGCTTCATTCGTCGGTACTCGAAATTCACCATCCATCGGGTTATCAAAAGGAGTAGGAAGTCAAGATAGATCACCTATAGAAAGTGCCCCATTCTCAAATCAAAGATCAACAAACTCAGGGGGAGTTTCTAACAATCAAAACTCAATCACACATCAAGACAACAATGAGCTTTCTTCATCTAGAGCTAATCTACCTCAACCAAGGAAATGGACAAAAGATCACCCCTTTGAGCTTATCATTGGTGATGTGTCTTCTAGAGTTTAAACAAGAAGAGCAACTTAGGAAGAATGTCTATACAGCAGCTTTCTTTCAAAGGAAGAACCAAAGAAGGTAAAAGAAGCTTTGTTGGATCCAGATTCGATTTTAGCTATGCAGGAGGAGCTAAACCAATTTGAAAGGAATGATGTATGGAAGCTGGTGCCCAAGCCTAAAGGAAAGAATCCAATTGATACCAAATGGATATTTAGAAACAAGATGGATGAAAATGGCATAGTAGTCAGGAACAAAGCTAGATTGGTTACTAAGGGCTATTGTCAGCAAGAAGGAATAGATTTTGATGAAACATTTGCTCCTGTTGCAAGACTTGAAGCCATCAAAAACTTCTTAGCCTATGCAGCCCATGCCAATTTCAAGGTTTATCAAATGGATGTCAAAAGTGGTTTTCTAAATGGAGATTTGGAGGAAGAAGTCTATGTCAGTCAACCTCCTGGCTTTAAAGATCCAAATTTTCCAGAACATGTCTATTATCTTTTGAAAGCACTTTATGGACTGAAGCAAACACCCAGAGCCTGGTATGACACTTTATCAAAGTTCCTTTTGGAAAATCACTTCACAAGAGGTACTATAGATAAAACTCTATTTTTCAGAAATGTTAATGGCTCTAGTATACTTGTTCAAATTTATTTAGATGATATTATTTTTGGCTCTACAGATGAGAAACTTTGCAAAAAGTTTACCAAATTGATGCAAAGTAAGTATGAAATGAGTATGATGGGAGAACTAACTTACTTTCTTGGCTTACAAGTTAAGCAAGTTAGTGATGGAATATTCATTAGTCAAACTAAATATATTTTTGATCTTTTAAAGAAGTTTGATCTAATGGATTGCACATCTGCAAAAACTCCCATGGCCACTACAACTAAGCTTGAATTAAACACTACTGAAAAGTCTGTGGATATTTCAAGTTATAGAGGCATGGTTGGCTCACTTCTGTACTTAACAGCTAGTAGCCCAGATATAATGTTTGCTACATGTTTATGTGCTAGATTTTAGTTGATCCTAGAGAATCTCACTTAATAGCTATTAAGAGAATTTTCAGATATCTCAAGGGAACACCAAATCTCGGTATTTGGTACCCTAGAGATTCTGGTTTTGATCTAACTGGTTATTCAGATGCAGATTATGCAGGTTGTAGAATTGATAGAAAAGGTACAACAGGAACCTGTCAATTTCTAGGAAACAAGCTTGTGTCCTGGTTCAGTAAAAAGCAAAATTCAGTTTCTACTTCTACATCTGAGCTGAATATATTGCTACTGGTAGTTGCTGTGCACAAATCTTATGGATGAAAAATCAATTGCTAGACTATGGTTGGCAAGTTGAAAGGATTCCTATTTTCTGTGATAACACAAGTGCAATTGCCATCACTGAAAAATCTAGTATAACATTCAAGGACAAAGCACATAGATATCAAGTACCACTTCATAAGGGAACATGTAATGAATGGTATTGTGGAACTACATTTTGTTCCAAGTGAGAAGCAACTTGCAGATATATTTACCAAGCCACTGGATGAATCCACCTTTTCAAGGTTGATAAGTGAGTTAGGTATGCTTAATTACTCTTAAATCTATCTGAGTTAATTTGCAAGTTGAAATGCAGCCAGAAATTTAATTGGTTTGTCAGTCATAGATGAGATTTTGGCTTAGTCAAAATTTACATCTCGACGGATGATCCTTATCCATCGAGTTTGATCATCCGTTGATATACTATTTTCTAACAAAAATCAATTATATTTCTGGAATATTTTATGTCTCGACGGATAACAGTTTTTCCTCATCCGTCGAATTGTCTTAATTTCAGCTGTTAATTCCCTGTATATTATCCATCGAGTATACTTACAGTTTGTAAGCATAACACGACGGATAATGAGTGTAATTTTTACAGTTTATTTTTAAACGTCTATTTTGGGCAATTTCTATTGGTTACTTTATTTTATTTTATTATTTTTATCAGTTATTTTTGAGATAGTATAAAAGCTTATTTCATTGCTACTGCGTTTCTTTTATCATTCTCAATTCAACTGCTCTAATTTCATTCTCTCTCAAAAAGCACTTTCTCTCTTTCTTTTCAAGCTTTTATTCTCTAACAATGGCACCTGTTGTAAAGATTATGTCTCAAACTGGGTTCATTTATGAGAAGAACTATTTCACCGCACTAGTGAATAAGGGTATTCAGCAATCTGGAGACTATCACAAGATGATGGACTTTGTGAAGAATTGTAAGCTCAACTATGCCATGCTGGAATCACCCACACTCTTTTGTGAAGTTGTTGAAGAGATGTGGACCACTGCTACCTATAATTCTACAGATAAGACCATCACTCTAACCATTAAAGGTAAAGAATTCTGCATTAATAGTGATGTGATAAAAGCATATTTCAAAATTCCTGATAACAATGTGACTTCACCACACACTGACACTGATATAATCAATATGCTTAATTCCATGCACTATGCACTTCCTACTTCTAAACTGAGTGATATTAGGAGAATGGGTCTTAGGAAAGAGTGGAGTTTCTTGTGTGATGTGGTTACAAAGGTTTTCTCAGGAAAGATCAGTAATTTTGTTTCAGTGAATATTTCCATGCTTAACATGCTCTACATGCTAGTTACAGATAAATTCTACAATTTCAGTGATCTTGTCTTGTTTGAGTTAGGTTTTAAATTAAGAGGGTTAAATAAAAGAGGTAAGAATGTGTATTATGCTAGATTTCTTATGCATTTAGCTAACCACCTCTATGAAGAGATTGTGCTTGAGAACCCTAACAACAAACTAGATTGTTGGGTTCAAGAGAGAAGGCTCATTGCAGATTTGAACAGGGCCAATCATCACAAGGATGTGCCAATGTTCTATTTTCCTGTAATGCAAGCACCTCAGGTAAGTGAGGTAAGTTCACCTATCCCTACAACTATTCCAACCTTTACAATTTCTTTGAGTTCAAGTGTGGCTATGGCAACTGTGTCAATGACCAAACAGTTGCCTACCAAAGCTGCCAAACCTTCAATTACTTCTAAACCCAAATCAAAGAAAGCCCCCTGTGGTATCTCCCAAAAGATGACATTTGAAAAATCCACTAAAGCCAAAGAGGGGAGTGTGAAGGAGGGTAAGTTAGGTGAGGGAAGGGGTGAACATAAAAGAAACCCAAAGAATAAGGTTGGAGAGTTGAGTGAATCCCATCCTAGCCACACTACAGTTTCCCAACAAACTGCAGTGCTTAAAAAGGACAAAAGCTCATTTCTAGCTGCATCCTCCCAAAAGGATGCAGCTATTGAACAAAACTCTCAACCAAGAGAACAGACCAAGAGGGTTAGGGATACAAGCTCACCCCAAACTTATGCCAGAAAGAAGAAATCAAAAACCTTTGGGGATGCACATGGTACACACACTGTGCAAACTGGTGCTAAAGACACAATCACTACACCTTCACAAATTCAATTTGATGTGGCTCCAATAAATGTGGAAGCACAGCCAAAATCTCTAGTTATAGAAGCATCTCAAACACCAAACTCACCAACAAATTCTCTGGATGTGGATATGATAAACACATCAATTCCTGATTCCCCTTCCTTAACTCTGTTGGGGAAGCCAAAATCTAGTGCAAGTGAGCATCATCTTTTAGATGATTTGTTGGCTCACTTGCCAATTCTTTTAGGAATTGTAGTGTCATTTGTGCCTAAAATATCTTCAATCAGCATGGAGTCAACAATAGTTTCTATTCCCAGCTCATTCATTTCTACTCTCTCGACGGATATTGCTCATCCGTCGAGTAGTGATTGTATCCCGGCGGATAAGCCTAACAGCAGTTATCTGTCGGATAGAAAAACCACTCACTCAATGGATATCACTCATCCATCGAGTATCTCTGCATAATTTCAAACTTCAATTATTTCAAGTGCAGAAGATTTGGTGGTTGTACAGTCACTCTTAGGATTGAGAGAGAAGAGTGTTTTGAGTGAGAGTCAGGGTTGCTCCCAGGAAAAAGGAGAGGAAATGAGTGAAAATCTGCAATCCATTTCTTCAGGATTGGAAAAAGAGAGTGAGTGGAGTCCCACCTTAGTAGGTGAAGGTGAGGGTGTGAGGGTGGGGAGCTAGGGTGAGACCCTGATGCAACAAAAGAGAGAAAATGAGAGAAATGCAGGTACTGGAGCAATAAGGATGGATGTCATTGCTAGTGAGTCAATGAAAGTCCAGGATGCAGACAGGGAATGACTATCTCAGCATCCTAAAGCTATTATAGATTCTACTTCCCTTGATGCTGAGGCATTTACTCACCCTGTTCCAGCTTATCAACTTCTAGCTGAACAGGGCAATGACAATTCAGAAAAGATGCTGAATTTGGTGCATACCACACAGTCTCTAATGAGAGCTAAGGATGCCATCGCAGCTTTGCCTTCTACAGCTGGTGATATGGACTATGAGACTGGTGGTTCAGCTGATTTCTTTGGAGATGGGAGTGGGGATAGTGAAGATGAAGCAATGGACATAGGGGAGAAGTAGGCTCAAGGTCAAGGTCAGGTATGCCATCATGGGCATTCTCAAAACACTGTGATGAGCATTACTTCAAGACAACCCAGATCAAATTAATCAATCAGACCAATACTACTCTTCAATCCACTACCAATGCCAGCACCAAGAAGCTCCGTCAGGCACATCTAGCCTGCCTGCAACTTCAACAAATCCAAGGCTTCCAGCATGCTAGAGATGTGAATACTATGAAGAATAATATTGAGGAGATGAAAAAGGCTATTTCAGACATGATAGATTCTAAACTTCCAGAAGCTACAATGCTTGACATCAAGAGGCAATTAACGAAAAATTTTGATCTGTCAACCAAGATAGATGCCTTGGACACAAGAATGTCAGCCATGGAAGCATCTCTAACTGCCATTCATCTCCATCAAGCCCAACAGACTGATCTACTTCAAAACTGGTGGCTGCTCAGAGAAATGCAGGTACTGGAGCAATAAGGATGGATGTCATTGCTAGTGAGTCAATGAAAGTCCAGGATGCAGATAGGGAATGACTATCTCAGCATCCTAAAGCTATTATAGATTCTACTTCCCTTGATGCTGAGGCATTTACTCACCCTGTTCCAGCTTATCAACTTCTAGCTGAACAGGGCAATGACAATGCAGAAAGGATGCTGAATTTGGTGCATACCACACAGTCTCTAATAAGAGCTAAGGATGCCATCACAGCTTTGCCTTCTACAGCTGGTGATGTGGACTATGAGACTGGTGGTTCAGCTGATTTCTTTGGAGATGGGAGTGGGGATAGTGAAGATGAAGCAATGGACATAGGGGGAGAAGTAGGCTCAAGGTCAAGGTCAGGTATGCCATCATGGGCATTCTCAAAGCACTGTGATGAGCATTACTTCAAGACAACCCAGATCAAATTAATCAATCAGACCAATACTGCTCTTCAATCCACTACCAATGCCAGCACCAAGAAGCTCCTTCAGGCACATCTAGCCTGCCTGCAACTTCAACAAATCCATGGCTTCCAGCATGCTAGAGATGTGAATACTATGAAGAATGATATTGAGGAGATGAAAAAGGCTATTTCAGACAGGATAGATTCTAAACTTCCAGAAGCTACAATGCTTGACATCAAGAGGCAATTAACGAAAAATTCTGATCTGTCAACCAGGATAGATGCCTTGGACACAAGAATGTCAGCCATGGAAGCATCTCTAACTGCCATTCATCTCCATCAAGCCCAACAGACTGATCTACTTCAAAAACTGGTGGCTGCTCAGACCCCCTCCTCTGCTCAACTTGATGATAACAAAAAGGGGGAGAAAGGATAAAGTGAGAGGGAGAGGCTTCAAATTCAAATCACTAAAGTAATTGTACCTTCAATTACTATCTCAAAGCCATCAGTTACAGATATCATAGATCTGATCAATGAAGCAGCAGCCAACTTAAGAGCAGCTGATAAGGACAAGTTGAGTTTTGTCAACTGGGAGAAGATTGATATGGAAATACAGAAAAAGTTTGAACTTATCAAGGAGCCAGTTAAGTCAGCCATCCATCACTCTCAAGTCAAGCAAATCAGTGTGAATGAGATGAGCATGAATTATTTGGAAAGAGGACAACCTTCCTGCATCAAATGTCCAAAGGCTGAAACAATTCTGAAACCAAGGGTAAACTACTCAAAATCATCATTGAAGAACCCTTTGGACACTGTGTATGAGACACCCAAGCCTGATGAGAAGAAGCTTCTGTCAAGGTCAATTGCTTTGTACAAAGATCCAACTGATTCAGCTTCCAAAATGAGAATTGCCAAGATTTTCAAAAATGGGAAAGAAATTTGTGTGGTGGCTGGACATCCTCAATTTGCTCAAGCAAAGAGAGAAGAAAAGGCTAGATTGAAGCAGGAAAAGAAGCAAGCTGCTCTGGATGCTAAAAACACTAAACAAAAGAAAGAGCAGATTGCTATCTTGGCCAAGCTATATGCTGTAAACTCATCACAACAAATTCCCTCTCAACCATCTGAAGCTATTGAATCAAAGAAGCAAGTTGAACAACAGAAGAAATCTCCAAGAAAGAAGGAATTGGCAAAAAGAACTAAAAAGAAATTGGACATTGTTGACAAGGAATTGGAAGATCAATTTCTAAGGAATCCACATTATCTACAACTCAAGCATCAAGGCCCTCTCTGGTATTTGAAGATATCAGGGTGGTGGATCCCTACAGGAATATTCATGGTGAACCTATTGTGCCCAAGGATGAGCCAATAGAATGGGAGAACATACCAATTCCTGACTTCAATCTACCAATCCTTAGCAAGCCAAAAAGAACAAAGTCAAGAGCAGTCAAGAAAGTGAAGCTATCACCTCTCAAATTCAAGTCTCAAGTCAAAGCTCAATCTAAAGTCAGTAAGGGAGACTATCTGTACTTGTGTGACATCAAAGAATTTTCTGATCTAAACCTCTATCTGGATGAACTAGATGAAGTAAGAGGAATTGATGCATACAGAAACCTACCTGAAAGGTTAGTGTTCAAGTACAAAGGAGGAAAGGAGATTCAGTGGCCTCTTCACAGGATCCTTCAAGAAAGCCAAGCTGTACTGATTAAAGTTTATTCATCCTTCAAGAAGAACTTTGGGTTCAACATTACTGCAAGAAGATTGGTATTGAAGAAGATTGAAGAACTAAGGAATGTTAGAGCTAAAGATGCACTCCCAAAGACTCTAATCATCCCTTACACAAGGAGAAGAGTGAATCTAAGGCCCTACTGGCTGATGGAGTTCATGGATGACAAAGGTGTGAGAAGATTCTTCAGATTGGAAGACCAATTGAGTATCTCTAGCAATGAGACTCTTTTGGAAATGCAAGGAAAGCTAAATCTCTCTGAATCTGATGAACTGGAATTCCACAGGCAGCTCCAAAATCAGATTGAGAAAAATAACAGAAAGCTTGGAAAGAGATCCATACCTACAAGAAACTAGACAAATCTGCTCAGGCTAGAGGAGCATCTTGAAAAATGACTGTGAGCAAAACTTTGTATTTTTATTAATTGAAGCTTTTTTCAGTAACATCTACTTTCTCTTGAAGTTATATTTTTAAAGTGTTTTGTTATCATCAAGTATCTCTAAATTTATGGCAACAATTCCAGTAGACATAAATTGGGGGAGATTGTTGTATATATGTTGTGTACTTGATGTGGCGCCCTCCAAACCCGGGTCAGAAGTTTGGGGTCCACACACACATTGTTTACAACCTGCTTATAACAATAATAAAGATAATAATAATAATAATAATAATATGTAGTTACCCTACTTACCAACTACCACGGATCACAACAGGTTAAAGTATGCACACAAGCCAAACACACTAATATATTACAAACCGATTAAATCCCAACCATTCAAACTCAAACTGAGTATTAAACATATTACAAACTTTTATAAATTTACATTATTCCAAAAGAAGCCTACTAGCTCAGCTTCAACAGCCTTAATCCCTAGCTCTCGCATTGGACTGGGGATCCTTACTACCAACTGGTTCCTTTTTAACTGGAAAGAGTATAAAGAACATCGCACAAATGAGCTAACTAGCTCAGCAAGTCACAATGACAAAACTGAGAATAATGATCATCAAGTGAATATCATTATGATATCAAGTGAATAATGGATTATGATTTAGAATTGGATACTATATTTTTATTTTAAAACCAAGGTTAGGCTGCTGATCAGTCACGCACTAACCCCGAGCAAAGCACACAGCATTGCTCTAACTACTGGATCCAAGGCACACATTGGCCTAACTTGACCATTATATGGTCTGACCACGAATCTGGTCCACAATTTTATAAAAACAATCCAATTCTAACATAATAACAAAATTAAACAATAATAAACAATAATCAGAATCATTAACAACAATGAGTGTTTAACAATGAAAGGGTTTCAACCCTTGTGTGGATCAACAAGGTACTTTCAAGGCTTGGATGTTGGGTAATGAAAGAATTGGATAACAAAGGAATCAATGTTTCAGGGTCTCAAGAATTTGGTCTTTCAAAGCATAAGATACCATGGGTTGAGTATATAATAATTCAGTTCAGTGTTTGGTATTTAGTTTGTATGTATTTGTGGAGTAGTATCATAGATTTGTGGTTCGGGTTTGGGTATACAATAATCAATGGCTTAGAAAGAATATGGTTCATGGCTCAAGAACAATAACTGAAATCAGGGTTTAGGTTTATGTGCTTCAAAGCACTTGCAATGTCAACAAGACTATCGAGTACTACAATATCTCAAGAGAGTTCAGAACACTTGCCTGGTATTAGCTTACTATCCTGCACTCGCTTCCAATCACAATCGGTTATAAATAGGCTTTCGGGTATTTAAAATGATTTTTAAAACATTTTTTGGAATTAAAATGGGTCGTTGGATCAATTTCGGGTTAATAAACAGGGTTCGGCTGGCCAATTCTGGCTCCGAAACAATTTTATAATAATTATCAAGCCTTGGAAATAATTTAGAATAATATTTTAAAGCTCGAAACTATTTTTCGGAATTTTTAAATCATTTTTAAATAATTAAATCTAATTAAATAATTAATTAAAATCAATTAATAATTAATTAAATCAATTAATCAATTAATTTTCGAATTAATTGACCAATTAATCAATTAAAAATTAACTGAAATTAATTAACTAATTAATTCAGATTTATTTTTGAATTAAAAATAATTTTCGGAATTAAAATACTAATTTTTTTAGAATAAAAATAAATAGGAAATATGATTTTTAAACATTTTATAAACAGAAATCCTATTTTTGAAAACTTTGCAAACTACAGGGACTAATCTTCACCATCTTAAAAACTACAGGGACTAAACTGCAATTTTGCAGTTCCAGTCGCCGGAAAATCGGGGGTGGCCGGAGAAGACGATCCCGGCGTCCTCACCCTACCAACCTCTAGATCAACACTATACAATACCAGGAACTTGTTCATGCAATCAAAACATTCTAATCATCCCTGTTCTGGCCGGAAATTGGCCAAGAACATCGCCGGTCGTAAATCTTTAAAACATAACTCCCTTCGATTCAAGCATCCTCTGTTAACGAGCTATATATCAATCGATTGCAAATTTCATAAGGAACACAACCCACTATAAATCAATAGC
Source organism: Apium graveolens (assembly GCF_009905375.1). Taxonomy (NCBI): domain Eukaryota; kingdom Viridiplantae; phylum Streptophyta; class Magnoliopsida; order Apiales; family Apiaceae; genus Apium; species Apium graveolens. Next base: position 219,542,296 of record NC_133652.1, read on the forward strand.
TAATAACCCCTGAATCAAAAACCTCCAAATTTCAATTGAAAACATTCATACGGGTTATAAACCCTAATTTTAAAATTCGAAAATCAAACTCAAATTTGAACATGTTATTGAACTCCAAATCAGACGTATAATATACCAAAATCATCAGGAAAACAAGCTCTACAACATGCAATTATCAAATCATACAAACAATCATCCGAACAAAAATTCATATTTTTCATAAAAATAATTCGAAAATAAATAAATTTTTAGAAATTAAACCTTTGATTCTACAGGTGTATGAATTATAAATTCTGATAGAGCTTCTCAAGACCTTCAAATCCAGTACTCAAGCTTTTCAAACAAAGATCAATGACACCTTCAAAAGTTGGTTTGATTCTTGAAACAGTTTATGAATATAGGATTTTCTCTGTAAAATTATATATTTATCTGTCTGCAAATGATTTTGATACGAAATAAAATACGGTAAAAGGCTATTTATATTTACGGAAAATTAGTATCCCGTTGGATCATTCCGGATATAAAACGGTACGTTTATTTGTAAAAACTGATCCAAACGGTACCGGTTTTCGGGATAATTATCCAAATCAGTACAATTTGTACTGCGGTCTTGGTCTCAGCGCCTGGTTACACGTATTACGAAGTGATAATTGTGATAGTTTAATAAAAAGCTCCCATTTATCGAAAATACGAGTTTTTATTGATTTACCGAAACGAATACTGTATCGAAAATATTGCGTCGGGACCCACGCAGGACAAACCGTACGCCGGATCGAAAAAGTTGAAATAGGGAAAACGCTCGGAATATTACAATTAGGTTAGGAAGGAGTTCTCGGAAGAGTTTCGGGTTCCAAAAACGTAACAACGGTTGACGTCGGTTGGTTCCCGTTTTTATAAAATAGATTTTAAATACTCAGAAAAAGATTTTATAAATTTCATATGATTCATATAAATTTATAAATCAACATAAAAATAGTTAGGAAGATATGACAATTATCTATATTTTATTTTGGACATATAAAAATTGAAATACTCAATTAATACTATTTTTGAATATTCAAATACAAATAACACTTAACAGTTAATTCACAGAATAGATACTGAACACACATAATAATTATATAATTAGCAAAAATAATTACACGGTATATCCCAGATATTATATCCTTCCCCCCTTAAAAGGATTCTGTCCTCAGAATCTCCTAAGAAAACAAATGAGGGTATTTTTCTCTCATATCACTTTCTAATTCCCAGGTTGACCTTCAACCTTTGGGTTTCTCCATAATACTCTTACTAACTTTACCACTTTATTTCTCAATACTTTCTCTCTCTCCTCTAGAATCTCTATCGGACTCTCTACATATGACAAATCTTCCTGAAGCTCTATTGGCTCATATTCTATTACATGCCTGGAGTCTGGATTGTATTTCTTAATCATTGATACGTGAAAGACATTGTGAATGTGCTCCATGTGCGGTGGTAACGCCAACTCATAAGCTACTTTGCCAACGCGTTTTAAAATCTCAAAAGGTCCGACATATCTTGGGCTTAGCTTCCCTTTCTTCCCAAACCTCGTTAGTCCTTTCCATGGTGATACTTTCAATAATGCCAAGCTCCCTTCTTCCAATTCCATGTTCTTCCTTGACTGGTCTGCATACTTCCTCTAACGATCTTGTGCGGCTATTAATCTCTTCTGGATAATTTCAACAACTTCCTTTGTCTGCTGCACCAATTCAGGTCCGAGTATTTTGTGTTCTCCTACTTCGTCCCAATATACTGGAGATCTACATTTGTGTCCATAAAGGGCTTCATAGGGTGGCATCCCGATGCTGGCGTGATAGCTGTTGTTATAAGCAAATTCTACCAGGGGTAAATGCTCGTCCCAACTTCCTTTGAAATCAATAGCACAAACACTTAACATGTCCTCGATTGTCTGGATCATTCTTTCACTTTGGCCATCCGTCTGGGGGTGATAGGACGTACTCATATTCAGTCTTGTTCCCAAACATTCTTGAAAACTCTTCCAAAATCTTGAATAAACCTTGGATCTTGATCAGATACAATAGACACAGGAACTCCATGACGAACTACAATTTCCTTCAGGTACATATGGACCAACTTGTCGAGCGAAAATCTTTCATTTATAGGCAGAAAATGAGCTGACTTGGTAAGTCTATCCACTATAACCCAAATGGCATCATGATTATCCCTTGTCCTTGGTAATCCAACTATGAAATCCATGGCAATATGTTCTCATTTCCACTCTGGAATCTCCAATGGCTGTAACAATCCACTTGGTCTCTGATGCTCTATTTTAACTCTCTGACATGTATAACATTTGCTAATCCATTCCGCAATTTCCCTCTTCATGTCTGGCCACCAATAATTCTTCTTTAAATTTCTGTACATTTTGGTACTCCCTGGATGGATGGAATACCTTGAATTATGTGCCTCCTGCAAAATTTCATTTTTCAGCTCCGTCACTGGTGGAATCCAAATTCTAGATGAAAACCTCAGAATACCTTGGTCATCTTTCTGCGTGCATAACTCTTCCCCTACCAAGCGATTTATATCTTGATCCATTACATCTTCCTGACATTTCTTTATTTTCTCAAATAATTCCGGTTGGAAAGTCATACTGTATACTTTCGCTTCCTCAGGCTTGCAAACTTTAATTTCCAATTCCAATTTCTGAAATTCCTTATATATATCTTCAGGTATTGATAACACATTCAACCTTTCCTTCCGACTCAATGCGTCTGCTACCACGTTCGCTTTACTGGGATGATAATTAATCGAGCAATCATAGTCTTTGATCAACTCTAACCATCTCCTTTGTCTCATATTAAGTTCCTTCTATGTGAATATGTACTTTAAGCTTTTGTGATCCGTGAAAATCTCGCACTTTTCTCTATACAAATAATGTCTCCAAATCTTCAAAACAAAAACTATGACTGCTAGCTCCAAATCATGAGTAGGATACTTCTGTTCATGTGGTTTCAATTGCCTTGACGCATACGCAATTACCTTTTTGTGCTGCATTAGAACACATCCTAATCCTTTGTGAGAAGCATCACTATAAATTACGAAATTCTCTTGATCATCTGGAAGTGACAAAACAGGTGCCGTGATTAATCGTCGCTTCAACTCCTGAAAACTTTCCTCGCATTTGTCATTCCATATAAACTTCTCATTCTTTCATGTAAACTTTATTAATGGTGTGGCAATCCTCGAGAAATTTTAAACAAATCGATGATAATATCCCGCTAATCCTAAGAAACTTCTTACCTCGGTGGGTGTTTTCAGTCTCTCCCAATTCATAATTGTCTCGATCTTTGCCGGGTCCACTTTGATCCCTTCATTACTAACTATGTGCCCTAAGAACTAAACTTCCTGTAGCCAAAACTCACACTTCGAGAATTTAGCATACAACTTCTTTTTCCTTAAAATCTCCAAAGCTTTCCTTAAATGTTCCGCATGATCCTCTTCTGTCTTTGAATAGATCAAAATATCGTCTATAAATACAATAATGAACTTGTCCAAGTATTCCTTGAAAATTCTGTTCATCAGGTCCATAAATGCTGTTGGGGCGTTGGTCAACCCAAAAGACCTCACTAAAAACTCGTAATGTCCATACCTTGTTCTGAAAGCTGTCTTTGGTATATCTTCTTGCTTGATCTTTAGTTGATGATATCCTGATCTTAAATCAATTTTGGAGAAATACTTGGCTCCCTTCAACTGGTCGAACAGATCGTCAATTCTGGGTAACGGATACTTGTTCTTGATTGTCAGCTTGTAGAGGTCCCTATAGTCGATACACAGTCTCATGCTTCCATCTTTCTTCTTGACAAATAATACCGGGGCTCCCCACGGGGATACACTGGGTCTGATTACTCCTTTCTCTAACAACTCCTACAATTGCTTCGCTAGCTCTTTCATCTCGACGGGCGCCATTATATACGGGGCCTTGGATACTGGTTCTGTTCCAGGTGCTAAGTCGATCGCAAATTCAATTTCTCTATCTGGAGGAAGTCCTGGTAATTGGTCGGGAAACACGTCTGGAAATTCATTTACTACTGGAATATCTTCAAGTTTTGCAGGCTCCTGACTCTTGTCAATCACATAGGCTATAAAGTGCTTACATCCTTGCCGTAATAACTTCTTAGCTCGAATTATTGTTAAGAACTTCTTTACTTGTTTCTGGCCCTTGAACGTTACTATCTTTTCATCAGGCGTCTTTACCATTACCTTCTTATTTCGACAATCTATCTGGGCATCGTGCTTAGATAACCAATCCATCCCTAATATAACGTCAAATTCTCCTAACTTAAATGGTATCAAATCTACACAAAACTTACTACCAGAAATCTCAACCTCACAATTCCCACAGACTTGATTCACAGTTACACGTTCTTGGTTTGCTAATTCCATAGTCATTATTTCATTTAAATACTCTACTGGACAATTTAACTTGCTAACAAAATCTCGTGAAACAAATGATCGAGTTACTCCCGAATCTATTAACACTTTGGCACATAAAGAATTCACATTAAGTGTACCTGCCACGACATCTGTATCCTGGATAGCATCCTTCACTAACATGTCGAAAACTCTAGCCCTTGGAGTCTCATTCACTGTTGGGGTAGATCCCATAATCCTCAATGCATTACTGACTGGGGCTGGTGTCTTGCAATCCCTGGCCATATGTCCTGGCTTTCCACATTTGAAGCACGTAAATCCAATGGCTGGAACCTTCACTGTTGGATTCCGGATAGGTTGATCCTTATTTGCTGGCTCTCTTGCTGGCTGATTTCGGCACTCCCTCGAATAGTGCCTTTTCTGATTACATTTGAAACATACCACGTTCAACTTGTTACAAACTCCCCCATGCTTCTTTCCACAAACTTTACAATCTGGAAAAGTTAATCTCAACTTATTCGGCTGATTCACATTAGCTGGACGGTTGCCCTGGCCTCCGTCTCCTGCATTTTGTCTCCTGAAATTAAAATTTCTCCCTGGCTGAAACTTGCCCTTCTTAAAATTTGGAAACTTCCCTAGTTGTGACTGACCCTCACTTCCCTCAACCTTCCTTTTCTTGCTCTCTTTCTCCTTCTGTGACATCTCACTTTCTGTCTCCGCAATCATAGCCTTTTGTACAACTCCTGCATAGGTTTCCAATTCAAAGATAGCTACCTTTCTTCTGATCCATGGCTTCAAGCCTTGCTGGAATCTCTTAGCTTTCTTTCTATCAGTATCAACATACGACGGCACATACCTTGACAATTCCTCAAATTTACTCTCATAATCTGACACCGACATAGTTCCTTGCTTTAACTCTAAAAATTTCAGCTCCATCTGGTCTTGAACAAACTGAGGAAAATATTTTTCTAAAAACAATTCCTTAAACCTTTCCCAAGTAATAACATCTGTACCTTCCAATGTCTTCACCATCTCCCACCAATAGGTGGCCTCATTCTTCAAATAGTAACTTGCAAACTCAACCTTCTGCTCCTCTTTCACTTTTACCAAGGCAAATGCCTTCTCTATTTCCTTTAACCACACATTTGCTTCAATCGGCTCTAAGGAACCCTTGAATTCTGGTGGGTTTACAACCTGAAAAGTTTTGAAAGTTACCTGGGAATTGGTCTGTCTTTGTTGTTATTGTGCCAGGTGAACTGTTTATTGGGCCAAGATTTGGAGAATCTGGGCTATTGCTGGGTCTATGGGTTCTGGGTTCACATTCTGGTTTGTCTCATCTTGGTTGTTATTGTTGTTGTTGTTGGTTTCTTCATTCTGGGTGTGGGTGCGGGTATTTCTTCTGGGAGGCATTTTCTGTAAAGAATCAAACAATTTATTTAGCTTTTGAATCAAATCTTTGCATAAAGGAGAAGTTTTGTAAAACAGGAATATCTCTTTTTGAAAACAGTTGTAACTAAGTAAATTGCTTGCTTCTTTACAGAATATAAACAGTTATGGAAAATAGGGTACATGGTATCACTAGGTATACCTGATGCAATAAATAAGGTAAAGTAAAACAAGTGCGATAAAGTAAATGACAGTGCTGGAAAAGAAAAGGTATTGATATATATATGTCAAAAGTTTTAGGTGGTACAAGCGTAAAACGCTTCGAAAGTAAAAGCAAAATGGTACAACAACCTACTCACTAGTCAACATCGCTAGTCTATAAATACAACTCAAAAGTCTACTGATACACACTACACACACCTGTATATACTACATAACCATAACAACACTGCTCAGAATCTCTGACTCATGGCAAGTCTGGACCTCCAATCTCCTCAAGCTCCTCTAGAACCCACTTAGCCCACTCCACAAGGAAATCAGGGGTGATGTCCTCATGTGTAGCCTCAGCAATCCTCACAGCAGCTGCTCTACGAAACGCCTGTAGCCTCTCTCTGAGTCGCCTCTCACCACTCCCAACCTCTCTGGTACGCATGATATGTAGTAACTCCTAAATCTTACCCTGAAGGAATCGCTGCTCCATAAGGCAAGCCTCAAACTGATGATATGGGACAGGATAGGAAGAGAACTGAAAAGGTACTCCTGTAACTGAATGACTAGTAAAGCCTGAATTAGCAGGTGGGGGTCCTCTAACAGGTGGCCTCATGCCTGGAGGTGGAATAGCCTGCAGTGGTACGGGCTGCAACACCGGTGGAGGTAGAATAGCCAATGCTGGTGGAATAACAGGACGGGGATCCGATGCTGGTGCTCCAACTGAAAACTCTGAGTGATCAGCTGATACATGAATAAAAGAGTCGGCCATTGCTGCTATCTGAAATTATATCATAATATAAGAATCTCGAACCACGACGCGAATTATACTACTACTGGTTATACCGTAACACTAAACCTCTCAACGTTCTATCATTCTATTTCTTACTTCTAATCCTAACCCTCTACCCATTCCCGTCAACCTAGGCTTGTGTCAGTGACTTATAACCTGTAGCTCTGATACCAAACCTGTGGCGCCCTCCAAACCCGGGTCAGAAGTTTGGGGTCCACACACTGTTTACAACCTGCTTATAACAATAATAAAGATAATAATAATAATAATAATAATAATAATAATAATACTAATAATATGCAGTGACCCTACTTACCAACTATCACAGATCGCAACAGGTTAAAGTATGCACACAAGCCAAACACACTAATATATTACATACCGATTAAATCCCAACCATTCAAACTCAAACTGAGTATTAAACATATTACAAACTTTTACAAATTTACATTATTCCAAAAGAAGCCTACTAGCTCAGCTTCAACAGCCTTAATCCCTAGCACTCGCACAGGACTGGGGATCCTTGCTACCAACTGGTTCTTTTTTAACTGGAAAGAGTATAAACAACATCGCACAAACGAGCTAACTAGCTCAGCAAGTCACAATGACAAAACTGAGAATAATGATCATCAAGTGAATATGGTTATGATATCAAGTGAACAATGGATTATGATTTAGAATTGGATACTATATTTTTATTTTAAAACCAAGGTTAGGCTGCTGATCAGTCACACACTAACCCCGAGCAAAGCACACAACATTGCTCTAACTACTGGATCCAAGGCACACATTGGCCTAACTTGACCATTATATGGTCTGACCACGAATCTGGTCCACAATTTTATAAAAACAATCCAATTTTAACATAATAACAAAATTAAACAATAATATACAATAATCAGAATCATTAACAATAATGAGTGTTTAACAATGAAAGGGTTTCAACCCTTGTGTGGATCAATAAGGTACTTTCGAGGCTTGGATGTTGGGTAATGAAAGAATTGGATAACAAAGGAATCAATATTTCAGGGTTTCAAGAATTTGGTCTTTCAAAGCATAAGATACCATGGGTTGAGTATATAATAATTCAGTTCAGTGTTTGGTATTTAGTTTGTATGTATTTATGGAGTAGTATCGTAGATTTGTGGTTCGAGTTTGGGTATACAATAATCAATGGCTTAGAAAGAATATGGTTCATGGCTCAAGAACAATAACTGAAATTAGGGTTTAGGTTTCTATGCTTCAAAGCACTTGCAATGTCAACAAGGCTATCAAGTACTACAATATCTCAAGAGAGTTCAGAACACTTGCCTGGTATTAGCTTACTATTCTGCACTCGCTTCCAATCACAATCGTTTTACTCCTCAACTACCTGTTTCCCTTTCCTATGTCTTGCCTCTTCTGCTCACATATTATAAGAATCTATCAATCATCAACTCATAGGATTCTATTCAACACATACTTCTATCTACCCTTCATTTTACCCAAATCCGATTAACGGATTGAAAATTATGCAATAATCAAGTAAACACTGAATGTATAGACCGATAGTCAATCAACAAGTCACATATAACACATAATACATCACATAATCAATGACAAATCATTTATAAAGAAGTCTCGGGTTATAAATAGGCATTCGGGTATTTAAAATAATTTTTAAAATATTTTTCGGAATTAAAATGGGTCGTTGGATCAATTTTGGGTTAATAAACAGGGTTCGGCTGGCCAATTCTGGCTCCGAAACAATTTTATAATAATTATCGAGCCTTGGAAATAATTTAGAATAATATTTTAAAGCTCGAAACTATTTTTCGGAATTTTTAAATCATTTTTAAATAATTAAATCTAATTAAATAATTAATTAAAATCAATTAATAATTAATTAAATCAATTAATCAATTAATTTTCGAATTAATTGACCAATTAATCAATTAAAAATTAACTGAAATTAATTAACTAATTAATTCAGATTTATTTTTGAATTAAAAATAATTTTCGGAATTAAAATACTAATTTTTTTAGAATTTTCAGAAATTAAAAATGAATTTTTATAATAAAAATAAATAGGAAATATGATTTTTAAACATTTTATATACAGGAATCCTATTTTTGAAAACTTTGCCAACTACAGGGACTAATCTTCACCATCTTCAAAACTACAGGGATTAAATTGCAATTTTGCAGTTCCAGTCGCCGGAAAACCGGGGGTGGCCGGAGAAGACGATCCCGGTGTCCTCACCACACCAACACCTCCAGATCAACACTACACAATACCAGGAACTTGTTCATGCAATCAAAACATTCTAATCATCCATGGTCTGGCCGGAAATTGGCCAAGAACATCGCCGGTTTCCGGCGAACATCGTAAATCTTTAAAACACAACTCCCTTCGATCCAAGCATCCTCTGTTAACGAGCTATATATCAATCGATTGCAAATTTCATAAGGAACACAACCCACTATAAATCAACAGCTAATAACCCCTGAATCAAAAATCCCCAAATTTCAATTGAAAACATTCATACGGGTTATAAACCCTAATTTTAAAATTCGAAAATCAAACTCAAATTTGAACATGTTATTGAACTCCAAATCAGACGTATAATATACCAAAATCATCAGGAAAACAAGCTCTACAACATGCAATTATCAAATCATACAAACAATCATCCGAACAAAAAATCATATTTTTCATAAAAATAATTCGAAAATAAATAAATTTTTAGAAATTAAACCTTTGATTCTGCAGGTGTATGGATTACAGATTCTGATAGAGCTTCTCAAGACCTTCAAATCCAGTACTCAAGCTTTTCAAACAAAGATCAATGACACCTTCAAAAGTTGGTTTGATTTTTGAAACAGTTTATGAATATAGGATTTTTCTCTGTAAAATTATATATTTATCTGTCTGCAAATGATTTTGATACGAAATAAAATATGGTAAAAGGCTATTTATATTTACGGAAAATTAGTATCCCGTTGGATCATTCCGGATATAAAATGGTACGTTTATTTGTAAAAACTGATCCCGTTTATTCCGGTAAACGGCTCTTTATTTCTTTCTCTATTTATCTCTATCTCTCTTTCCTTTTTCATTCTCTCTATCTTTCTCTCTATTCTTCTTTCTCGCAATCAGTAAAAAGTGATTCTATTGATGAATTGATCAACGAACATGAATGGAATAATGGTGCCCAGTAAAGCTCCTATAAAAGTTTTATTATACAAGAAATACAAGATTTGTTTGAGATTATGGAAAAATGAGGTTATTTGGAAATGGAAAGTTGGTTAGAAGAACCTTAGTGCGTTCTTCTACTGATTCCGAGGGCGGAATCCTTATAAGGAGGGTAGATTGTAATATCCCGTATTTTTAGAATTATTATAATTATTATTTGAATATATATATGTGCTTTTATGATTTGGAAGGAATAAAATGGTGGTTATTTTATTCCTATTTGACGAGTTGGTGTTATTAAATGGTAAGGTGCTAATTGTTAAGTGTTATATCGATCCTTGTTAATTTCTAAATATATTTACTTAAATGTATTATTTTCAAAAGTTCATTTGAAAAACGATCATTTTATTGATATCGGTAAATTGAGTTCGTTTAGTAATATTAGGGATTTGATGGATATTCTGTCTGTTATGTGTTGTATGTAATATTAATTGTGTGGGACTCAGTTTCGTTTGAGGATTATTTGTATTATTAATTACTGAGTCGTATTGTTTTGTTTTTGTCCTTAAAAAGTGATTTTACTGAAAATTTAATTTCATAAATATTTAAATTATCTTTAAAATTATTTTTATGACTTTATAATTACAATAAATATTTTTGGGATTTTATAAAATTTAGAAATCAATATTTCATCAATAATTTAGCCCTGTATGATTTTCTGATTTCATTTATTTATAAAATCTGTATTTAATTCTAGAATCCTTCAAAAATTACGAAACTCATATTTATTCAAGTTTGGAATATTCTGAGAATTTTAAAATTATTTTGGGAATTTTTAGGATTAATTTTACCCGCACGTTGAATCGTTTAATTGCTAAAAGCGGGTATAAATTGCGTTTCAAAATTTGTTTTAAAATTACGAAATTTATGTTTTTATAAATTTTGGGATATTTGTAATATTTTAAGACTATTTTCGTGATTTTCTGAATTTGTTTCAAGTGCAGCTCGGTTCGTTAATTGTAAAATACGGGTATAGCGTGCAAGTCAAAAACACTTTAAAAATTATGAAAATTTTATTCTTATTACTTTTAATTATTATGAGAATTTTAAAATTATTTCAGAAATTTTCCGGATTAAATTCACCTGCACATTTCTTAGTTAAATCGTTAAATGCGGGTATGAGTTGCGATTCAAAAATATTTTAAAAATTATGAAAATTTTATTTTAGTAGTTTTTAATTATTCTGAGAATTTTAGAATTATTTTGGTAATTTTTCGAAATTTATTTGCCCGCAGATTTGTTAAATCATAAATCGCGGAACATAATCGAGCTCAAAAGAGAGTACGTGTCAATTTCTGGACATGTGTTTTGTTTATATTTCTGTTTAGATGTGTGGCAATTAAAAAAAATAAAATAATAAAAAAATAAAAAAATAAAAATAATAAAAAAATAGAAACAGATAACAAGACCACCGCCTCAGCGTTGCTCACTCCTCTCTCTCCCCTGTTGCCCCCTGTGCCACCCACTTCCTTTATTTCTTTTAACCGTACAAATCTTCACTTCCTTCTTTTTTTGTTTTGTTTTCCCCACTGTCCCAAATCCCTCCGTCTTCTCGTCTCGCTCTCTCCTCTCTCCCTGTAATATTTAATATTTTTAACTATCAAAAATTCATATCTTCTCAACCGTATATCCAAATTTTAATTATTATATATAAACGATTAGCGCTTCGATACCTATGCATAGGTATATATATTGCGAGGTTTTGAGGGGATAATTTGCGGGGCATATTTCCGTTATATTTCCGTTTTAATTTATTTTTGGGACATTAAAAAGGAGTATGACGGTGTTGATTACTCCACATGGCATCTCAGCGTGTATATGTCTATGGCTATTAATTTCGGATTTTTATGGAGATATTTTCCGGACATCAGATATTCTCCTCGGGGTGACCAGAATTTATTTTGGATGCGGATCATTCGAGTTGATCAGGACAAGACGTTGGATAAAGAATGAGATGGAATGGTATTGGGTATCTGACTTCTAGTAATAGCAGGAGCAGCATATCAGTAAAGTGTTGAACTTAAATGCGGTGATGTTTTGAGACAGAATGTCAGAATAGATGCGTCTTTGCGAGTGTGACTAACTACTAAAACCCAAAGGCAAGTATCCCTATCATCACTTATTGCCCAAGTGATATTTATTTTGAATCTTATCATGCAAGTATTGCTTTCCCTATTCTCAGTTCGGAATAGATAAATGTTTTACATATCGCTGAATTAAATAATTCTGTTTGTGCAAATGCTCATCTACTATTCTATATTCAGAATAGGCAAGTGTTTTTACTTATCCAATTATCGGATTTATAAATGTTTTGGATTTTGAGAAAAGTGATTTGGTTGCGAATATTCCTACCCAAGAATTGGGGGAATAAAATTATTTCGGGTGTCGAATATTATGACCCCTTTTTCAATAAAATGTTTTAAGATTGGATGGTTACTGGTTGCGTAAGAGGCCGAGGTATCGGTCCAGCGTGAGCTATTATACGGAAGTGTAATATCTTACAAGGCTTGTTATGCCTTTTCTGGCGCCCTATAAGTACCGTATGTCTTCGGGATACAGGTAGTACCTATATTTACGGTATGGCTGCGGGATACCGGTGTTGTTTCGTGACTGATCATCAGGAACAACATAGTGCATAATTGGTTCCAATCTAAATAGATATCTAAAATTCTTTATTGTTTTGATAATCATAGCATAAATGATTTATCAACTGTTTCTGTTTTGGAATATTGGTGAAATGCAGTTTTGATTCAGATTCTGAATTATGCTGATACTTACGTTGTTGTTAAATATCAAAGGTGGTATTAGTATAGATGATTGATGTTGACTTCAGTATGGGTGTTGTGAGCATCAAAGTTCGTATTGATATCTAATTTGACATGACAACAAAATAAGTATTAATTTGAAGAGTTCGGTTTTGAATAAAGTTTATGATTCAATCCATAATCATTGTTTCATGTTATTGTGGTTTACGATATTTCCGTAAACACTATTTTACGAGTTTTATTCTCGTCAAGATTCAAAGTATTGCTAAAGCATTTCGCTCAAAAATATCAAAATGGTTTTGAATACAATTAAGGAATCAATTCTGGGGTTCCTCAACTAAAATTTTATGATTCAGCAACTATGATTTTAAATGTTCTGCTCTAATGCAGATGTCGGTTTTATATCAAAACGACCCTATATATGTCATAATAATCTTGCTGAGCATTTCTTTCGCTCATACTTTCCTGTTTTTAAATTTAACCTCCAGTGAGGATTAGCTTGCACTGATTAGCTGCATAATTTGAGGAAGCAAAGAAGAAGCTTTTCGAAGGTGGTTGGTCCAGGGTTTGCGGACTAGTGTAAGTTTTATTATGTAAAGTTTTTTATATTATATTATATTATAATTGTGTATTGTATTTGGGCCTAGTATACTTCTTTTCGAAGTTATACTAGCGGGTTAAGTTTTAAGGTTGAGAATTATTAAAAAGAGTTTTAAAAGAAAGTGAAAAATTTATTTGTGGAATTTGGAATTCTTGTTTCTAGAACTGTAACGTTAAAAGATATTGGAGTAGTTTGGGGTCATTTATGATAATTATCTTCTGCTGGCATTTATTTATTGATTTAGCAGGTTAATTTGGATTGAAGTTTTATAGTGACGACCAAATCCTCTGACCCCGGATTTGAGGGCGTTACAATATGACAATTATCTATATTTTATTTTGGACATATAAAAATTAAAATACTCAATTAATACTATTTTTGAATATTCAAATACAAATAACACTTAACAGTTAATTCACAGAATAGATACTGAACACACATAATAATTATTTAATTAGCAAAAATAATTACACGGTATATCCCAGATATTACACTTGATGTTTTCATGAGCAAAACACCTAAGTAGATTTTACCTAGTGAAATATTGTAGCACTCGACATATAAGATCTATAGTCCCAACGGATGACTCATTACAGTCCCGACGGATGATGACTTATTATCCATTGAGTGAGTAGCTTATGTAACAATAAGTCTGTAGCACATTTCTGCATTCACCATTGTATAGATTCTGTAAGTAGTACTCAAGTCATGTTGACTTTAACTTGATATGCAGAATAGGTTGATTAATTGTACATAGATGATGTCTTGTAATTCTGCATAAATGAAATGAAGTCAAGTTCCAGTTTACTACCCGACGGATAACCTACAATGAAGTTGACGGATGATCAAATAGACAACCCGACGGATGATCAATAACTCGACGGATGATCATGAACCCGACGGATAAAGAATTCAAATATCTGTTGACCGTGACAATACAGTCACATGCGTCGAGTGGATACAAATGGAAGGTGGTAGCCTATTCAACTGGGTTTTTGAGAACAAAGAAGCATTGCCATTTCCATGCTATTATGAAGTTATTCAAATATGCTGGAATAGAGTAATGAAGTAGCATTGTAATTGATTAGATAGTTTTTGTTTTATTATCTTGTCTTATTACTTTGTAATCTTGGTGATATATAAACCAAGTAGTAGCAACTAAGATACTATCGATCTAAGCAAGGAAGCAGAGAAACATTTGTAAGCAGGATTCTTAGCATTTCTCTGTAGTCTTAGAAGTTCACTTGTTGTAAGCAGCTGTGAGCATTTCTGCACACAGGGTTCTCTCGATATATAATATATATCTCTGGTGGAATCATTCAAATCCACCAGAAAGTTTTTAAAGACTCTTGTTTTTAATTACTTGTGTTTTGATTCAGTTAAGTCTTTATTCCGCATTAAGCTAATCAATACACTTATATTTATATTTGAGTTATAACATTTTATTTCAAGAAAAAGTTTCAAGAATTCCATTCAACCCCCCTTCTATAATTCTTGTTATATTGTCAAGGGACTAACAATTGTCTTATGGATGGTTATTCAGGTTATATTCAAATTTGTATCACTCCAGAAGATCAGGAGAAAACTACCTTCACTTGTCCATTTGGTACTTTCGCCTTCAGACGAGTTTCTTTTGGTATATGTGGTGTGCCAGCCACATTTCAGAAATGTATGATGGCCATCTTTTCGGACATGATTGGCCAAAATATGGAGGTGTTCATGGATGACTTCTCAGTCTTTGGAGATTCTTTTGATGAATGCTTGCAAAATCTTGGACACGTTCTCAAGAGGTGCGTTGAGATCAACTGGTGCTCAATTGGGAGAAATGTTACTTTATGGTGCGTCAGGGCATAATTCTCGGGCACAAGGTTTCTAATAAAGGTCTTGAGGTGGATAAGGCCAAGGTGGGGGTCATTGAGAAATTACCTCCACCTATTTATGTTAAGGGAATTCGTATTTTTCTTGGACATGCAGGCTTCTACAGGCATTTT
The DNA here is from genome assembly GCF_009905375.1 of Apium graveolens. NCBI lineage: Eukaryota > Viridiplantae > Streptophyta > Magnoliopsida > Apiales > Apiaceae > Apium > Apium graveolens. The sequence continues at coordinate 219,557,693 of NC_133652.1, forward strand.
ATTAAAGACTTTTCGAAAATTTCGAAGCCATTGTGTAGTTTTCTAGAGAAAGATGTTCCTTTCAAGTTTGATGACGAGTGCCTTGCATCTTTTGAGATATTGAAGAAGAGTTTAATCACGGCACCGGTCATAACTGTACCTGATTGGAGTGAACCTTTTGAGATGATATGTGATGCAAGTGATTATGCAGTTGGAGCAGTTTTTGGGCAGAGGAAGAACAACATATTTCATGTGGTCTACTTTGCTAGTAAGACCCTAAATGGTGCTCAACTGAATTATACTACTACGGAGAAAGAACTTTTGGCTATTATCTATGGTTTTGAGAAATTTCGATCATATCTAATTGGGACGAAGGTGACAGTTTTCACTGATCACGCTGCAATTTGTTATCTCGTCTCAAAGAAGGACTCGAAGCCTAGATTGATTAGATGGGTTCTTTTACTTCAAGAATTTGAACTAGAGATCAAGGACAGAAAAGGGACTGAAAATCAAGTCACTGATCATCTCTCGCGTTTAGAGAATCCTAATGCTACTTCATTGGATATGATATTATTAAATGAATCTTTTCCCGACGAGCAGCTGTTTGGAGTGCAAGAAGAAGAACCGTGGTTTGCAGACATTGTGAACTACCTTGTGAGTAATATCATGCCTCCCGATTTATCTTATGCTCAAAGGAAGAAGTTTCTACATGAAGTGAAGTGTTATATGTGGGATGAGCCATTTCTTTTTTGTCAAGGAGCTGATCAAATCATCAGGAGATGTATTCCTTACAGCGAAACGGGGGGGGGGGGATCTTGCGAGATTGCCACTCAACGGCTTATGGAGGACATTATGGTTGAGAAAAGACAGCAGCTCGTGTTCTTCAAGCAGGTTTCTTTTGGCCGAAATTGTTTAAAGATGCTCATTAGTTTGTTTTGAAATATGATCGATGTCAACGTGTGGGTAATATGTCCAAAAGGGATGAGATTACTCTTAATGTGTTTCTCGAGGTTAAGGTCTTCGATATTTGGGGAATTGACTTCATGGGGCCATTTGTCTCATCTTGTAATAATCATTATATCTTGTTGGCGGTTTATTACGTGTCAAAATGGGTTGAAGTTAAGGCGTTGCCAACAAACGATGCGAAAGTGGTGTTTAATTTTCTTCACAAGCAGATATTCACAAGGTTTGGAACTCCAAGAGTTATAATTAGTGATGAGGGGTTGCATTTTTGCAATCGCAAGTTCACTGCTATGATGAAAAGGTATAATGTGAATCATCACATTGCTACGTCTTATTATCCTCAGACAAATGGTCAAGCTGAGGTATCTAACAGAGAGATCAAGCACATTTTAGAGAAAGTGGTGTGTCCATCGAGGAAAGATTGGTCTTTGAAGCTTGATGAAGCTGTTTAGGCGTACAGAATAGCATACAAAACTCCATTGGGAATGTCGCCGTTTCAGTTGGTTTATGGTAAGGGGTGTCATTTGCCGGTGGAGCAAGAGCATAAAGCGTATTGGGCTTTAAAGAAGTTGAATCTGGATTTGGATGCAGCTAGTAAGAAGAGGATGCTTCAATTGAATGAGCTCGACGAGTTTCGACTTCAAGCTTATGAGAACAACAAAATGTATAAGGAGAAAGTCAAGAGGTGGCATGATAGGGGTCTAGTGCTCAAATCCTTTGTGCCAGGACAACAAGTTCTTTTGTTCAACTCTCGTCTTCGTCGTTTTCCTGGAAAGTTGAAGTCAAGATGGTCAGGGCCGTTCATTATCAAAATTGTATTTCCACATAAAGCGATGGAAATTTTTGAGAATGATCCGGGCCAAGCATTCAAGGTAAATGGTCAAAGATTGAAGCATTATTATAGTGACACGACAAACCGCGAGGTGGTTAGTGCCGTTCTATTGTCCATTTGATCTCGAGATTCTACGTCAGGCTAACGATGTAAAAGAAGCGCTTCTTGGGAGGAAATCCAAGTTTGTTATACATTAGTAGGTAAGAGAAACTAGAAGAAAGGAGAAAAACACAAAAAAATCAGAAAAAGAAAAAAAATCAGGGTCAACTACATAAGCTGGGCGCGCTGGCGCTGATCAATCGCGCGGCCGCGCCATTTTTTCAGTAACCAAGCGCGCCCGCGCTGTCCTAGCGCGCGCCCGCGCCGGGTCCTGTTCGAAAAAAATTTATTTCAGCAGTTTTAATAGGTAAAATCGGGACTTTTACTCTAAAATCAATTCCAACCCGATTTTTACTCTTCCACATCCCATAATTCCCTCTCCCAATCAATTCCATTATTCCCACGATTCCCATAATCAATTCCCACTTCTATTCCTTATAGAATTCACACCTCTCCACCTATAAATACATACACTTACACACAACTTCTCCACCACATCTCAAACTCTCAAACACAAATTCTCTCTAAACACTTAAGCTTTTATTCTCTTTTCTGCAATCCCGATGGCACCCAAGAGGCAAAGAACACAAGTTGGAAGCAGCACCACTAATTCTTCATCTGCAGGTGGTGTGATGCCCAAGTTTTCTACTCCTGAGGTTGAAGAAGAGTACACGAGGTTTCTCTCAAAGCCTATTGCTAAGGAGCGAGGTTTTCTACCATCAAGGAAGGATGGGGTAAGCCATTAGAGATGATTCTCGAGATGGGCTGGGTTTCTTTTTGTGAGGCATCCGCTGCTGTGCCCATGAGTGTTGTGCGGGAGTTCTATGCAAACTCCAAGGTGGAGAAGAATGGTTTCACGGTGGTGAGGGGGAGGACTGTTGAGTACAGTGCAGAGGCTATCAGGTAGGTGATTGAGCAGCCCGCGAGGAAGGTGGGTCAGGACACTTGGAACGATAAGACTCCGGAGGACTTTGATTTGGATCTCATCGTTGCTACCCTCTGTGTGCCTGAAACTCATTGGAAGTTCAAGAGGGGCACTACTGATTACTCCATGTTCCCTGCGTCATGCATGAACAGGTTTGCACGGGCCTGGAACTCGTTTATTTATGCAAACATCATGCCATCTTCGCATGTGCATGAGATTACTGTGGAGCATGCTCATCTGTTGTGGGGGATTCTGCAGGGTGATTACATTGATTTGGGGATGGGAATATATCAGGGGATTTTGAGATTTTTGGGAAGAGGTACTACAGGAGCTATTCCATATGCATCCGTTGTGATGAAGTTGTGCGTGGCGGTTGGTGTTCATTGGCCAGCACATGAGCAGGTGCAGCTTCCCAGTGCTCCTATCGACAGTTCTATGCTATTGAGCATGCAGAAGTGATATGAAGGGAAGCCCGATCCTAAGGGGCTTGGGTATTCATATGATCATCTACCAGGTGGTGTGCCTATGGAAGCGGCTACAGCGGGAGGTTCTCAGCATGCCCTCGAGCAGCTCGGAGAGCTTAGTATGGAGAGGAGGCTGGTTCGTCACAGCAGCAGCAGGAGGCAACAAGAGCAGAGATGGGAGCTGGTTTCAGTTCGATGCAGTATAGGTGTCTCATGAGGAGGATGGATGTGATGCACAACATCCATAGTCGGTTTGCACACGATCTCACCCAGGCACTTGGGACAGCTTTTAGAGCCACCGGTGTTTACATACAGTGGCCAGTTTTTGGTGAGGATTCCGTGTATCCGCCGCTAGACACGCCTGATACTCCACCCGTTGAGGGTGATGATTCTGATTCACAGTATGTATGCCTGAATTCCTTACTATTACCTTCAATGAGGACAGTGAATATTTTAAGTTTGGGGGTAGTAGTTGAAGGAATAATTTGTGTGAGTCTCATATAGTTGCATGTTCATGATAGTTTAGTTCATATAATTTGCATATTTTGCCTTATAATTTTTTTTATTGATATTTTTATGTTATTTTGTTCATGCATTTGCATTATAACATGATCCCTTAGATATTTTTTTCCAGTTGACTTGTGATATTGATGCTAGTGTAGTGATGTCGTGTTTAGAGATGTATATCAAGTTGATTTGCATGCGAGAGATACTTGTATTTCACTAAGTCTTATAGTTTGCTAGAGTTCTAGATCATAGTCATGGTTTTTTGGTTTGTCGAGGTTTAATCGCTTGATTATATTTAGAATTTAGGATATTCTCTTAATAACAAAAGACATGGATATTTAAAAATTGGAGAAAATTGGATTTCATTTCTAGTTGTGTGGCTAGGTGTCAATTGGCTAGTAGCCAGCTCATATTGATATGAGTAGTCTAGGGTTGAACGAGATGGAGCGAAACACACTCGTTCAGAAATTTATTAAAAAAAAGAAGAAAAAAAGAGAAAGAAAAAAGAAAAAAAAATAAGTGTTATGTATAATTGATCACGAATGGGCTCTTTAGTACTCGAGTTATAAAGTTCTTAGGGGACTTTGTGTCTAGTGACCTAAGGCTTTTATAATCTGCGATCCGCTAACCTAACGCTCGCTACATAGGTACTATTATATAAGTCTTTTGTGGACCTCACTCATTGCACGATCAAATAAGCATATTTGTGTTATTTTATTATGAATAAAAGCATGAGTCCATGTTAAACTCCGATATAAGAATTGAAGTGTTATAAGTTATTTTGAGTCTAGTTTTTATTCTGTTTATAAACTAGCTATTGTCTTGATATGTAGTGAGTCATGATTGTTGATCTAGTTGCAATAGTACATCTGTAAGCATTTTCACACACGCACGTCTCTAGTTTTTAAGTTGATTTGTATGATTTAGATGATCTTTATGCGAGTAATTGCATTTGCTTAGGTATTGCTTGTCGATTGGTTTAGTTATTCTATGGGGATCGTTGCATTCATATTAGTGGCATTCATGCATTTTTATTTCTTGTTCTTTGAGTCTGTTTATGCTTGAGGACAAGCATCGATTCAAGTTTGGGTGTATGTTGAGTGGCATTTATGACACTTTATAATGCTCTAATAAGCTTTAAATTGATAAATTTGTACTCAAGTTGTTAAGTGTTTTAACGTGTTTTCGAGTGTTTTTGCATTTTAGGCATTATCTAAGTAATCAGGTGAATTAGCATTATTTTGGTGCTAATATGGTGTCTAGGTGGTATTCAAATAAAATCTCCCGAAGTCCGGCTCGAGGCTGCAAGAAAAGGAGAAAAGAAAAGAAATATTTTTTAGCAGAAGCCCAGCGCGCCCGCGCTGATCAAGCGCGCGCCCGCGCCATAACTTTAGAGAGTCAGCGCGCCCGCGCTGATCAAGCGTGCGGTCGCGCCAGATCGGGATGCAGAATTCCTGTTTTGAATAGAAGACTGATTTGATGGGGTTCTATGTGGATGAGGGCTACTATATAAATAACTCTAGGTCATTTTTAACAAAAGGGGAGACACTTCAGAGCTAAGGAGAAGACGACAAGAGATCTATAGCATGAATCAACAAAGGCGAAGATGATCTAGTTTAGTCTTGTGAATCTTTGTTTTGAGTTGTAATTTTGGATGCTCGTTTCTTGTTTTATTGAACCTATACTCTTGTGTTATACTCTGTTATTTATTCGTTATAAGGACTACGTTTGTTATATCATGTTTTCATCGGAACCCACGTTGATGATGAGTCCGATTATGGGCTAATCGTTATCGTGGGGTTCTAGCAGATTTATTTATGGATTTCTTTAGTTAATTGTTTAATGCCTTAGTATGTGGTGATTGTATGATATCCTAGTATTGGTTATGTGTATTCGTCTTGTGAACGTCACGAACTTATAAGATAGTGTGTTAATTCTTAATGAAGCGAAAGTGAATTTAAGGATTTAGAACTTGCCATGCTAGCATAGGTTCATGTATTAGTTATGCATGATTCATCGGTAATTTTAACCATCTTACTTGCCCTGTGTAATCAAGATAGATAACTTGTGCGTAAACCGTTATGTTGTCAAATTCTATAGACATATAGGGTCTCAATATAATTGGTGTCTATTCAGCTTCTATCTCTTTTGCGGATGTATGGTAGTATGGTACTCGTACAACGAAAGTTGGCGTTTATCAGTTTAGTGTTGTCTGATTAATATCATCACCATTGTATGCTAATGTTAAGAACAATAAGGCTATTTAATAAAGTATTTAATGAAGTTAGAATCCCATGTTGGTCATATATATATTCATTCAGTCAATTTTAATCTCGTAGTTATAATTATTAGTTTAATTCTTAGTTATAAACAACATCAAATTGTTATCGTCTTAGCATTAAATAATAACCATACATTGTTGCTTAAGTGCGTGAATTAATTAGTTAACCAATACAGTCTCTGTGGGAATGAACTAGAAAACTTAAGTCAAAGAGCTCTATTATGTCAAACTCGAGTACCGAGTCTATGGATGATATTCCTCTAAGCGTAAGGGAAGGAAATTGAAATGTAAGAGAACTCCACAAGCCAAAACCAGCTTAGTAATAGAGGATTGGACCAATGACGAGATCATCCCCACAACTAACCAACCAACCTCTCGGGTGATCGTCTCAGATGATGACACGTCAAATGATCGGGGCGCGTCTCCTCGTCATGACGCGTCTACTGAAATGGACGCGTCTCCTTACAGTGAGAGTGAGTTCGAGAAGAGGGTTCCTGATCCTGAAAAATATCATGTATCTCCACAGAAATATGATTCCCCCTTGAACATTGGGAGCTGATGCTGAATTGGATTTTGATTGGAAAGAGCTCGATCATCTTCTCGAAGCAGAGAAAAATGTTTGGAGAAAGAAAGAACGTAAGTTAGCCTGTTGGCCTTGATTCCACCGTAACATACTTGGAGATAGGGTGGAACATGAAATATTAAGATATGGAGGGCATATGGGCGCACCCTCTTTGCAAGATGAGGCCACATATCTTCAACCTAGGAAATCAAAGAATTCCCAGGAAGGTGCTTACTCCCAAACTAATTTCTCTGGGCGTTGGCGCGCCTTTGCTCCCTTACATTAAGAAGATCCTGAAGTGGTATGTGTTAGTCGCTAAACATGCGCTAATAATACATGCAAGTATACGAGTTCGCAAGTAGTATAGAATCTTTTCTAGTTCGTTCCCACAGAGAATGGCTTGGTTAACTAATTAATTCATGCACTTAAGAAACAATGTATGGTTATTATTCAATGCTAAGACGATAACAAATTGAGGTTGTTTATAACTAAGAATTAAACTAACAATTATAACTAAGAGAATAAGATTGACTGAATTACTATATATGACAAATATGGGATTCTAACTTTATTAAATACTTCATTCAATAGCCTTATTGTTCTTAACCTTAGCATGCAATGGTGATGACACTAATCAGATAACACGAAACTGATAAACGCCAACTTTCATTGCACGACTAACATACTACCAAACATCCACAAAGAGATAGAAGCTAAATAGACACCAATTATATTGAGACCCTATATGTCTATAGAATTTGACAACATAACAGTTTAAGCACAAGTTATCTATCTTGATTATATAGGGCAAGTAAGATGGTAAAAATTACCCACAAATCATGCATAACAAATACATGAACCTATGCTAGCATGGCAAGTTCTAAATCCTTAAATTCACTTTCGCTTTATTAAGAATTAACACACTGTCTTATAAGTTCGCGACGCTCATAAGATGAATACGCACAACCAGTACTAGGCTATCATACAATCACCACATAATAAGGCATCGAAACAATTTAACTAAAGAAATCCATAAACAAATCTGCTAGAACCCCATGATAACGATTAGCCCATAATCGGACTCATCATCAATGTGAGTTCCGATGAAAGCATGGTATAATAAACGTAGTTTTTATAATGAATAAATAAAACCAAGTACGAAACAAGAGTAAGGTTCATAAATAAGAAAAATAGCATCCCAGTTACAACTTAGAACAAAGATTCACAAGTAAAAACAAGATCTTCTTCGTCTTCGTTGAATCGTGCTAAAACGGTCTTCTTACAGCTCTCCTTGATAAGTCTTTGGCTTGATATATTATTAAAAACGACCTAAAGTTATTTATATAGCAGCCCTAATTAGCAGAGAAGTCCAGAAATCAGTCTTCTATTCAAAATAGGATTCTTGAAACCCGACCTGGCGCGGCCGCGCGCTTGATCAGTGCGGGCGTGCTGGCTCTCTGATGTTCGGACGCGGCCGCGCGCTTGATCAGCGCGGGCGCACTGGGCTTCTGCCAAAACTTGACTTCTTTCTTTTTCTTGCAAATTTCATCCGGCTTTCCACGAGCTTTTATTCCAACATCACCTTGACACAAAATTAGCACCAAAATAATGCTAATTCACCTGACTACCTGGATAATTCCTGAAATGCAAAAAAACTAAAAAACACGTCAAAATACTTAATAACTTGAGTACAAACGCATCAATTCAAAGCTTATTAGAGCATTATAAAGTGTCATAAATGCCACTCAACATACCCCCAAACTTGAATCGATGCTTGTCCTCAACCATAAACAGACTCAAAGAACAAGAAATAAAAATATGCTTGAATGCAACTAAATGAATGCAATGATCCCCATAGAATAACTAAACCAATCAACAAGCAACACTTCAGCAAATGTAGCTACTCGCATAAAGGTCAATTAAATCTCACAAATCAATCTACAAACGAGAGACGTGCGTGTGTTCAACTGCTTACAGATATACTATCACAACTAGATCAACAATCATGACTCACTACTTATTAAAGCAATCGCATGCTTATAAATTGAATAAAAGCTAGACTCAAAATAACTTATAACACTTCAATTCTTATATCATAGTTAACATGGATTCACGCTTTTATTCACAACAAAATAACAAAAGTATGCTTAATTGATTGTGTAATGAGTGAGGTCCACAAAAGACTTATACAATAGTACCCATGTAACGAGTGTTAGGTTAGCGGATCCCAGACTATAAAAGCCTTAGGTCACTAGGCACAAAGTCCCCTAAGAACTTAATAACTCGAGTACTAAAGAGCCCACTCGTGATCAATTATACATAACACTTATTCTTTTTTTTTCTTTTTTTTTCAATTTGTGAACGAGTGTGTTTCGCTCCATCTCGCCCAACCCTAGACTACTCATATAAATATGAGCCGACTACTAGCCATTTGACACCTAGCCACACAACTAGCAATGAAATCCAAGTTCCCTAATTTTTAAATATCCATGTCTTTTTATTAAGAGAATATCCAAAATTCTAAATATAAACAAGCTATTAAACCTCGACAAACCAACAAATCATGATCATGATCTAACACTCTAGCAACCTATAAGACTTAGTGAAATACAAGTGTCTCTAACATGCAAATCAATTCGATAAGACTTAACATCACTAAATACGATATCACTACTCTAGCATCAATATCACAAGTCAATCGGAAAAATCATCCAAGGGATCATGTTATAATGCAAAAGCATGAAACTAAATGAACAAATATCATAAAAACTACCAAAAATAAAAAAAAACTACATGGAAAAATATGCAAACTATATGTACCAAACTATCATGAATATGCAACTATATGCGACTCACACAAAACATATTCCTTCAACTACTACCCCCAAACTTAAAATATTCACTGTCCTCAGTGAAGGTAATAGTAAGGAATTCAGCCATACCTACTGCGAATCAGAATCATCACCCTCAACGGGTGGAGTGTCAGGCGTGTCAGGAGGCTGATATACGGAGTCCTCACCAAATACTAGCCACTGGATGTCAACACCGGTGGCTCTGAAAGCTGTCCCAAGCGCCTGGGTGAGATCATGTGCAAACCAACTATTGTAAGGCATATGTCATAGCCTATTTGTATATTCGAGGATTTAACTCAACTCAAATAAGAATGTAATAAGTAAATAGTGGATCTACCGTCAAAGAGATCTCGCAAAGTAACATCTGTCAAAGGATTCAGAAACAAGGTTCATCTACAGACTTGAGGAATTAACTCACTGGAAGAAGCTCAAGAAATTGATCAAGCCTCAGTGATACAAATCAAGATTGTGGATTTAATCAAGTGACAGAGATCTCGTCAGGGTATCAGAGAATTACAAGGATTTAATCTGAAGAAAATCAAGTTGTCAAAGTCAAGACATGAAGAAACGTCACGGAAGTTAGTCACTCATGAACCAGACAGTACATCGAGTGTCAACATTGAAGTGGTGGAATTGATTCATAATTTTCAGTGATTTTCAGAAGATTTGTAGAAGAATGGTTGCTGCTCAAGATTGGTATTAATTCTCTATTAATTAATTAAGTCATATAATTTAATTAAGAAAATAAATTATATCTGCAAAGATTAATTTATTGATTAATTGAATTAATTGATTAATTAATTCTGAATTAATATTAAGGATTTTCAGAATTTTAATTGGATTAAAATCTGTTTTAAATTCAACAAGACAACCGTTTGTATTAGTATGACAATCGGTATGACAATCAATAGTCATACCGAAAGTCATGCTAGTACAAATAAGTCTTGCGAAAGTTACACTGGGAGGAGATAGTCTTGCTAGTTCATTTTAATAGTCATACCGAAAGTCTCTCCAGTTCAAAGGATAGTCTTGCTAGCTATTGGGATTGTCTTGCTAGTTTAAAAGGATAGTCTCACCGAATGTCCTAGCAGCTAAAAGGATTGTCATGCCAGCTCTATTCAAGTCTGTTGATTTGTTAAAAAGGAAAGCAGCAGAACAGAAGTCATACAATCAACAAAGAACACAACTCAAGAACAAAGCAGCCGCCTCTGAAACATTATATCTTCTCTGCTAAATTCAAGATCAAATTTCTAGTTTGCAAAGTTAAATCCAATCAACTAGAAATCATTCTCTTGTTCTTGTGTAACAATCTAGCGAATCAAAATCCCTAGAACTTAATCTCAAATCAAGTTTAGCAATTGATTCTAATTATTGCAAAAATAGAAAAAGTTCATGTCGAATTTATTCTAAATTTGTGATAATTAATTTGAGATTAATTCCTTGTAATCGATACAGTTGTTGTAACACCTTTCAAGTTTAATAATATTTTTATTTAACTTGAATTTTGTTTCATATTTTTTATTCCGCATTTAATTCGATTATTCGGTACTATTTGTATTCAACCCCCCCTTCTACAAACACATTGGGACCTAACAATTGGTATCAGAGCCTTCTGATTAACGAACAAATCAAGATCCTAGACTTTTGTGATTTTTCAACTCCTTGAATTTTTATTTATTCAAAAATTCATAATGACTTCACAAAAAGTTGGAACCGTTAAAATTCCACTATTTGATAAAGAAAATTATATCATGTGGAAGAAGAAGATGCTATTATTTTTACAAGTTGCAAATCCCAAATATCTGAACTTGTTAAAGAAGGGTCTAAAAACTCTGATGGTTATTGAACCAGAGGTGATAGTAGATGATGTTGTGATTACCAAAGCTAGAACCTATCCAAAAGAGCCTGAAGATTTTACTCCTGCTGAGAAGGAAGAAGCCTCTTTGGATGCCAGCCTTCAATTAATATTAATTGATTCCTTTGATCCCTTGATGAACAGACATGTGATGAACTGTAAAAATTCCAAACATATGTGGGAAACTATTGAGGTGATTAATGAAGGCACAGAGGAAGTTAGGGAGAACAAGTTGGAGATCCTAACCTCTGAGTATGAACATTTTAAATCAAATCCAGGAGAAGGAATTACTGAAGTGTTTGAGAGGTACAATGCGTTGATCCACAACCTGAACATAAATGGAAAATTTTATTCAATCAGGGAGGTCAACAAAAAGTTCCTTTTAACACTGCCAACTCATCTTGAACATAGAATCACTGCCATTAGAGAAGCTAGAGATCTGAGCGAGATTTCTTTGGATAGACTCTATGGTGTGTTAAAAACCTATGAGTTGGAGCAGATTCAGCAAAAGGAAGTCTACGGGAAAGATAGAATGGTTAGCACATCTACTGCTCTTGTAGCTGAAGGTTAATAACAACAACAATCTCAATAGTTGGAGAGAATGGTACAGTTTTCCAAGGCTGAGGAAAATGTGTTAGTAGCAGAATATGATCCTCCTACTACAAATCAATCATGTGATGATTTTTATTCCTTAGAAGAGCTAGAGCAATTGGAAGATGAGTCAATGGCCCAAATTGTCAAAAGATTCTCCAATGTCAGATTCAAGAGGAATCCCAAGCTTAAGTACAAGTCCAACGATAACAAATTCCAGAAAGGTGGATCTTCATCCTCTAACACCAGCAGTGGTGGATACAAAACATGGATGGTTGATCGGAGCACCATCAGATGCTATAACTACAATGAGTTGGGACACTTTGCCACAGAATGTAGGAAGCCAAAGCAAGTAAGGAAGAACTCTTATGATTCAAATCAGAAGAGTAACTCTAAAAGGGCTTATCTGGCAAAGGGAAGAAGCTGGGATGATACCGATAGTGAAGATGAAGAAGAAGGGAATCTTGCTCTTATGGCTATTGATGGAAAAGCTTCATCGTCAAGAAAAGAGGTAAAATATACTGATGCTAAATTGGTTTATCATCTAGGAGGTAACTTAGATAATGCACGTCGTGATAATGAACTGTTAAGTTTACAGATCAAAGACCTTGTGAAAGAGGTCAATGAATTAAGACTTGTGCATATTAATCAAGACAAATTAAAAGAACAAGTATCTTTTCTAGAGAATAGAGTTGACTATTATAGAAAACTCGAAACTATTCTCAAAGACAAGATCACCGGTCTTGAGACTAAGGTTAGAGCCTACTTCAATTCTTGTTCGAAGGCTAAAGAGTTCTACAGTAAGCAATCTGTTAATCAAACATCTGGAATAGGTTATGATTACAATGTTGCTATTGGAGAATTAGGCATAAACTCCCCTCCTCATGTCTGTGCTAAAGGGAGGGAAGTACCACATGTGCTTAAGGGTGTTAATGAACCCCTCTATAAACCATCAATTGCTGAACCATTTGATGCGACCTCTTCTATTATTCAAGAAGAAATGCGTGCTGGAGATCTTGCTAATGAGAAGGTTGTTTCCAAGTCGAGTGTGTCGAAAGTTCCAATCAAAGTTGTGAAAGCAACTGAGACTAACTCAGACACACATGAGTTGGAAAACAAAAATGCCATGACTACCATGCATAAATTACCTGCTGTTAATCACTCTCATAAAGCATGTGGTGTTTCTAATTGTATGTCTTCTGCTTTTAATATGATGTATGCTTATTTTAATGGTAAGCATGTTTCTAATATTAAGACTACTCCTCGTCAGCATGTGAATAACAAGAAGCATGATAGGTCTAAGACTGCTAGTCCTTCTAAGGCTAGAAAGGAGATATTTGTGCCTAAGCCTAAACAGAAATTTGTTAAGGCTATTTATAAGGTCAAATGTTCAGTCAGTGAGAAAGTTGAGACCATTAAAATTAAAAATGTTGTTTTGCCTGACAAAGGACAATTCTACAAGTATGCCAGGCCCAACCAAGTTTGGGTTCCGAAGAAGGTCTAATCCATTTGTAGTGCAGGGCATTAAATAGGTGTAACCGGTAGTGTGGATTCTTGACAGTGGATCATCAAGACATATGACCGGAGATAGAGCCCTGCTATCAAATGTGGTTGAGAAAGCTGGCCCCATGGTTACCTTTGGAGATAACAGCAAAGGTTTATCTGAGGGATATGGCTGCTTGCAAGCTGGGAATGTTATCATTGAAAATTTTTATATTGTGCTAGGTTATTATCAGGAAGCGGTATCTAACATATAGCACCAGTGACGAGACTTGAGAATATTACGACATATCAGGCACCTGCTACACATTACACTTAGAATTGGACTCTAGTAAGATGTGTACAAGTGTACTCCTGGTTGGTGAGTCAAAAGAGGAAGTCAATGCACCATAGTTCATGGACTTTGCAGCTGCAGATCTATTGGACTATGCAGTCTCTTCTTCACAATCTCACTTCAGGTTGGTATGAACTAGTGTACTACTCAAGCAATCATCAAGGATATGGTATGACACTCTAACTGAAATTATAATTTAATATGAACTAGTAGAGTCGTCATATTTATAACTCTCTTATCACTAGGCACAATCATATTGTTTTATATGTGCAGTGATATATTGATAATGCTATCATTGAACTCAAACTTCTTTCTATATTAGTGATTTCTTATATCATGTAAAATCTTTTGAAATCACTATTGTAAATCACTTTCTCTCTATTACCATATGTTCTGTGATACAGGTTCAGTCTCCAATGACTTTCTTTCATTGACAGTCATGAGGTTGAAAACCCAAAACATCTATCCCAGACTGTAAAGACAAACAGAGAAACAGAACCAACCAACACTCTCTTACCACTAAATATAGTACGAATGAGCGTGAGGGAGATAGTGCCTTAGTGCACCACATAAGAAAGGTTCTGTAGTCAACCCAGTAGCTCTGTCTCCTACATAGATGAGTAGTATTTAAGCCGAGACAACTGCTAGCCCCCATACATCTTCGCAAAAAGATGTAATGGCTGAAAAGGCACAAAAATAGTTACTAGATTCATTCTCTCAACAGGGTGCGTCTATTGAAATTTGCCTGTCGGCCAAGGTATCCGATGTAGTATCACCACTTCAAACATAAACAATTCTTGATGCACAAGGAGAGGTCACACACACAAAGGATGAGTTGACGGAAACAAGAGTTTCGACCATTTTAAGGTCAGATTCGATTGTTCAAGGTTCGTTAATGGACCAATTGCCTTTACAGGTGTTAGGAGAGGATACTGATCCAAAAGCCATATGTCAATGGTCAGTGTCTACCTCCCCATGCTTAAATCCCCTGGATGCATCTGCAAATAGTGGATCTGACATAGGTGCAGATCCGCAACTTGTTGATAATGATTCAGATATTACCTGATGAGTCACAAGGAAATGTCTTCACAGACATTAGAAGGGAACCTTGATCTTTATGCTAAATTCTTTGGATCATTGTTTACCTTCCCAGAATTCAAATCTGGAACCCTAAAAGGGAAACTAGCAACTTGTAGATTATGACTCAGATTCATCTGACGAGTTTAACAAGGATGGGGATTTGCGAACTCCCATTGCACCACCTGTGACCTCCTTAAGGATGGCTAAGGTGATTTTCCTTGCAGGTAAAGCTGAATTTTGGAGCTATGAGAGGAGTGATACATTTGTGAGAAAAGAGTGAAACACATGTGAGGTACACTAAACAGAATCACACACTCACAGTGAGGAAGAAAGAGAAACACTTGTTATTTCTTTTCCAACCAAGTGAAATATGAGAACTCCTTCAGACGACGGCATACATTCCTTCTTTAAGGGGGAGATAAAAGCTTAAGTAATAGTTTGGAGGATTCCTCAACTAAGGGGGAGAAATAGCAGGGAGGAAGAAAAAGATGAAGAACATGTACACTACACCACACCATTGTTGTTTGTAGCTACGGATCCTGTTGTACGAGAGAGGTGGTAAACACAAGGTGATTTTCTAGTAAGGGAAGAAGCTGTTAGGGGAGTACCATTGGTTTTTATCTGCGGATCCTATTGTACGGGAGAGGTGGTAAACGAAGGTGATCTTCTTTAATTAGTTGATTCTCATAGGGGGAGAAGCAAGAGAGATATGTGCTTCTCAACATGAAATGTGGTTGTACAAGTGAAGATGAAACTACTTGAAGATATGTTCACTCTAGAGGAACATCTACTTGGAATCTGGAAAAGGTTAAATGTTATCCAGAACCTTTCTGCTATTTACTTTGCATTTCTGTTTATATCTTTTTCTTATTTGTTAGTTGAGTTATCCTCTAGGTATTTGTGTGTTATTGTCTAACAAACAAATAGGGGGAGATTGTAAGGCATATGTCATAGCCTATTTGTATATTCGAGGATTTAACTCAACTAAAATAAGAATGTAATAAGTAAATAGTGGATCAACCGTCAAAGAGATCTCGCAAAGTAACATCTGTCAAAGGATTCAGAAATAAGGTTCCTCTACAGACTTGAGGAATTAATTCACTGGAAGAAGCTCAAGAAATTGATCAAGCCTCGGTGATACAAATCAAGATTGTGGATTTAATCAAGTGACAGAGATCTCGTCAGGGTATCAGAGAATTGCAAGGATTTAATCTGAAGAAAATCAAGTTGTCAAAGTCAAGACATGAAGAAACTTCACGGAAGTTAGTCACTCATGAACCAGACAGTACATCGAGTGTCAACATTGAAGTGGTGGAATTGATTCATAATTTTCAGTGATTTTCAGAAGATTTGTAGAAGAATGGTTGTTGCTCAAGATTAGTATTAATTCTCTATTAATTAATTAAGTCATATAATTTAATTAAGAAAATAAATTATATCTGCAAAGATTAATTTATTGATTAATTGAATTAATTGATTAATTAATTCTGAATTAATATTAAGGATTTTTAGAATTTTAATTGGATTAAAATCTGTTTTAAATTCAACAAGACAACCGTTTGTATTAGTATGACAATCGGTATGACAATCAATAGTCATACTGAAAGTCATGCTAGTACAAATAAGTCTTGCCGAAAGTTACACTGGGAGGAGATAGTCTTGCTAGTTCATTTTAATAGTCATACCGAAAGTCTCTCCAGTTCAAAGGATAGTCTTGCTAGCTATTGGGATTGTCTTGCTAGTTCAAAAGGATAGTCTAACCGAATGTCCTAGCAGCTAAAAGGATTGTCATGCCAGCTCTATTCAAGTCTGTTGATTTGTTAAAAAGGAAAGCAGCAGAACAGAAGTCATACAATCAACAAAGAACACAACTCAAGAACAAAGCAGCCGCCTCTGAAACATTATATCTTCTCTGCTAAATTCAAGATCAAATTTCTAGTTTGCAAAGTTAAATCCAATCAACTAGAAATCATTCTCTTGTTCTTGTGTAACAATCTAGCGGATCAAAATCCCTAGAACTTAATCTCAAATCGCGTTTAGCATTTGATTCTAATTATTGCAAAAATAGAAAAAGTTCATGTCGAATTTATTCTAAATTTGTGATAATTAATTTGAGATTAATTCCTTGTAATCGATACAGTTGTTGTAACACCTTTCAAGTTTAATAATATTTTTATTTAACTTAAATTTTGTTTCACATTTTTTATTCCGCATTTAATTCGATTATTCGGTACTGTTTGTATTCAATCCCCCCCTTCTACAAACACATTGGGACCTAACAGCTATGGATGTCGTGCATCGCATCCATCCTCGTCCCTAGACGCCTATACTGCGTCGAACTCAAACCAGACCCAACATCTGCTCCTGTTGTCTCCTCCTGCTGCGACCAGCCAGCTTCCTCTCCTAACTGTGCTCTCCAAGCTTCTCTACGGGCATGCTGAGAACCTCCCGCAGTAGCCTGATCCATGGGTACACCTCCTGGCAGATGGTCATATGAATACCCAAGCCCCTTAGGATCGGGCTTCCCTCCATACCACTCTTGCATGCTCAACAGTGTAGAACTATCAATAGGAGCACTGGGAAGCTGCAGCTGCTCATATGCGGGCCAATGAACACCAACTGCCATGCACAACTTTGTCACAAAGGATGCATACGGAATGGCACCTGTAGTACCTCCTCTCAAGAATCTCAAAATCGCCTGATAAATCACCATCCCCAAATTAATGTAATCACCCTAAAGAATACCCCACAGTAGAAGAGCACGCTCCATAATAATATAATGCACATGCGAAGATGGTATGATGTTAGCACAAATAAATGAGTTCCAAGCCCGTGCAAACCTGTTCATGCACGATGCGGGGAACATGGAGTAATCAGTAGTGCCCCTTTTGAACTTCCAGTGAGTCTCAGGCACACACAGAGTCACAATGATCAGATCCAAGTTAAAGTCCTCAGGAGTTTTATCGTTCCATGTGTCTTGACCGGGCTTCCTCATGGGCTGCTCAGTCACCCTCCTAATTGTATCAGCAATGTACTCTACAGTCATCCCCCCAAACACCATGAAGCCATTCTTCTCCGCCTTAGCGTTAGCATAGAACTTCCGCACAACACTCATGGGCACAGCAACGGGAGCTTCACAAAAAGGAACCCAACCCATCTCAAGAATTACCTCCAACAACTTACCATCCTCCCCGACGGTAGAAAACCACGCTCCTTAGCAATTGGATTTGAGAGAAGCCTCGTGTACTCCTCTTTAGCCTCAGGAGTGGAAAACCTTGGTCTCACGCTGTAATAACCCCAATTTTTGGGAATTTTTGAAACCCTTATGAATAGTGTTTTTGCTGAATGAGAAAACTTTTCAGGCCACACTATGTAGGGGTTCTGATATGGATATTCTGAGATTTTATTAGTACTTTATATGGGATATAAGTGTATGTAAAGATCGTCAGAATCCAAATCCGAACACTTTGATTTTCCCGGAAATACACTAGATACGGAGAGAATTGAGTATAAGGTAACAGGATAAAAAGGATTTAAATTAAAGGATTATAATGAGGATCATAAAAAGGAATATAATGTATTGAGAAAGGTTAAGGGAACCTAAGTAATAAGATCCCGGGTATGATCCTTCAAACGATAAACGAGAATGAAAGTTAAGCGAACCGTATAACAGATCAGCGGTCATTAGGCAAACAATTAGGAAGTTAATCAAAGGGATTAGAGAGAGTGATGTCACCCAACCAACGAGAAGAGGACAAGGAGGGAAGGATGACATCACCACATGACATAGGCATGACATGGGAAAGAAGGAGGTGTGGTTGAATGAGAACCACACAAATTCAAGGGCAACAAGGTAATTGACTAAATCAAACACAAAATCAAATCAACCAAGCCAAGCAAATCATTTCATCAAAACACAAAAAAATCAATTCTCTCATTCCAAGCAAGCTTGCTCTCGGCTTTTACTATTTCAAAAGGGGAAGAAATTCAAAACTCAAGATCCAAGCCTCCTAAATTGGTAAGATAATTCCCTAATCATCTTTATGCTTAGTTAGGGCTATATCATGAGTTTAAGCCATTAATTCCTTCTCAATCTTCTTCACTTAATCAAAGAAGAAGACTATGAATAGTGTTTTCAAGTTTTTAACTTGAAATCTTTCTTGATTTCCTTGAAGATCCAAGCATTCCTAAGACTTCTCAAAGCTTCTTAAGGCTTCCTAGATCCTCCCACCACTTCAAGGAAGGTATATCATCTCCAAACCCTAGATTCCTATGTATTATAAGATGATTTTGATTAGTAGGGTGATATTGTAGCTTGATGTTTGTGATTTAGAGTTTGGGAGTGAAATGGTATTGAAATGGAATGGTAAATGTTGTTGTTTTGATTAAAAGAACTTAAGTATGGTTAAAGTTAAGCTTAGGCATAAGTATGAATGTTAAAATTGAATTGGTTGGGGTTGTTATGATGTGATAAGGATGGATGTTGGTTGTATGTTGGATTGAGGTTGAATTGGGTTGGTTTTGAATGGTTTAAAATTTGGGAAATCGCGTAAACATAGCCGTCGTAACGTCCGATTTTCTTTAGACTGTTTTTGTGCATAACATTAGGACCCGAGAACCCCCTGCTAGATTATCACCATTTCCATGTCTAGATAGCTCATGTTACGAGCTTCGTTTTGATATGTAGTTCGTTCGATTCCGATGCACGGTTTAGGAGAAACGACCATTTCAAGTAACGGCATTTCGCGAACGAAACTTTTCCCCTCGCCTTACTTTGAAACATAGGTTAAAGACCAAAAAGGACTAATTGAAGTATGAAACATTTATGGTAAGTGTGTTAGGCAGTTGGTAAGACACTCGCGAAGGAATCGCCTTAAAACTCGTAAAGGTTAAATTATTAAAAATGGTTGAGCCGAGGATACTCGAGTGACTTAAGTGAATCAGTAAACGCAAAATAAGCGTTAGAGTCTAAGTTAGTTAAAGTATAGATTTACAAGTGACTTTGGTTTAATTCCAACTTACTTGTTGTTTATAGGTTACCAAACTCGTCCCGAGCCTTTTATCACCCCAAGTCGCTCAGGCAAGTTTTCTACCCGTTATAACTGTTGTTGTGATGAATATATGTATTTGCATTATCTTGCGATAGATGCATGTTGGTTAATTAGCAAATGTTGTAATATATTGAAGCATGCTGCCATGGTATATATATATGCATGCCTGTTTCGTATTCTTTCCATATATATCTGTTGATTCAGTTGATAATACCTATGCTAGAGGATAGCGGTAATTTGCATATACCCTTAGTACAGGGACCCAAAGGTGAAAATATTTTCTAAAACCGGGAGTCGAGGATCCCGAGTAGATTTTGTATATATGGATAAATATATATATATATATACTTATATATATATATATGGTCATAGTTTTCAAAACTATTAATCGAATAAGGTTTATTCGATAACTTTAACTTTATTTTATTATTGAATATTATTTCGAATATTATTCGAAGGCGTATGACTCCTTTATATTAAATGAATATTATTTTGAATATTCATTCGAGGACTTATGACTCCTTTTATTTTATTATATGAATATTATTTTGAATATTCATTCGAGGACTTATGACTCCTTTTATTTTATTATCTGAATATTATTTGAATATTCATTCGAGGGCTTATGACTCTTTTATATTATTTATTGAATATTATTTGAATATTCATTCGAGGGCTTATGACTCAGTTTATATTACTTAATGAATATTATTTGAATATTCATTTGAGGATCTATGACTCCGATTATTTGCTGAGATATATTCTTTATTTTATTAAAGAATAAGGTGTCAATAATGAAACTTATTTTCGATTATTCAAATAAAGATAGTACTTTCATATAAGTATATCTTTGGCTATTTAATACTCGTTTCAAGTATAAGTTTTAATACTTCCACTTCAATTATTTTTATAAAGATTATTCTTTATGGGAATATTATTTAAATAATAATATTCAGTCATTTTCTAAATATTCTGGGGACTGATTTACTTCATTAAATCAGCTTTACTCCAAACACTCTATAAAGTGTTTTCGAGTCTTCAAAATGATTTTTAAAAGTTAGAGCGGATCCCAAAACTCATTTTTATATTTAAGATCTTCCTTTTTAAGGGGATTTAAATACTCGCTCAAAACCTGAGGGATCTGGCTCTGTGGTGTATTTTATATTCGCAACACGGTTGCAGTTTTGGTAAATGAATTGATTACTTACCCAACGTTCGGGAAGTAAGTCCATCTATTGAGTCGGCATAAGCAACATGGGCTCAGTGGGCGTCCATGATAGTGTAAGTGGCTCAGTGGGAGTCCATCAAATGCATAAGTGGCTGAGTGGCAGTCCAGCATAAGGTCCTATTACGACCAGGGTGATGACTAGTGGGGAATTCGTCCATCTACTAGTAGAAAAGGTTACTTATGGGTATCTTTGCCTGATCAGCAAGATATCTGGTTTATGCCAAAATTCTTTTCCTTTCCAAACTTATTGGATATTGCAATTCTGTTCATACTTTACATGACAGAGGTTTTCAGGAAATGTATAAAGGAAGATGTATATGTGGATATATATATATATCAGAACTTAATGAAGTATGTCATAACTTCATTTCCTTTAATAATATTTTAAAGATTTAATCTATTCAAATCTTGTCTTGTAGTCTCATCTATGTGATGAACTGTTGAAAGCTCATTATACTTTGAACAATGGTAGTTCAAGTAGCTTTATAAATGATATAAGTGTAGTGAAGTATTTGGTAACTTCATCTTTTAAACTTATATCTAATTAATAATTGTCTTATGAGTGACAAAGATTTTCAGAAAAACGTTGAGACAAGGTTAGATATATGAGATCACCTTGCAACGATATTTTTTATACAGTTATACACTGTGACTTTGTGTATATTATGCATGGAAGAGGACTTCCAATATTTTGAAAAGTATATATGTATATATACTGAATATTTTGCGACTTCATCGCATTAAGATATCAAACTTGGTTCATTTCTTTTGACCAAGACTTTCATGAGTATTATGAGTAGGCTCATATATTGTTAATCATTATACATATTATTTTGGTGGGCTTGCTGCTCACCCTTGCTTTCTTCTTTCATCACACAATATCAGATAGATAAGATGAACAGGACCAAGCTCCCAATTTGCAAGCGGATAGGAAACGTTCCGCAGCTTTCTGGAAGCGTTGAGGCCGCTGTAGCTGAGGTAGAAATTACCAATAGGCTAAGTTTTCAACTAATAATGTACAAGACTTATGTATATTATAAATTGTAATAATGGCAAAGAAATGTAAATTATCCAGAAAACCTTTTAAGGTGTATTGACATATAATTGTGGAATAAAACGACTTGTGATTATTTTTGGATATTCATCTCTGAGACTATAACTTGTGGTGTGTGTGCTTATTGTGGGGTCACAGTACAGAGTAGTTGATTGTGTATTAAGATTGGGTGTTATTAAGGGAAATGGAACTCGTGACAACCCGGATCCCCGACCCCGGATTTGGGGGTGTTACAGAAGTGGTATCAGAGCCAAGCGTTATAAACCTCAGAGATGATGGGACGTTAAGATAATAAGTTCACTAAGATAATAAGAACTCTTGCCAAGTTCATAGTCGGGCTACCTAACGTAGCACTGACAGTTAAAACCCTTATGGGAACCCTTATAAGTATCGTGATAGTATCATATTTCATTCTCGTATAGGGCAGCGGGGCACCGAACCTTGAGGTTCAGGAGCATCAGCATGAGGATGTTTTATTACAAGTTGGAGATCAAATTGTGAATCCGATGGAGTACCCTAATGAGGGACCGGATGAGGTTCAGATAGAGAATGTTGCGGTTGAGGATGTTATTCCGGAAAGGATTGTGGCTGAGGAGGATCTCATGGAGGATCTTGATGAGAATGAAGAGAGGACCGCTGAGGAACAGATGACCGTAGTCAGGGCGACTACCAGAGCAAGAATGGCCGTGAGGGTGGCACTAGAGGATGAAGAGTTACCAAGGGCACAAAGGTTAATAAGGGCAGAAGGAGTGGGGCCTTCCACGACCCTAATTATACCCGTATCAGACCCTCTTCCAGAGGCTCCTGTAGACATCCATGAGGTTCCACCAATTCCTGTTCCCTCCCCTGTACAGAGCCCAGCACATACTGAGGAAATGCCACCTTTATCCCCTGCACCATTGTCACCTGAGACCGTGCTTGGTTATCCATTTGGATCTCCTGGGTCTGCACCACCTGCACCCCATGGACTGCTAGATGCTACCACTCAGGCTTCTCTTATCGCTGATTATCATATGACTTTGGGTGGCCTGTCAGAGGCCCGGAATGTTAGGAGTGATCTGTTGGATCGACTTACTGCACCAAGGATTGAGGGTGGGACACTTCCGGCAGGATTAGCGTATAGCATGGAAAGGATTGAGGCTACCACCCGTGTTACAGCTAGAGGCCATCTTGAGGGTCAGGTTGATCCAGCTCAACTTGCGACTATCTTAGACCTCATCACCTCTGTGATGGAGCAGGTTAGGGATGTCGTGCGTGCTCGCATCTCTTAATCCATGGTAGTGTGCAGAGCTAGAGCAATCAAACAAGGGTTTCATGTAGCACCGCTTTTGGAGGATTAGCCTAAGTTATGAATGATTAGTTTTAATGACGAGATGACTATCTATAGTAGTACTTTTGGGATAGGAGCGATAAGTTCATATGATGTAATCCTCTTTAATATGTTCAGTTGTTGTACCCTCCTAAGAGAGAGACCACCCGCTGGTGAAAGACCAAGGAAGGCACGGAGCAAGAGATTATAATAAACTGATTTAAGTTCAGTCAATTGTTTTCAGGAAAGTACTTCCCAAGGTTATAGAGATAGAGTAAAAGCTTTAGAGCCAGAACAAAGGCAGACGAGTATGATGAATTATGAATCTAAGTTGTAAAAGTTGTCAAGATTCGTTCTAAGGACACGAATCCAGAATGACGGGATGTTTGAAATCAATGCTTATGTTGTGTTGGTTCATGAAATAATGATAAGAGATAGGGAAATAAAAAGGAACTGAAGTGGAAAGGGATATAAAGGCAATAGAGTTTGAGGTATGATAAGGGAGTCGGGTATGAGGAAACCCTAAAGACTCGTAGCAATAGAAATAGGAAAGTATGTAATCATTGGTATGAGGGTGATTCACCATGAGTTAAAGTTGATGGTTGAAGGCATACGAGTTATGTACATTTTATCCCCTTTAAGTTGGGAGGATTCAAGGAAACCTTTAGATAGTTCGAAGGATAAATAATAAGACGCGGATAGACTAAAGAGACAAGAAAGTAAGAAAGTAGGAAAATTGGATGAAGGAAATGACCTTCAATAATGTGAAATGTAAGACCGGTGGCTCGATACTCAGAAAGGGAGACGCCAGGTATGAGAGATATCCCAACATTGAGGTGACTGTTGAGATAAACAAAAAAAGTAAATAAGGAATTATTAAGAAGAAGTTCACGTTGAACATGACCAATATCTTCCAGAACATCCATGTTATCATTACCAAATCAGGAAAGAAAAGCGGATGACCATTGTTATCTTTTGGAGGCCATATAGATTGACCTCAATTTGAATAAGGATGCTATTATGAAGTTAGGTATAGACTATCGAGGTGGGAATGATGAATAAGATAATCTATCAAGGATATATGACTTGATTTATCCGTGGAAGGATGCAGGTACCTTTTAAAGGTGGAATTAAGGATAGAACATTGGTAACTTAAAATGAATCCTAGGGGACTGCATAAAGGTTGGCATGTCACCCTTAATAGGGACAGTATGAGTTTTGACAGTATGATTTGGAAAGGGTTAAGGTAACAACAACCTTTAAGAATCAGTGGAGAAATTTTTCAGAAGCATATAGACAATGGTTCTAGTATTAGTAAATGGTATTGTGATATACCCTGTATCTAGGGAATACAGGAGGAACGATTGAAGGATAACCTTAGAGGTTTTATAAGGAAAAAGGTAATATTAAAAATTCTCAAGAATAGAAATGTGGATAAAGGAAATATGACGTAATTATAATAATGCCAAGTGGGGCACGTGTTGAACCACGAGAAAGTATGAATCGAACCAGTAAAGGTCGAAATTGTTCAGGGCAATTAGGGCCCAGGATAAAAGATGTTCTAAGTATGATTGAGAATCAGTCTTGACAGTGATTAGCCTCTAAAGACTGAGGCAATAACTTATGGAAAACATCTTCACTCAAGCAGTGATCGGAAATAGGGTAGAAAATTTGTGAAAGTGGTTAAAATGAAATTGACTATAAGGAAATTTTACTATCAGGAAAGGCCAAAGAGGTGGCCGACGCTTTAAATGTAAGAGAATAATTATAGGCGCTCGTGCGAGAGGAATACAGTGATGATGGTTAAAGCTGTGAAGGTTGTATTATGGTTTGGAAGATTGACATTCCTTCTGATGACTGTGCAATACCCAACCGTAATAGTAGTTGGTAAAGGTTTAATTCGTGTAATCGCCATGAGCGGGCTATCTATCTCAGAAGATCCTATCTTGAGAATAATCCAGGACCATATTTCAAAAAGGACTAAACGAACCTTTGAGTTAAGTCTTCTATTGAAGGCATATGATTAAGAATGGTATTAACCTGCTATCGTTGCCTTGATTGAAACTCTTCTGCAATTTTATCTGCTTCATGTCATGTATGTATGTCAGGATCAGGAGTGTTCTTCATGAATCATGAATAGTGATTATGTTACCTCCTTAGAAGAATTAGATACGAGATGTATGGACTCCGTATGGTTAGCTATTAAGTCTTCATGGAAAATGAATGACTACAGTAGGTCAGTGGTGGACCATAGTAAGGCAGCAATGATTCTGCGAGTAATGAGCTGATTACAACCGGGAGAGTTGTATTGGAATGGATGTTGAGATTGAGTACCACTAAGCGGGTCGTGGTAGTGTATAAGTTATCATTGATAGACTAATTAAGTAGAGTATCTACCTATTGAATATTTATTCTTTCTTATCAATAGGGAGTCATATTATTATACGAGGAAGGTTACGGTGCAAGCATAGAATTCAAGTAACGATGATGTCTAGAATGAGATCCCAGGTTCGATTTTCGATATCGAAGGAGTTTCAAAGGTGATTGTGTATAAGCTCGAGGAAGAGCATGGGTCCATAGAATGATGGACGGAATAGCAAAAAAATATTTAGGCATATGAAATAGGATGCTATAATACTTGATGTTGATATAAATACATATATGTTTTGTTCTCCTATGACAAACCTCTATAGTTCAGAGGTAGGTTCCATGCCAGATATTTTATGGCAATATTTTTTCATATATACAATTCTCTTCAGTTCGTTCTTTTCTCTTCTTTTCATTTCATGTGAACTGAGAAGAACAACCCTTCCAGAAGGGGAGGTATTGCCGAATGACTATCTATCTGTGTGATAGAAGCCGAGTAGGATACCAGCTATTGTTTAATTGCTTGTCAAGTACTAAAGGCTGGCCACCTTCTGTACTAACTATGCGATATAACAAGTGTTCATGATCATAGTGATCTCTCAACAAATTCCTTTACTTCTATATGATTGATCAAATTTTGGAAAATAGAAACAACTGAAAAAGGAGTAATAAAGTGGTGGTAGTATGCGGAATGGAAACACATTCGTGATATTAAGGTTGACGTGGTTATTAAAAGGTTATAGAATGCTAGCGAGCAAAAGTATAACCCGTATAATATTAGGAACGGAAGGTAGTAGCGATTACGAACTGGAAAAGAATGGGTATTGAGAAGCAAAAGTTCTAATGATAAAAGCTATAATGAGAGTCTGTGCAATAGACTTGAAAGAATTTGGAATGATCACTTAACGCGGATTAAGTTATCTTACGACAATAGATTATATGTCATTATCGAGATGTCGCCTTATGAGATCCTTGAGGGAAGACACTGTCGATCTCCCTTATGTTAGGATGAAGTTGTAAAGCGCAAGATGCTCGGACCCGCAGTAGTCCAAAGGACCAGGGATATATTAGATCTAATCAGAGGATGGATGGTAGTAACCCCAGATGGACATAAGAGGTATGCTGATTTGACTCAAAAAGGGCAAAGAGTATGAAATTGAGGGCCTAGTAATGTTATAGGTATTCCCTTGGAAACCCTTGGAAAGGATTGATGAGGTTCGGAAAGAAAGGAAAGCTAAGTCTACAATTTGTTGGACCCTTGGGTATATAAAGACGTTTGGGAAGTTAGCATATGAGCTAGCCCTACCCCGAACCTGTAGCAAGTTCATAACGTGTTCCACGTACCAATGTTAAGGAAGTGTAATTCGGATGCTAGACAAATAGGGGCATATGAGTGCACAGACATGCAACCAGACGTAACCTATATGGAGCAACCAGGAAGGGTATAGATTAAGAAGGAACGAGTGCTTAGGAGAAGGGTTATCAAACTAGTAAGAGTTTGATGGTAGAACCACAATGTGGAAAAATTGACTTGAGAGTTAGAAAGTGCAATACTAAGAAGGTATCCCTATTTATTTCTATCTGATTCCGGGACGGAATCCTTTTAAGGAGGGGAGACTGTAATAACCCCAATTTTTGGGAATTTTTGAAACCCTTATGAATAGTGTTTTTGCTGAATGAGAAAACTTTTCAGGCCACACTATGTAGGGGTTCTGATATGGATATTCTGAGATTTTATTAGTACTTTATATGGGATATAAGTGTATGTAAAGATCGTCAGAATCCAAATCCGAACACTTTGATTTTCCCGGAAATACACTAGATACGGAGAGAATTGAGTATAAGGTAACAGGATAAAAAGGATTTAAATTAAAGGATTATAATAGAGGATCATAAAAAGGAATATAATGTATTGAGAAAGGTTAAGGGAACCTAAGTAATAAGATCCCGGGTATGATCCTTCAAACGATAAACGAGAACGAAAGTTAAGCGAACCGTATAACAGATCAGCGGTCATTAGGCAAACAATTAGGAAGTTAATCAAAGGGATTAGAGAGAGTGATGTCACCCAACCAATGAGAAGAGGACAAGGAGGGAAGGATGCCATCACCACATGATATAGGCATGACATGGGAAGGAAGGAGGTGTGGTTGAATGAGAACCACATAAATTCAAGGCCAACAAGGTAATTGACTAAATCAAACACAAAATCAAATCAACCAAGCCAAGCAAATCATTTCATCAAAACACAAAAAAATCAATTCTCTCATTCCAAGCAAGCTTGCTCTCGGCTTTTACTATTTCAAAAGGGGAAGAAATTCAAAACTCAAGATCCAAGCCTCCTAAATTGGTAAGATAATTTCCTAATCATCTTTATGCTTAGTTAGGGCTATATCACGAGTTTAAGCCATTAATTCCTTCTCAATCTTCTTCATTTATCAAAGAAGAAGACTATGAATAGTGTTTTCAAGTTTTTAACTTGAAATTTTTCTTGATTTCCTTGAAGATCCAAGCATTCCTAAGACTTCTCAAAGCTTCTTAAGGCTTCCTAGCTCCTCCCACCACTTCAAGGAAGGTATATCATCTCCAAACCCTAGATTCATATGTATTATAAGATGATTTTGATTAGTAGGGTGATATTGTAGCTTGATGTTTGTGATTTAGAGTTTGGGAGTGAAATGGTATTGAAATGGAATGGTAAATATTGTTGTTTTGATTAAAAGAACTTAAGTATGGTTAAAGTTAAGCTTAGGCATAAGTATGAATGTTAAAATTGAATTGGTTGGGGTTGTTATGATGTGATAAGGATGGATGTTTGTTGTATGTTGGATTGAGGTTGAATTGGGTTGGGTTTGAATGGTTTAAAATTTGGGAAATCGCGTAAACATAGCCGTCGTAACGTCCGATTTTCTTTAGACTGTTTTTGTGCATAACATTAGGACCCGAGAACCCCCTGCTAGATTATGACCATTGCCATGCCTAGATAGCTCATGTTACGGGCTTCATTTTGATATGTAGTTCGTTCGATTCCGATGCACGGTTTAGGAGAAACGACCGTTTCAAGTAACGGCGTTTCGCGAACGAAACTTTTCCCCTCGCCTTACTTTGAAACATAGTCTAATTGAAGTATGAAACATTTATGGTAAGTGTGTTAGGCAGTTGGTAAGACACTCGCGAAGGAATCGCCTTAAAACTCGTAAAGGTTAAATTATTAAAAATGGTGGAGCCGAGGGTACTCGAGTGACTTAAGTGAATCAGTAAGCGCAAAATAAGCGTTAGAGTCTAAGTTAGTTAAAGTATAGATTTACAAGTGACTTTGGTTTAATTCCAACTTACTTGTTGTTTATAGGTTACCAAACTCGTCCCGAGCCTTTTATCACCCCAAGTCGCTCAGGCAAGTTTTCTACCCGTTATAACTGTTGTTGTGATGAATATATGTATTTGCATTATCTTGCGATAGATGCATGTTGGTTAATTAGCAAATGTTGCAATATATTGAAGCATGCTGTTATGGTATATATATATGCATGCCTGTTTCGTATTCTTTCCATATATATCTGTTGATTCAGTAGATAATACCTATGCTAGAGGATAGCGGTAATTTGCATATACCCTTAGTACAGGGACCCAAAGGTGAAAATATTTTCTAAAACCGGGAGTCGAGGATCCCGAGTAGATTTTGTATATATGGATAAATATATATATATATATATATATATATATATATACTTATATATATATATATGGTCATAGTTTTCAAAACTATTAATTGAATAAGGTTTATTCGATAACTTTAACTTTTTTTTATTATTGAATATTATTTCGAATATTATTCGAAGGCGTATGACTCCTTTATATTAAATGAATATTATTTTGAATATTCATTCGAGGACTTATGACTCCTTTTATTTTATTATATGAATATTATTTTGAATATTCATTCGAGGACTTATGACTCCTTTTATTTTATTATCTGAATATTATTTGAATATTCATTCGAGGGCTTATGACTCTTTTATATTATTTATAGAATATTATTTGAATATTCTTTCGAGGGCTTATGACTCAGTTTATATTATTTAATGAATATTATTTGAATATTCATTTGAGGATCTATGACTCCGATTATTTGCTGAGATATATTCTTTATTTTATTAAAGAATAAGGTGTCAATAATCAAACTTATTTTCGATTATTCAAATAAAGATAGTACTTTCATATAAGTATATCTTTGGTTATTTAATACTCGTTTCAAGTATAAGTTTAATACTTCCACTTCAATTATTTTTATAAAGATTATTCTATATGGGAATATTATTTAAATAATAATATTCAGTCATTTTTTAAATATTCTGGGGACTGATTTACTTCATTAAATCAGCTTTACTCCAAACACTCTATAAAGTGTTTTCGAGTCTTCAAAATGATTTTTAAAAGTTAGAGCGGATCCCAAAACTCATTTTTATATTTAAGATCTTCCTTTTTAAGGGGATTTAAATACTCGCTCAAAACCTGAGGGATCCGGCTCTGTGGTGTATTTTATATTCGCAACACGGTTGCAGTTTTGGTAAATGAATTGATTACTTACCCAACGTTCGGGAAGTAAGTCCATCTATTGAGTCGACATAAGCAACATGGGCTCAGTGGGCGTCCATGATAGTGTAAGTGGCTCAGTGGGAGTCCATCAAATGCATAAGTGGCTGAGTGGCAGTCCAGCATAAGGTCCTATTACGACCAGGGTGATGACCAGTGGGGAATTCGTCCATCTACTAGTGGAAAAGGTTACTTATGGGTATCTTTGCCTGATCAGCAAGATATCTGGTTTATGCCAAAATTCTTTTCCTTTCCAAACTTATTGGATATTGCAATTCTGTTCATACTTTACATGACAGAGGTTTTCAGGAAATGTATAAAGGAAGATATATATGTGGATATATATATATTAGAACTTAATGAAGTATGTCATAACTTCATTTCCTTTAATAATATTTTAAAGATTTAATCTATTCAAATCCTGTCTTGTAGTCTCATCTATGTGATGAACTGTTGAAAGCTCATTATACTTTGAACAATGGTAGTTCAAGTAGCTTTATAAATGATATAAGTGTAGTGAAGTATTTGGTAACTTCATCTTTTAAACTTATATCTAATTAATAATTGTCTTATGAATGACAAAGATTTTCAGAAAAACGTTGAGACAAGGTTAGATATATGAGATCACCTTGCAACGATATTTTTATACAGTTATACACTGGGACTTTGTGTATATTATGCATGGAAGATGACTTCCAATATTTTGAAAAGTATATATGTATATATACTGAATATTTTGCGACTTCATCGCATTAAGATATCAAACTTGGTTCATTTCTTTTGACCAAGACTTTCATGAGTATTATGAGTAGGCTCATATATTGTTAATCATTATACATATTATTTTGGTGGGCTTGCTGCTCACCCTTGCTTTCTTCTTTCATCACACAACATCAGATAGATAAGATGAACAGGACCAAGCTCCCAATTCGCAAGCGGATAGGAAACGTTCCGCAGCTTTCTGAAAGCGTTGAGGCCGCTGTAGCTGAGGTAGAAATTACCAATAGGCTAAGTTTTCAACTAATAATGTACCAGACTTATGTATATTATGAATTGTAATAATGGCAAAGAAATGTAAATTATCCAGAAAACCTTTTAAGGTGTATTGACATATAATTGTGGAATAAAATGACTTGTGATTATTTTTGGATATTCATCTCTGAGACTATAACTTGTGGTGTGTGTGCTTATTGTGGGGTCACAGTACAGAGTAGTTGATTGTGTATTAAGATTGGGTGTTATTAAGGGAAATGGAACTCGTGACAACCCGGATCCCCGACCCCGGATTTGGGGGTGTTACACACGCCACCTGCAGATGAAGAATCGGTGGTGCTGCTGCCTACTTGCGTTCTTTGTCTCTTTGGTGCCATTGGGATTGAATAAGGGAAATAAAAACTAAGTGTTTGAGAATTTGTGAAGTGGTGGAGAAGTTTGTTTATAAGTGTGTGTATTTATAGGTGGAGGGTTGAGAATTAGATATGGAATATAAGTAGTTTTGATTGGGAGAGGGAATTATGGGATGTGGAAGAGTAAAAATCGGGTGAGAATTGATTTTGGAGTAAAAGTCCCGATTTTTCTTTTTATTCTACTGTAATTAATTATTTTTTCGAACAGGACCTGGTGCGGCTGCGCGCTTGGACAGCGCGGGCGCGCTCACCTTCTGTAAAAATAGCGCGGGCGCGCGCTAGATTAGCGTGGGTGCGCTTGGCTATTGGAAAAACAGCGCGGGCGCTGGATCAGCGCGGGCGCGCTCAGCTATCGAAGTTGGCCCTGATTTTTTTCTTTTTATGATTTTTTTGTGTTTTTCTCCTTTCTTCTTGCTTCCTCTACCTACTAATGTACAAAAAACTTGGGTTGCCTCCTAAGAAGCGCTTCTTTTATGTCGCTAGCTCAACATATAACCTTAAGCTTAAATGGACAATAG